>NC_081406.1:278196352-278543019 GCF_030272615.1 Cryptomeria japonica | reverse complement strand
CCCTTTCTCTCTTTATATCATCTATCTCTATCTATACATCTACCTTCCCTACTCTCTTTATCTCCCATCTCCCTCTCTCTATTTCCATGACTCTCCACTTTTACCTCAATTCACTCTGTACATGCTTCCTTGCATACTATTATTTGTCTCACCTCAATCTCTCTCCCTAATTGTCCCTCCTTCCCTCTCCATACTAAGTTCTCCATCTTTCCTCCCTCCCCTTCAATATTTCTACCTACCTCTATCCTCTATATCTCTTTATTTATCTCTATGTCAGCTCTTGCTCTCCTTTTCACTCTACTTATCCATTTAGGAGGACAAGGGAGAGAGGTCGAGAGGTGAGAGACTGAGTGAGGTGAGAGATATAAAGGGGAGTGATAAATGTGTGTAATAAAATAGGGTGTTAAAGATGGGGGGAGGGAGATATTGGGAGAGTGTAGAGATAGAGTGGTAAGAGAGAGAATATGGGGAGGAGGAAAGGGGAGAGGTAGAGAGATGAGAGACCTAGAAGAGGATAGAGTGATGAGAGACCTAGACAGAGGTAGAGAGGTGAGTAACATATAGGAGGATAGAGTGTTGAGAGAAATAGATAGAGAGAGGGGGGAGTGATAAATATGGGTAATGAGACATGGAGGGAGAGGGGAGATAGAAGTAGATAGAGAGGGAGGGAGAGTTATGTTAGGGTTAGTGTTTTTTATGTTTTGTTAAGGTTAATAACATGGTAGAGAGGGAGAGTGAGGTATGGAGGGAGTGATGGGAGATAGAGAAGTGAGATAGTGAGAATTAGAAAGGGAAGGGGAGAGGGAGAAGATATATTGAGATAATTAGAGAGGGAAGGATAGAGAGAGTGTGTGAAGTAGAGAGGTGACATAGATTAAAATGAATATGGATGAAGGGAGGGAGGGAGAGAGGGAGAGGTATGTAAGGAGAGATAAGAAGAGGGTATAGAGAGATAAGTAGAGGGAAGGGGAGAGAGAGAGAGAGAGAGAGAGAGAGAGAGAGAGAGAGAGAGAGAGAGAGAGAGAGAGAGAGAGAGAGAGAGAGAGAGAGAGAGAGAGAGAGAGAGAGAGAGAACTAAATAGGGAAGGATTGAGGGAGGGGTGGAAGGAAGAATGGATAGGTATATATAAAAATAGATCATCCTAAGGGAAAGGTAGGTAGATAGCTCTAAGGAGGGAGGGGAAGAGAGAGGTATGGAGTGAGAGAGGGGAGATAGAGAGAAGTGAAAGAGAGAAGTGTTGAGAGAGGGGGAAAAAAGAGAGTAGTATGGAGGGAAGGAAGTAGAGAGGGAAAGGGGAGATAAGGAGAATAAGAGGGGAGGTTGGATACATAGATACAGTGGAGATAAAGAGATAAAGGGAGAGGGAATATAGAGAGTAGTGATAGATGGATAGGTAGAGAGACAGAGAGAGGGGATGAGGGAGGGAGGTAGATGAATGCAGATAAATAGAGGTAGGTAGGAATGTTGGCATTTTTGATGATTATGTTGTGATTGTCATTGATGGACACACACTTGCATTGAGATCACTTTTGTATGTATGAGTTAAAGCTCAACCGGTATTTGTTCCAACCAGTATGATGTATTATAGTCTTTAGACTATCGGTGTTTTGCAGAAAGTGTTTACCGATCTGAAGCGGTATGATGACCCCAAGTGGTTCGAGGATCTCAAGCAGTATGAAGGATCAAAGCGGCAGAACACATATTTCCCAGTCTTAATTTTTGTCAAACCGGCAACCGGTATTTTGTATGAACCGGTAATACTCTGTGATGAGTTACCAACCGACATTTTGTGATGAGTTACCATCCACCGATTGTTTGATGGTGCCGACACTTTAACGGTGCTTTTTGTGTCGTGTTACAGAATATGTCTAGATGCATTGAACCTAGGAAATTGTATTGTAATCCTATTGGACCGACATGAAATCAGATTCCTTTACTTTATAAGGACATCATGTCTAGGGTTTTAGGTTGTTGCTAGGGTTCAAGGTGGTTGATGAGTTAGAGATAGTGTGAATGTGTTGAAGACTGAAGTAATGCTGGAATGCATTAGGAATGAGCTATCAAGGATCTAACCAAGCAATCTGTGCTATTTGCTAGATCACTCACTTGTTGATTACTCACATCTTCGACAAGTCTGGAGCCCTTAACTGGGTGGGCCCAAAAGCCTTTTGTAAATCCTCTAACAAGGTGGTTCACATCTGTGGATCTCAAATCCTCTAGCAAGGTAGTCTTTAATCGGACATATCTCCTAACAGAGATTGAGATTCCTAACAGGATCTGTTCTGGTAAAGAACATTGTATGACCTTAACTGGTTTGGTTCCTATTTTGCAGATAGTTACTTGTGAGTTCCATCTCACCGTGGTTTTTCCCATTTGGGTTTCCACATCAAAATCTCTTATGTTATGGTGTTTGTGCTTCTTTGGGTGAATGCATTATTTGCTATTTGGTTTGCATGTGTGTTAACCGGTTTGTCTGCCAAACTATTTTACCGGTTTACTGTTAGTCTAGTAAAGTGTTTAAGTACATTGATTTTTGGCATACTAATTCACCCCCCCCTCTTAGTATGTTGGTATTTTGGTATGGTTTTGTCATTGATGTCAACACCTACTTAAACACTAGCACTTTGAAGATCCAGAAGCATTCACCGACAGGATATAATGATCACTGGCACTCAGAATTATGTGGAAGACACTTGGTAATGTCGAAGACATCTTTTGGACATCTTGTCCTGGAGTTTTGTCCATTGGTATATTCATATTTGCATATTTGCTTTTACCGGTAAATAAGTCCAGGGTTACCTAGGGTTACACCGGTAGGTTTATCTTTTCCAGATCAGAATGGCACGCTAAGGAAATGATTAATTATTGTTGTAAATGCATTAAGCCGACATGTTTAATCGGTTATTGCATCGGATATTATATTGTTTGTAAAATGTTTTTATTGTAATATCTTGTAGAGCCGACCTACTAAAATTGGTCTTAGGTTATGGTATAAATGTAAGATCTTAATTGAAAGATCGAATGTGGAATGCAAAAAAGAATTGTGTGAAGGTATATGTGAGATTAAGCAGAGCTATACATGAAGACATCATTTGAAGGTGAAGCTAGGTTTTTGTGAAAGCATATCAGCATTACACCGGTACTGAATGTTACCCCCTTTTTTTCTCTTATAGCCCATCAAAAATAAGGGTCATCATTTTTGCAGAGTTTAAGTCTTCATCAATCGAGTTTCGTACTCATTTGTTGAACCTTTTATAAAGTTCAAAATTCGGGTTCAAAGGAAATGCAATCCATTAAGTTCTAAGTCTTCATTAGCATAGTCGTTGAACTTGAACTTTGAACCTTTCCGGTTCAAGGTTCAAGGTTCAATCTCTTTAGTACTAGTCTTCTGGTCACTTTGAACTTGAACCATTGAACCTTTTTTTGAAATGGTTCAAGGTTCAAGGTTCATTCCCATGTCATTGAATGTTCCTTTTGTCTCTTTCTGCCTATTCGCAAATGTTGATCTTTTGTCATTGAACTTTGAACCAATGAACTTCTTTTAAAATAGCCCAAGGTTCAAAGCGGTGTTTCAAATCAGCCCGATGGTGTTTAAGAAGAAAAGACGGTGCAATGGAAATAGAACATTCCTTGTTTTCCGTGTTTTCAAATTGTAATTATGGAAAACAATCATGAGAAAGCATGTTGATTGTGTGAAATTGATTTCTAATTAATGGGCATGTCAAAACTATATCAAATCATGAGGGGTTTTACAAGGATAAATGAGCTGGGATGAAGCATGTTTTGGTACTTTTCAGTGTTTTCCATCCTTAAATATGATGCTTCTTAGGTAAGACAATTATTGTTGCCACTGGCGAAGAGTAGAGATTCGGAAGGTAATTTAGCTCAGTTTTTCCGAGGGTTACACAGTTTGATGGTGAAAACAGGTGAGTTCAATTGCTTATTTCCCCCTGCTCTATTTTAGTTCTAAAATTGGAAAAGTGTAATTCTTTGCCTCGAAGTTGAATGCTGTTTGATTGATGCAATTTTAAGCAAAAATGAGACCGACTCTTCCAAAATTGGGTCGAACATCATGCTTGATTAGTACCTTCCCAGAATTAGATGATACAACCTTCATTCAAAATGAGTTAGATAATTTTCTAGAAAGGGCTAAGAACGCAAAAGCCAATTCCATGATGGAAAAGATAGTTCACAGTGGTATGGTTGAGGCCACCGCATTCCCAATTGCCGCTCCTTGCCCAAAATTAGTATATGCATGCATGAATAGATATGATGCTAGTAATAGGTGTATTAGGGCCAATAATGGAGACATGCTAGTGTGGATTGACAGAGAAACAGTAATGGCTGCAATTGGAATTCCTCACAAAGAGCCGTATGAAGATTGGTCCATAGGAACCTCATATGCATTTTTCTCTGAGAAGAAAAGTGTTTATCAGAGCGTCATTGCTTGAAACTGGCTCCTTAAAATGCAGAAGGGAGGTTCTAGGTTGCCTAAACCCTTGACAAGAGAGCATTTTATTACAGAAGTAAGAGATATTGTGATTCTTTTGAATAGGCTTAAGGGGAATTTACATGCCTTCTATTGGGAAGACTGGATGTATTTTTACATTCAGGTATTATTATCTGGTGAGAAATACCTTGACTGGGCGCAAGTAATTGCTGAGAGATTGCACGAAGGTTTGAGTAATTTTGTCAAAATGGCTGGTTTTCATATGACTTCCTACCTGTTTTATATTTTAGCCTATATCAGAGAATGGCCAGGATTATATCAAGAACCTTGGGTTGATGGAATGAAGGTCTATGAGTTCTATCCACATTTGCAGATACAGAGGTACACATAAAACTTCTTGAGATGGAATGATGTCTTTGTGGGAAGATTAACTTTTGAACTGCAAGGAAATTTGAATAATAGAATGTCACCTGAGGCATTAAAGTTGGTCAGTACATATGGGAGTTGTTTTATTCAATTTCCTAGATTTACTTATATTAGAATTGATGGCTTTGAAGATGAACCTTTCAAATTGCCCAAATATGCTCTCGATAGTTATGTACTCTTAGAAGATTGCATATAGCTAGCTCATGTTGATAAGAAATTAGGGATGAAAAGGGAGTCTGAAGCAATTTTACCAGTTGAACTTGGATATTATAGTTGCAAAACTATTTCTGATGCATTGAAATTAGAAGTGGAGCTCAAGAAAATGAATTTGCAGCCTTATGTTGCTCGGCAGGGGTTTGACAGCAAAGAATATGCAATGAAACACTTGAATGTTGATGTGAACTTTTCACATATACACTAGTTAGAAGACTCCTGGGAAGATTGCCATGATGAATTTGAAGTTCGGAGAAGATTATGGTCAAGGTTCACTTTACGGAAAATCATTACTTTGAAATTGCCAATGAACATAGCAGAAATACAAGAAGAGGAAGGTGAAGATGTATTGGACCTGGAGTTCAATGAAAGAGTTCATGAGCAACCTATTCCTGAAATTGACTGGGATAGGAGAGAAGAAGAAAATATTCAATCTAAAACCTTTAATGTTATAAGGAGAATAGAAAAATGGTTAAGAGACCGTAGATCTGGAATAAGATTGACCACTACCTCAGCCAAGAAATCAGCTGAGCAACCTCATGCTGTTGTACCAATTTCTTCTTCTAACATTATTGTTGATATTGCAGGTGTCACTGATACACAAAGTGAGAAGGTTCAAACTAAAAGATTGAAAGAACCACTATTTGGCCCCTTAACAGTTCAAGTCACCCGTTCCAGAAGTAAGAAGAAAAGTAAAGAAATTTCAAGAAAAGAAACTATCATAATTCTTGATAGTGAAGAGGTGCAAGTGATTATGGGTGAACCGGAAGCAAACATCCCTGCAGCTCAAGATGCAGGTAAAGAAAAGGAGCAACCAGAGGAAAGCTCCAGTCAAGTGGTTACTTTGGCTATCATGGATTCATCTGAATATCCGACACCGCCAGCAAAAGAATCTCCAAATGTTTCAAGGTGGTTGGGAGCGTCAATTAGTAAGAAACGTAATGTAGTCCCTATCAGCGTACCAATGGAGGATATGGTGAGTAGATGCCTCAGGAAAACACCTAAGTCTAAGAAGCTAAAAGCAAAAGCTATGCTAGAAGTGGATGAGAATACAGGGCATTGGGTAGCTGAAGTGGCTAGGCTGATTTCAGACAAAGATCCAGAGAATGCTACTGAGAAGGATTTTGCCATTGAAAAGGTTGATTTAGGAACTGCTTCAAGGGCTGCTGACGCAAAACACCTAGAGTCCTCCACTAAAAGAATGTTATCTAGAACATGAAAGGATGAGAAGGACAAACGGGAGTTGAAACAGGTTGTTAAGTAGATGGCAGAGTACATTAATGCCATACATCATCCCAGTCCACAGCCCCTGTCACAGGTTTCTCAGAGTTTTGATCCTAGATCACCCATGAACCAAAATTTGTTGGATAAGGTTCAGAGGAATCATATGTTGGTGGAAACCTTGGAGGAGTGGCTTGAATCCATAATTCAACAAGGAACAGAGTATATCGTCAATCTGATTAGGGTGTACGAAGATGCTAGAATGGTAACCCAAGAGCTTGAAACAGAGGTGTTGGCGTGTGAGAAGGAAAGGAAAAAATGGGCTGCAGTTTTGATTTAGATGAGAGATGTGCAGAAATATGGTGTCATGAAATTTCTCGCAGAAAAGGCAGTAAACGATTTGGATGACAAGGTACTGTATGTGGCCAAGGAAAATATTGAATGGAGAAATTCAATCATAAAGCAAGGTTACGAAGAGTCCATTAAGTTGTTGAAAGAATTGAAAGAACTCATTGCCATGATGCAGAAAGACTTAAAGTGCATTGATGTACAACTTCTTAAGGAAGATGGACAGACCATCGCACAGACAGTAGATATGGTGGAGAGTTTCAGAGGAAAGATGAACTTGGTTAAAGAATCAAAGTCTTTAACTAGAGATGACTTCACCAGAGTAGCTCGAATTGAATCTATGTTAGTTGTCTGTTCAAATCACTTGGAAGTGCATAAAGTTAAAGTTATGCAAGTGAGTATGGACAAAGAAGTTTGGAAGCAACACATCCTGCACATTGGGCTCCCACATTACCAGGTTGTTCATGACTTCTCCATGGCTCATATGAAGTGGCGAAATATATGTGGCACCACACACACCCCTGAGACAATTTAAGCCATTTTTTGTTCTTATCATTATAGCTCTATTTACGACTCTTGGCCGTGTAGTTAATTTCAGTTACGAACGGTTGTTTCTTGAAATTTTGGTTTTAGTTAATGGGTTAGTTTCATTTGCTAAAAAAGACAATTTAGCCCGGTGGCTATAAATATGAGTTATGGATGTTTTGGTGGGGATCCATAAAATTTTGGTAAAAATTGAGAGAGAAGACTGGTTTTACTTGTTAATTTCAGTGAAATACCCATATTTGAATGGAATGGAATATATGATACAGCTTTAGAAAACTTGTGAGTTTGAATATATAAAGATTTCTGTTGGAATAATTATGTGTTCATGTATCAGATTCCTTTCTCTGATTTTTCATTTTAAGTCTGTGAATCAATTTGATGAATGAAATTAGCTGAAAGCATTTGAATATTCTGATTCCCCTTGTCCTGTGAGACATGAGCGAGTATCAATCAAAGTTCAAATATTTTTGATCATCCTATGAGTTAATCTTTATTTGAAGTTTAATGTCTTAATATGAATTTCAATATCTATCATGAAGTGTTCACGTTGTGTTGACAAGTGAATGTTAAAGCCTTTTGTTTGCTTTTTGGTTAAAAGTGAATTACATGATTAAATCTATTCAAGATTCATTGAATATCATATAGGGAGCTGTACCTTTATGCAGAGGGTAAAACAATAATTATTTACCCAACTGTTGGTCCTCATTAGTTTTCTATTGGGCAATAGGAGTATTTATTTATAAATTTTGAGAGATCAAATATGTTAACCAACATTCAATCCAGCATATGAAGATTCTATTTTGTGCAGTACATTCTTATTGGATTTAACCATCCAACTGTAGTCAGTGTGACTCCCATTTTGTGATTGAGCAGTGAGCTCTAGGTTGTTCGCCTTTCTGTATGTGCAGACCCCATTTATGTACACTTACTATCTGCAGTAGTATCATCTAATTGTGGGTAAGGTTTCCCACCGTGGTTTTTCCCCTTACAGGGTTTCCACGTACAAATATTGGTGTCATGTGTTGTGTATGACTTTGTGTTTATGTTTCATGCATTAATCTTTACTAGTATAGCTATTAACTATTAAAACTGTTTACCAACATACTTAACTGGTTTACCAGTATTAAGCATCAAGTTGGTTAAGTTGTTTTTGGTTTGAAATTTGTTGACAACTGATTCACCCCCCCTCTCAGTTATCTCCAGGACCTAACAATTGGTATTAGAGCCTAGTCCTCTTTTGCAGAAGTTTAACAACTTGAGGAGATCCAATGTCTACTAATTATTTCAGGAAGGACAGTCCTAAACTTGATGGAACCAACTATGGCATATGGAAGATCAGAATGGAGACACATCTAAATTGCATTAGCAAAGATGTCTAGGAAGTTACAAAGAAAGGTTACACTGCTACTGTAGCTGGTCAGCCCAGTCCAACTACCTTGGCTAAAGATGAGGAGAATGATTGCAAAGCAAGAGAAGCACTTTTGAGTGCATTATTAGATCAACAAATCATGGGATTATCAGATAGGTCTACTGCTAAAGCTATTTGGGATCATTTGGAAACACTAAATGAAGGAGATTCCACAGTCAAAATTGCAAAACTTGAAAGCTTCCGGGTCAGGTATGAACATTTGAAAACAGAAGAAGATGAAAGGATTTATGCTTTTATGGAAAGAGTAAATGAAATTGTTTTGGGTATTAAATGTTGTGGAGGAACCTTAAGTGAGGATGAAATTGTTTCAAAAATCTTAAGAGGATTGCCACCAACATATAAAATGAAGGTTACTGCTATAAATGAGTTAAGAACAATGCCTAATACATCAATAAATAGGGATACATTGATTGGGAAACTTTCATCTTTTGAAATTGAAGAATTTGGTCTTGTTGCACTATAAATACAGATTTAGCCTTTAAAGCATCAACATCATCTACTCCATCATTTGACAAATCTGATTGGAAAGCCTTTTATACAAGAGAACTTGAAGAAAGCAGGAAAGAAAATGAAGAACTTGAGCACTATTTGCAAGGAAAATGCTTAAAGGTCCAATTGGAAGTAAGTATGAAGGTAAAGCAACCTTTAAATGTTTTAACTACAATAAGATTGGTCATATGGCTTCGAGATGCCTTGATAGACATGCTAGACTAAGAGAAGAAGCTAGAAGGACATACAAGCCTAATCCTAAATATCAGATATACAGATTCAAGAAGAACAAAGACAAATCTTGTTACATTGCTGATGAAGGTGTGACTGATGATTCTGATGAGGATCTGACAGACAATGGATGGGTTTTTGTTGCTATAACAAAAGATCAACCGACACTTATTGTTCAACCGGTAGAACAAGCCCTACCAGCTAAAGTTGAAGTAAAGGATGAATGGATCATTGACTCAGGATGCTCACATCATATGCCATGAGACAAAGGTAAATTCTTGAACTTTCAAGAATACAATGGAGGTTTAGTACGATTTGGAGATGACAAAGCCTGTTCAATCAAAGGTAAGGGTGCAATATCTCTTGATGGTAAACATAACACTGACAATGTCTACTATGTTGAAGGATTGAAGCATAATCTTTTTAGTGCTGGTCAATTAGTTGAGAAAGGATTTCAGTTACAATTTAAAAATGAAAAATGCAAAATCATGAATAGAACTGGTTTGGAAATTGCAACCGATAATCAGACTAGAGGTAATATCTTTTATTTGAATAACAGTGAAAAGACATGCTTGATTGCACATATAGATGAAAGTTGGTTATGGCATAAGAGACTCTGTCATGTAAACTTTGATTGCATGCTAAAGATAAGTACTTCTAAGGTAGTTAGAGATCTACCTAAAATTATCAAACCTCATAACACAATATGTAAGGAATGTCAATTTGGAAAACAAGTTAGAGCTAGTTTCAAAAGTATTCCAGAAAAATTCAGTAATGATCTTGATTTGATTCACATTGATTTATGTGGTCTAGCTAGAACTAAAAGCTTACAAGGTGATAGATATTTCATGCTAATCATTGATGACTATTCTAGAATGTGTTGGGTTACTTTTCTCAAAGAAAAACCAAAAGCACTTGGAAAGTTCAAACTATTCAAAGCAATGGTTGAAAATGAAACCGGTAAGAAAATCAAATGTTTAAGATCAGATCAAGGAGGAGAATTCACATCTAAGGACTTTAATACATTCTGTGAAGTGAATAGAATCAGAAGACAACTATTAGCACCTGGGACACCACAATAGAATGGAGTTGTTGAAAGGAAAAACAAAACTATCTTGGATGCAACAAAAAGTATGTTATCATAAGCATATTTACCACATGTGTATTGGAGAGAAGCGGTCAACACAACGGTCTATACGTTCAACAAAGTTCACGTCAAAGGTGAAACCAGTTAGACCCCTCATGAACTATGGTTTGGTAATACTCCTACTCTTAAATATTTCAGAATTTTTAAGTAAATGTTATATTAGAAGAGATGAGTATATTGGCAAATTTGATCCTAGAAGTGATGAAGAAATATTTCTTGGTTATTCATCTAAGAGCAAGGCATATAGATGTTTTAGCAAGAGATTGCAGAAAATTGTTGAGAGTACAAATGTAAAGATTGATGAACAATTCAGAGGGACTTCAAGGTATATAGACTCTGAACCGGGAACAAAAATTGTGACAAATGAACCTACACCAAATCTACCGGTACAGAATGAAGATCTAGTTACCCCTGTACCATCTGAGGATTCCACAATAACTAAAGAACAAGAACAAACAAAGACACCCCAGTATGTAAGATTGAATCATTCTGAAGATCAAATAATTGGAAACAAATTTAAAGGAGTTATGACAAGAGGAAGATTGGCAAATGAAGAGGTATGTCTTATTTCTCAAATAGAACCATCATCTGTTAATGAGGCATGTGAAGATAAATTTTGGATTAAAGCTATGGAAGAAGAATTAGAACAAATTGAGAAAAATAACTCTTGGACATTAGTTCCTCGGCCTAAAGATAAAAATGTAATTGGAACCAAACGAGTATTCAAAAACAAACTTAATGAAGATGGTAAGGTTGTCAGAAATAAAGCAAGACTAGTATGTAAGGGATATTCTCAGAAAGAAGGAGTTGATTACAATGAAACCTTT
The DNA here is from genome assembly GCF_030272615.1 of Cryptomeria japonica. Taxonomy (NCBI): domain Eukaryota; kingdom Viridiplantae; phylum Streptophyta; class Pinopsida; order Cupressales; family Cupressaceae; genus Cryptomeria; species Cryptomeria japonica. The sequence continues at coordinate 278,531,691 of NC_081406.1, read as the reverse complement.
GCACCTATATCTAGAATTGAGGCAGTCAGATTATTCTTGGCTTTTGCAGCACACAAGAACTACAAAGTTTACCAAATGGATATTAAATGTGCATTTTTGAATGGAGATCCTGAAGAGGAAGTATACATTGAACAACCTGATGGATTTTCTTTGACAAATGACAATGATATGGTTTGTAGGTTAAGGAAAGCTCTGTATGGACTGAAACAAGCCCCAAGAGTTTGGTATGCAAGATTGGATAAGTATCTTTAAAAGATTGGTTTTACTAAAGGAAATGCAGACAACAATTTATATTACAAAATAACTAATGATGACATCTTGATTATAGAAGTATTTGTTGATGATATAATCTTTGGAGGAGAAGATGGTCTATGTAAGGAATTTTCTACTAAAATGCAGCAAGAATTTGAAATGTCTATGCTTGGAGAAATAAAATTCTTTTTAGGATTGTAGATTTCACAAACTGACAAAGGTATATTCTTGAGTCAATCCAAATACTTAAAAGAGTTACTAAATAAATTTGGGATGGAGAATTCTAAACCGGTAAGCACACCTATGACTACAAATGACAAATTATCTCAAAGGGATGAATCTACACCTGTTAATCCAACTAGATACAAATCTATGATAGGAGGTTTATTGTATTTGACACAAATCAGACCTGATATTATGAATGCAGTATGTATTGTTTCAATATTTCAAAGTAATCCTAGAGAAAATCATGAATCATCAGTAAAAAGGATTTTCCGGTACTTACAAGGCACTATAAATCTTGGATTATGGTATCCTAGAGATGAAAATTTTGAATTATGTGCATACACAGATGCAAATTGGGAAGTAGATGTGGATGATAGAAAAAGCACCACCAGTGGAGCATTCTTTCTTGGAAAGAGATTAGTTTCTTGGTTAAGTAAGAAACAAAGTTGTACATCTTTATCAACAGTAGAATCAGAATATGTTGCAGCAGCAACTAACTGTACATAGGTACTATGGCTTAAGAAAATGTTGAAAGACATAAAGGTAAAATGCAAGGAACCTATTACCATATATTGTGATAACATTGCAGCAATTGATATATCTAAGAATCTAGTACTACATTCTAAAACAAAACATGTTTCTATCAAACTGAATTTTCTAAGGGAAAAAGTTGAAGAAAAGGAGATAAAACTGGTTTATGTGAACACTAAAGAATAGTTTGCAGATATTTTCACAAAACCTCTACCTAAGGAGACTTTTGAATATCTCAGAGATCATCTTGGAGTCATACCACCACCGGTAGAGACTTAGATAGTTGATGATTGTCATCAACCGATAGAATTAACAAACAAATCTTTTACTCCGATCTTTGATGAGGAAGCTACTTCTGAGGGGGAGTAGTTGGTATTTTGTATATGAACTTGGTATTATTGTAACTTTGGCATTTGATGTCAAAGGGGGAGAGATATCTATGGAAAAACACATTATCTTTTGTAGAAATTGGTATGGAAACTTTGGAAAACACATGTTGCTCCCAGGGGGAGAGATTGTTGTTTAGAAGAGATTATTACTCTTTGATTTCTAGTTATAATCTTTTTGGAGATTGTTGGTTTTTAATACTTGGCATTGCTGTTTTGGCACTTTGATGGTTTTTCCATCTTGTGTTGCCATCAATGCGAAAGGGGGAGATTGTTGGTATTTTGGTATGGTTTTGTCATTGATATCAACACCTACTAAAACACTAGCACTTTGGAGATCCAAAAGCATTCACCAGCACTCAGAATTATGTGGAAGACACTTGGTAATGTCGAAGACATCTTTTGGACATCTTGTCCTGGAGTTTTGTTCATTGGTATATTCATATTTGCATATTTGTTTTTACCGGCAAATAAGTCCAGGGTTACCTAGGGTTACACCGACAGGTTTATCTTTTCCAGATCAGCATGGCACGCTAAGGAAATGATTAATTATTGTTGTAAATGCATTAAGCCGACATGTTTAATCGGTTATTGCATTGGATATTATATTGTTTGTAAAATGTTTTTATTGTAATATCTTGTAAAGCCGACCTACTAAAATTGGTCTTAGGTTATGGTATAAATGTAAGATCTTAATTGAAAGATCGAATGTGGAATGCAAAAAAGAATTGTGTGAAGGAATATGCGAGATTAAGCAGAGCTATACACGAAGACATCATTTGAAGGTGAAGCTAGGTTTTTGTGAAAGCATATCAGCATTACACCGATACTGAATCCAGCATATGAAGATGCTATTTTTTGCAGTACATTCTTATTGGATTTAACCATCCAACTGTAGTCAGTGTGACTCCCATTTTGTGATTGAGCAGTGAGCTCTAGGTTGTTGGCCTTTCTGCATGTGCAGACCCCATTTATGTACACTTAGTAGTTGCAGTAGTATCATCTGATTATGGGTAAGGTTTCCCACCATAGTTTTTCCCCTTACAGGATTTCCACATACAAATATTGGTGTCATGTGTTGTGGATGACTTTGTGTTTATGTTTCATGCATTAATCTTTACCGGTACAACTATTAACTATTAAAACTATTTACCGGCATACTTAACTAGTTTATCGGTATTAAGCATCAAGTTGGTTAAGCTGTTTCTGGTTTGAAATTTGTTGACAACTGATTCAACCCCCCCCCCCCCCCCTCTCAGTTGTCTCTAGGACCTAACAATTGGTATCAAAGCCTAGTCCTCTTTTGCAAAAGTTTAATAACTTGAGGAGATCCAATGTCTACTAATTATTTCAGGAAGGACAGTCCTAAACTTGATGGAACCAACTATAGCATATGGAAGATCAGAATGGAGACACATCTAAATTGCATTGGCAAAGATGTCTGGGAAGTTACAAAGAAAGGTTACATTGCTGCTGTAGCTGGTCAGCCTAGTCCAACTACCTTGGCTAAAGATGAGGAGAATGATTGCAAAGCAAGAGAAGCACTTTTGAGTGCATTATCAGATCAACAAATCATGGGATTATCAGATAGGTCTACTGCTAAAGCTATTTGGGATCATTTGGAAACACTGAATGAAGGAGATTCCATAGTCAAAATTGCAAAACTTGAAAGCTTTTGGGTCAGGTATGAACATCTGAAAATGGAAGAAGATGAAAGGATTTATGCTTTTATGGAAAGAGTAAATGAAATTGTTTTGGGTATTAAATGTTGTGGAGGAACCTTAAGTGAGGATGAAATTGTTTCAAAAATCTTAAGAGGATTGCCACCAACATATAAAATGAAGGTTACTACTATAAATGAGTTAAGAACAATGCCTAATACATTAGTAACTAGGAATACATTAATTGGGAAACTTTCAGCTTTTGAAATTGAAGAATTTGGTCCTGTTGCTACTATAAATACACATTTAGCCTTTAAAGCATCAACATCATCTACTCCATTTGACAAATCTGATTGGAAAGCCTTTTATGCAACAGAACTTGAAGAAAGCAAGAAAGAAAATGAAGAACTTGAAGAACTTGAAGCACTGTTTGCAAGGAAAATGCTTAAAGGTCCAATTGGAAGTAAGTGTGAAGGTAAAGCACCCTTTAAATGTTTTAACTGCATTTAGATTGGTCATATGGCTTTGAGATGCCCTGATAGACATGCTAGACTAAGAGAAGAAGCTAGAAGGACATACAAGCCTAATCCTGAATATCAGAGATACAGATTCAAGAAGAACAAAGACAAATCTTGTTACATTTCTGATGAGGTGTGACTGATGATTCTGATGAGGATCCGATAAACAATGGATGGTTTTTGTGGCTATAACAAAAGATCAACCGTCACTTACTATTCAACCGGTAGAACAAGCCCTAGTAGCTAAAGTTGAAGTAAAGGATGAATGGATCATTGACTCAGGATGCTCACATCATATGACATAAGACAAAGGTAAATTCTTGAACTTTCAAGAATACAATGGAGGTTTAGTAAGATTTGGAGATGACAAAGCCTGTTCAATCAAAGGTAAGGGTACAATATCTCTTGATGGTAAGCATAACACTAACAATGTCTACTATGTTGAAGGATTGAAGCATAATCTTTTAAGTGTTGGTCAAATAGTTGAGAAAGGATTTCAGTTACAATTTAAAAATGAAAAATGCAAAATCATGAATAGAACTGGTTTGAAAATTGCAATCGGTAATCAGACTAGAGGTAATATCTTTTATTTGAATAACAGTGAAAAGACATGCTTGATTGCACATATAGATGAAAGTTGGTTATGGCATAAGAGACTCTGTCATGTAAACTTTGATTGCATGGTAAAGATCAGTACTTCTAAGGTAGTTAGAGATCTACCTAAAATTATCAAACCTCAGAACACAATATGTAAGGAATGTCAATTTGGAAAACAAGTTAGAGCTAGTTTCAAAAGTATTCCAGAAAAATCCAATAATGCTCTTGATTTGATTCACACTGATTTATGTGGTCCAACTAGAACTAAAAGCTTACAAGGTGATAGATATTTCATGCTAATCATTGATGACTATTCTAGAATGTGCTGGGTTACTTTTCTTAGAGAAAAATTAGAAGCACTTGGAAAGTTCAAACTATTCAAAGCAATGGCTGAAACTGAAACCGGTAAGAAAATCAAATGTTTAAGATCAAATCAAGGAGGAGAATTCACATCTAAGGACTTTAATACATTCTGTGAAGTGAATGGAATTAGAAGACAACTATTAGCACCTCAGACACCACAACAGAATGGAGTTGTTGAAAGGAAAAACAAAACTATCTTGGATGCAGCAAGAAGTATGTTATCAGAAGCAAATTTACCACATGTGTATTGGAGAGAAGCAGTCAGCACAGCGGTCTATAAGTCTAACCACTTGGAAAGAGATATGGGGGAATATACTATTGGGGAACTTGCTCATTGGCTCACTTAGTCTGAGTAAGCCTATGATGATCTTATAGTGAAATATAAGGCCTCTCAAGCAAAAAGGAGAGAATATGCTGAAAAGTTGATGGAGCTATCTGAAAATAGTTCTTCTGATGAAGTGGACATGGAAGACCTAATTCAAGAAGTAGAAAATCTTAATGAATCCAATTCCAATTTGAGAAAGGAGTTGGAAGGAGTAACTATTCAAATGTGCCAAGAGCTTGAGAACCGGAGGAAAGCTGAAGATCTAGTAAAAGATAAAGATCATGAAATCTCCAAGTTGAAGCAAGAGATCAGTGCCCTAACTACTCAACTCCATGTGAGCAAAGTGGAAAAGGAAGACATGCAAGGAGAACTAAACATGGCCATCTCTGAGAATGCAAACCTGATGGAAACAAATGCTGCTATTTCCAAAGAACTCTCTGAGTCAAAGGAAATACTTGCTAAGTTCAACAAGAGTACTGTTAAGCTAGAGCAAAAGCTTGAATCAGCCAAACCTGTCAAGAATACTGATGGACTTGGTTACTCCAGTCATGAGCAAGGTGAGACCTCTGGTGCAAATTCTAAAGCATCAAAGAGGCAACCGACATTCAAAGGTAAAGGTAAGAAAAAGTTCAAACCTGTTTGCTTTAACTGTCTTAAAGAAGGACATACTGCTAATGTATGCAGGAGTAAGGCTTATAATAATTTTCCTTATTTTCTAAATGATAAGCCTAGATCCTATAGATTCAATGGTAATTGTTATGTATGCAACAAGTTTGGGCATAGAGCATCTGAATGCAGGTCTGTTATGAAAAACACTTGAAAAGGAGTTGGTCCGGAACCTTTTGTGAACCAGAATCACAACCAGTTTAATGCCTTTAATCATCAGTGAAGAAGCAGTGGCTATCAAACGGCAACTAGATGGAGAGAAAACTATTTGATCTGTCATGGTCATGGTCACATAGTTACAACATGTAGAAGGAAGAACAGTAACATGAATAATGGACCTTGGAGAGCACCTAGAATGGTCTGCTATCATTGCAACAAACCGGGTCATTCAGCAAGATTCTGTAGAAGTAGAAAGAGTATATCGGATGATATACCGATTACTCCAGAAGGAAAGATTGATATTGACACTGTTCAAGTGGATATGAACAAAACCTGGAAGAAGAAACTAGCAGTGTTGCAAGAAGAACCGGTTTCTGCACCTAGTGTGGAACCCACAGAACCGACAAACTAAGCATCTGAAAAGCTTAGGGGGAGAAAACGGTGAAACACTACAAACCCCCAGTTTATACCGGTAAAAGACCTTAACCAGCATGTGATACCTATCATTTGGCAGGAGACCAAAACTGGTAACAAGCAAATTAGGGTTTATGCCCTAATGGTGGAGCATTCATTACGGTAGGTGAGGAATATGTTTAAAAGGAGTTTTTCAAATCATTTCTCACTATCATTTTTTGAGTGAAGAAGTTTTTCAAGTGTAGAGCGAAGAAAAAGTGACTTGTGTTGCGATTCAAAGAAATCTCGAAACCCTGAAGAAGATTCAGAAGCAAATATCAAAATGTCAAGAGAAGAACTCAAAGTGGTGATTCAACAACCGACGAAGTGTGAGGCGAAGTGGAATTTGCAAGCCCTACATTCTCAATTTTTGAAAGGTATTTCTTGAGTTTTCTGTTTTAACATGGCTTCCACATCTCATGATAGTTCTAGTGCAACTGCTGATTCTATGGACTTCATAAAATGAAAGTTGAAATATAATGCTTTGTGTCAAGTACCGGCTGGTGTTATAGTAGAAGAAGGGATTTCTAATTACATAGACTGCAAAATTGAAGACCTAGGGTCTCTTGTGATCCATTCTCAGCTAGGTCTATTCTGTGGGAAGGATAAAAAGATCAAACTAGAGTATAGCATTTTGGAGAAGAAGAAACTTCACAATTTGGTTTACTTCCTAGACGATTTCACAAATGACCATATTAGAATCATTCTGAGCAGAGTTCATGGTGACAAGATGTATCTTGAGAGAACACATGATATCACACCGGAAGCGATTCATGTTGTCACTGGTTTCTGTAATACAGGGGAAGTGCCAGCCCTGAGGAAGGTCAGCAAGACTGAAATTCCAAGCTCATCGGTTCAGTGAGCGACTCACGTGGCATGACTGTCAACTCAAACACGGATGATCTGGTCAAGTATGCCTGCATGGTGATAGGTTACTGGATGTTCTCTGCTAGTAGAATTAACTTTGTATCTGCTGTAGGGGTAAATGCCACTTACAGGATGATCAAGGAGGATGCATTGTTTGATCTGTGCACCTGTATGCAAAGACAACTTATGTTGAATCTTAAGTCAATCAAACAGGACAATGCACTGAGATTCAAGTTTGGACAACTACTGGTAGGGTTATTCTTCTACTTCCAAGGTTATTTCCTAGGAGTTGGAGATATTTAGTGGTTTATCGACCAACCGGTTACCAAGCAGATCAAAGAGAGCCTGCAAGTAGTTGGAACTGGTTACCCTGAAGTTCTGAACAAGTACTTTGATGAGTTCAGGCGCAAGATGAGCCAAAGGATAAGGATATCTAGTGACATTGTCAAGAAATATGAAGAGGATATATGCTTTATCATCAATGTGGATGAATGCATAATGGAGGCTGTTGAGCCCAGATAGGAAGAAGTGGAGCCTATGGGCTATGAGGTGATGTATGTTATGTTGGATGGGTATGCTTATACCCTAATCACCTCACCCCTTGATCCTAAGGCAAAGAGAACTAGCACCTATTTGGAAAGGGTTGCACCGGTTATAGAACCCTCTGAAAAGAAAGGAAAGACAGTGCCTTCAGCATCGACACCGGTTACTGCAACCAGTCCCAAAGTGACCAAGTAGTCACCAGTTAAGAAGAAACCGGAAGCAGCACCTACAAAAGTCTTCAAGAGGAAGCAAAAGACAAAAAGCAATACACCTGACTTAGAAGAAACTGTGTCAGAAGAACCGCCTAAGAAGAAGACTAGGCAAACAAAGAAAAAGACAAAGAATGAATCGACATCATCTGCACCGGTAAATATTGACATTTCTTCTTACAAACCTTTGACACATTGTCAAATAACTATAAAGAACATTAGGGGAAAAGTGTTGAATGATTTAATTGATTGTTTTGATGATTTCAATGATGATGAAAAGGAAATAGTTGAACAGGAAATTATTAAGTATTTGTGTGTTAATGACCGGTCGCCTTCAGAAATTAGATCTGAGACACCGGGTTCTTTGTATAATTATTTAGACAATAAATGGCGCATTGTCATAGAAAAGGAACATGAAATGAGGGAGAAAATATTTGGTCAACATTTTCCTGATGTATCTAATTCAGAACTTTTTGAAGTTATGAATAAATAAAAAGGCCTCTTCTTCATGAGAAGAAGAAGACTCCTGTTAATGGAAGGAAAGGGTCAAGAAGTGATCAAGAATACACATACTCTTGCTCAAGAAGTTCTTAAGATGCATCAAGTGGCCGAAGCCAACAGGAAGGTTGAGAAAGAATCGACAATAACAAAACTGGATGAAGTGTTTGATAATGAAGGAAACCTGGTTACTGAACCTACAGACACTATTGATGTTGATGCTCTGGATGTAGAGGATGTTGCTCAGGACACACCATTAGAAGCAATAGGACAAGAGAAGCAAGCAGAACAGGTAGATAAGCAGAAGAAAGAAGAGGAGGACAAAGAAGAGGAGAAGAGAAAGGAAGCGGAGAAGGAAAAGAAGAAGGATGAAGAGGAGAAAAGAAAGAAGGAAGAGGAAAAGGAGAAGGATGAAGTGGAGAAGAGAAAGAAGGAAGAGGAAAAGAAGAAGGATGAAGAGGAGAAGAGGAAGAAGGAAGATGAGAAGAAGAAGAATGAAGAAGAAAAGAAGCTGAAAGATGAAGAAAATAAAAAGGAAGAGGAGAAGAAGTAGCAGGAAGAGGAGCAGAGGAAAAAGGACGAAGAAGAAGAGAAGCAGAGGAAAGAAGAGAAAAGGAAAACAGAAGAAGAGGAAAAGAAAAAGATAGAAGAGGAAAAGAAAAAGATAGAAGAGGAAAAGTTAAGAGCTACAGAGAAAGAAGAAGCAGCAAAAAACACTCAGATGGAGACTCCAAAGGCAACTGGTAGTCAAGCCAAATTGGCTGACCTCACCAGTCCTATTGACCTCCAGTTTGCAAATGAAATGGAGCTACTATAGAGCTTTAAGGTTTCTCAAGAATGCCTTGAAGTGATAAGGAGGAAGAAGGAGTAAGATGTGATCCAAGCTGCGGTGGACACTCTTACCGGTTTGTTACTCGGCACAAACCTCCCCAATACTGATTCATCACTGGCACAATTGAAGCTCCTATGCACCGTAGTGGATGAGCAGGTGCAAAGCCTAGAAGAGGTAGTAGAGGAAAATGCCAAGAAAGAGCATCAAAAGGCTCTCAACATTGCCCTGGTGAAGAAGCTAAATGAGCTCTGGTCTGATCTGCAAAAAGCTCAAAAAGACATAAGGGATGCTCTGAATGAGGGGAATCTACTACTGAGTAAGATTTGCCAACCCCATCTCTTTTGTAATGATGTGCTTGTACATAAGCAAAAGCTACAATCTGACCTGCAGTTATACATGAGCACCTTCAAGCCACCATATGACTCTTGTAGAGCTTATGGGTAAACCGTTCACCGGTTTCATATCTAGCTTGCCAAATTAGAGTTGGAAATCAGCAACCAGACTCGAGATTTGCAGGAACTACAACTGGTTCTACTCCCACACCTGTAAATACTTTAGAAATGTTATCTCAATATGGATGCCTTAACGGTGACTCAAGAGATGAGCACAATAGACGCCATGGAAGAACAAGTCTCCCAGATGCAGACAGAGAAAGAAGTGGCTACCTCCCTACTTGAGTCCTAGTCCTTATCTATGAAACAATTTTTGCAAGACTTCAAATTAGTTTTTGACAAGTTTTACTCTTTACTATCATAAACACTTATTCTTTTAATACTAATGAAATAGGGGTTGGTCTGCAATATTATTTTTGTCATTGTTGGCAGAGGGGGAGAAGTATAAATTTTGAATATTTTGATGTATGCTTTCATGTTATTTCTATCAAGAAGTAGTATACATTGTATTTTCTGCAAAAGGGATAGTGTATATGCTTAGGGGGAGTAATTTTGATTATGGCATATTATTGTTGTAAAACACTTAGATGTCAAAATTTTCCTAAGTGTTGCCATCAATGCCAAAGGGAGAGATTGTTGGTATTTTTGATGATTATGTTGTGATTGTCATTGATGGACATATACTTGCATTGAGATCACTTTTGTATGTATGAGTTAAAGCTCAACCGGTATTTGTTCCAACCGGTATGATGTATTATAGTCTTTAGACTATTGGTGTTTTGCAGAAAGTGTCTACCGATCTGAAGTGGTATGATGACCCCAAGCGGTTCGAGGATCTCAAGCGGTACGAAGGATCAAAGCGACAGAACACATATTTCCCAGTCTTCATTTTTGTCAAACTGGCAACCGGTATTTTGTATGAACCGGTAATACTCTGTGATGAGTTACCAACTGACATTTTGTGATGAGTTACCATCCATCGATTGTTTGACGATGCTGACACTTTAACGGTGCTTTTTGTGTCATGTTACAGAATATGTCTACATGCATTGAACCTAGGAAATTGTATTGTAATCCTATTGGACCGACATGAAATCAGGTTCCTTTATAAGGAAATCATGTCTAGGGTTTTAGGTTGTTTCTAGGGTTCAAGGTGGTTGATGAGTTATAGATAGTGTGAATGTGTTGAAGATTTAAGTAATGCTAGAATGCATTAGGAATGAGCTATCAAGGATCTAACCAAGCAATCTGTGCTATTTGCTAGATCACTCACTTGTTGATTACTCACATCTTCGACAAGTCTGAAGCCCTTAACCGGGTAGGCCCAAAAGCCTTTTGTAAATCCTCTAACAAGGTGGTTCACATCTATGGATCTAAAATCCTCTCGTAAGGTAGTCTTTAATCGGACTTATCTCCTAACAGAGATTGAGATTCCTAACATGATCCATTCTGGTAAAGAACATTGTATGACCTTAACCAGTCTGGTTCCTATTCTACAGATATTACTTGTGAGTTCCATCTCACCGTGGTTTTTCCCATTTGGGTTTCCACGTCAAAATCTCTTGTGTTATGGTGTTTGTGCTTCTATGGGTGAATGCATTATTTGCTATTTGGTTTGCACGTGTGCTAACCGGTTTGTCTGCTAAACTGTTTTACCGGTTTACTGTTAGTCTAGTAAAGTGTTTAAGTACATTGATTTTTGGCATACTAATTCACCCCACCTCTTAGTATTCATCAAGGAAAGGAGGGAGAGGTATGTAAAGAGAGAAGGAGAGGGGAGCTATATATAAGTAGAGATATAATGGGAGAGAGATAGGGGGAGGAGGGAAGGAGACATATGTAGAGAAATAGAGATAGGGAGGGAGTGAGTAGGAGGGAGGGAGAGAGAGAGAGAGAGAGAGAGAGAGAGAGAGAGAGAGAGAGAGAGAGAGAGAGAGAGTGAAGGGTGAGAGAAAGAGATAGAGAGGTAGAAAGATAGGTCTATATCTTGGGGCGAGTAGACTGAGTGAGAGTGATAACTATAAATCTTGGGGAGACAAAGAGAGTGAGATAGGGAGAAATAGAAAGAGAAGAAGGGAGCTCAAGGTATAGAGGGAGATTTATGTAGATAAATAGATATAATGAGGCAGGGAGGTAGAGGTATGTATAGAGAGAGAGGGGAGATATAGATAAGTAGAGAAGGAAAGGGTGAGAGAGATAAGTATGGATGAAACATATGATATGTTGTAAAAGGTGTACAAATATTGTAATATTTACTTAAATTGAAAGTTATTGTAGATATGAAACTAAAGATTAAACATTAATAATTTTATTGCAGAATCAAAACAACAAGAAGAAAGCTATAAAACATGAAACACTAGATTTACATGGAGAAACCCTTTCAAGAAAATACTACACCATAGATAGAGAGGCAAGTATGTTACTAATCCAATGAAGATTACAACAAAAACACACTTCTCTAGATAAATCTCTGTAAAATCTAGTATCACTTTGTTCTCCTAAAATTTGAACAAGAATAAATGAATGACTATATCTTAAGGCACCAAATTATCAGCTTGTAAGGGTGGGTAGCACATTGGTATCAGCAAACAACAGATAGAAAAAACACTCAGGAAAAATCATGCCTACCTCATTGTAATTAGTCAAATCTACCCAGAATAACCACTCACAAACTCTCTTACATTTGTCACAAGGCATCTCTCATGCATGGGCACTTGTGTAAGGATTATGTGATAGCTATCACATGCCCTCTTACAACTTATGATGGATGTCCTGACCCCAAAAAATAATAGATTCCAAATAGGACACCAATTTGTTTTATCCTTTTTGCAGAAGAGAAACGATAGTCGTAACTTCACTTTTACATGGCCTCTTTCACCATAGGTGGTTAAATGGTTTAACCTTTTTTGGGTAAATTATAATAACATTAGGAAAAAAATAAATTAAATTATATACGAGGTTGATGGCACCTAAATCCTAATGTATTTTCTTACTTGATCAAGTCTCGTGTCCTTCCTACACTAGGATAACTTATCTATGGTTATTTGCTTTGTAAGAGAATATACAACATTATCCAAAGTGTAAACCCTTTTAATCAAGGCTTGTCTATACTCAACCATCTCTCACATAATTTGATACTAAACATCAACAGGTTTTCTCTGAGCATGATACGTAATTTTTTTTGGCGAAACATGTATGATACTCTAACTATCACATCCAATCCTCATGATCCTCTATTTCATCCAAAACATTCCCAAATTTGACCAAACCCTTCAATCTCCACTTTGTCACTGTCAAATCTCTATTTAATCTCCGTTTGTGCTAAACCTCTGATCAATTTTCATCCATCCAAATGATTATCAATACCCAACCAATATCTTTGTCCCATCATCAATCCATTCCCAGGTAGCCTTCCCCTTCTTATTCCTTCCATCAATCCATAATCATTTTCTTCTCACCTTCGAGGATTTAGCACATCAACCTAATAAAATCTCCAAAATCCCAATCCCAATTAATCAATAATTATTCTTTTAATCATCAATTATCAATCCTAATCCAAAGTCAACACTTTGTGAAAGTTTAATTTAGACCTTTATCTTTAATCAATCATTCAATTGGCTTTTTGTGCTCGAGAGACAATCTCCCCCAAGTACCTTTACTTAATCATTTCAGTTGATCAAAGCACTAAATATTTTGCCCTATTGTTTTTAGGCACGCAATTCCACCATAAGTAGAAGAAGGCTTAATCACTTGGATCTTTTTGCCCTATTTTTCTTAGGCATGGAAGTCCACCCTAAGTAGAAGAAGGCTTAATAATTTGGATCTTTTTGCCCTATTTTTCTTAAGCACGCAAGTCCACCCTAAGTAGAAGAAGACTTAATCATTTGGATCCTTTTGCCCTATTTTTCTTAGGTCTATCCTAAGTATAAGAAGGCTTAATCATTTGGATCCTTTTGCCCCTTTTTTTTAGGTCCACCCTAAGTAGAAGATGGCTTAATCATCTAGATCCTTTTGCCCTATTTTTCTTAGGCACACAAGTCCACCATAAGTAGATGAAGGTTTAATCATTTGGATCCTTTCATGCCTCACTTAAGTCCTAATCCAAGAGCTAAGGTTTAATTTTAATCCAAATCAATCTTGTCCTAACCCAAGGACCAATCAAATCTAATCAAATTTAGCCTGATCAAATCAAATCAAATCAATCCATCAATCCAATCTAAAGTTGCTAAGTCCTAGTATTCATATTCATCAAACATCATCTCATTACTTAATTTAGATCAGGTCTATCCAATCCCAACTTATCCCCCCATTCTCAACATTTTGAGGTTACATGGCTACCCAAAATCCACATCCAAACTTCAAAGCTTGGTATGAGAAAATGCTCATGGAAGTTCATGGATCACCCTATCAACCATACAATTCTAGCTCGTACATGCCTCAAAATTATCCAACTTCCACCTATCCATGTCTCCCATCCCATCCCATTTACCAAGTCAATCCCAATTCATCTCGCATCTCTTATCCTTCTCAATATATTATAGCATATACAATATCCACGGAACTAGATGCTTGAAGCAAGTGTCATGTGTAGTTCCCCCACCTTCTTGCACTCTACACTTGGGGGTAAGCTTCGTCCATTCTACCCTACCATCTACATTATCCATATCCATTATCCTATACCCACATCCCATCCAAGTCCATCCTCCTTCCCTATCCTTGATCTTGACTATCCTACCCATATCGTCCATCTCATATTCCTCATCCTATCAAAATGTATCCTCCATTCCTATCTTTGATCTTGACCATGCTAAAAGAAAAATAACACCCATCCATACTATGTCAATCAAATACAAGCAGAAATCATCTCACCTAGAGATCGCACATACCATCTTGTCTCTTGCATATATCAATCTATCTATACCCTGCCCATCAGGATGCATCCTTCCCATGTCTAGAAGTTTATCCAAATCCATCTTCCTACCCATTGGGATGTATCCTTCCCATGTCTGGCAGCCTAACCAAATCCATGTCCCACTCTTGGCAAGAGATTTCATGATTGATCTTTTCGCTCTGACTTTTTTATCTTGTGTCCCAGAACTATACCTGTTCAGGGCTGCCCTAATAATCCAATATCTCGGCATGTCTTGGTTGGTGTATAATGGGGCATTGTTTTTGTGGTATGGTGTGTTTCATGGTTTCTCTTGTATGATCCTACAGTCTCCCATTTACATCATCATCAATGTTTGTGAACTTGTGTACATAGAGATACCTATTGTTTGAAAGTCTAGTCCATGCCTCAAATATTCAAAACATCCCGATTCCTATAATCAGCGGTGTGGATAATATGTGGCAATATCAAAACTAGGTTTTGTCTCCACATCTACACAATAATAAATCTCATACACTCCATTTCATTCATTCATTCCATTTCACTTCATGATGCTATATCAAAGAGGGGCAAAATGTAGACACCTAATATTAATTGTCAACATAATTAACCAGTTTAATTGTGTTAATTCCCTTTTTCTTAAGGTTAGTTAAATCAATTTTAATCAATCTTATCACTATAGTCCAAAAATTAATTTATCAATAAATGAATTATATCCCCATTCTTCTAAAGTCACCTCAACCATTATTTCTTCTAAAACCCACTTAGTTAATTAATTTTAATTAATTAACCTAACTAAAGTGATTCTTACAAATCACTTTTGCTAATCTTTTAGCCTAATTAATTCTTCCTTCATCATACTTATCATTATTCTCCAATTTCATATTCCTCCACTCATTCTCTCTCCTAATGTCACATCCTCCTAACTTTCCCACTTGCATTCTAATCCCTCATTAACCCACCTAATCAATCCTCTTAATTATTTGCACATACGTAATCACCTTGAACCTTTCAAAGAAATTTAAATTCTTTGAAACTCCCCATGCATCCTCTTCCCAAGGAATTTTAGATTCCTTTATCCATTTAGTCTTCCCACACATCTCTTATTTGGAATTTTTAATTGCTCTTCCCTTTCTCCAAGGGATTTTTAATTCTTTTTTCTCTTCCCAATGTACTTGAGAGCTCTTCCCCATGTACCTTGAGAGGTGTGGAGATAAGAAATTCCTTTATGGCATATCTCTTGAATCTCACACCTTGTCCTCTCAATCCATGTGCTCCCTCTCAAATTGATCTCAACCCTTCATCCCAAAAT
Organism: Cryptomeria japonica; assembly: GCF_030272615.1. NCBI lineage: Eukaryota > Viridiplantae > Streptophyta > Pinopsida > Cupressales > Cupressaceae > Cryptomeria > Cryptomeria japonica. Next base: position 278,516,014 of record NC_081406.1, on the reverse strand, counting down.
AAATCTTGACCCTTCATTTTGGCCTCCTCCAATCTATAAATTGGAGTCTCCTCTCCTCACAATTCATCCACTTCTCATCTAATCTTACGCTATTAATTTTAAATCCAAAATCATCCATCACGCCATCATAATGCCCAAATCTTCTCGCATCTAAGCCATATCCATCATCATTCAAATCCAATCCAAATCCAACCAATCTTGTTGTGTGTGGAGAGCAATCCACATCCCAATCAAGGAGCTAATACAAACAAGTTAAGGAGGGGCACATCCTTGGCTTCACCAATAGCTCAATTGGAGGAACAAGAGAGAACTCTCTCTTGAAAGGTATAAGAAGATTGGTTTATGCTTTATTTGGTATTTTATGTATATTTGGGTTTAAACTAACCATCTAACCTTGCATAGGTTTTCCCTTGTTGTTAATTTCAAATCCAAAATCATCCATCATGCCATCATAATGCCCAAATATTCTCTCATCTAATCCATATCCATCATCATTCAAATCCAATCCAAATCCAACCAATCTTGTTGTGTTTGGAGAGAAATCCACATTCCAATCAAGGAGCTAATCTAAATAAGTTAAGGAGGGGTGCATCGTTGACTTCACCAATAGCTCAATCAGAGGAACAAGAGAGAACTCTCTTGCAAGGTATAAGAAGTTTGGTTTATGTTTTATTTGGTTTTTTATATTTATTTGGGTTTAAGCTAACCATATAACCTTGCATAGGTTTAAATCCAATCTTGTTGTGTAGTGGAGAGCAATCCACAATCCACCATTAAAGGAGTAAATCAAGTAGAGCAACAAGGGCGCCTCTACTTCATCACGCTCAATCAGAGGAAGAAGTGAAGATGTAAGGTATAATGGTTTATTTGTGTATTTGAATGTGTTTACTTATGTTTTATATTGGTTTATGCATCTAACCATTAGGCTTTAGGTTTTCCCATTTTCATTTTGGCACGCCCGGTGGGACCCACATCCCGATTTCTAACATTGGTGCGATTTTTTTAGTGTTTTTAGCTCATAGTTTTCTGCTTCAGTGCATCGGTTTGTACATCAATGTGTCTGCCTCATAGGTTCAGTGCATTCGCCATCAAAGAACTTGAGAGATTTGAAATTAAAAAATTTTGATTGCCATTTTGTAGGTTTTTGGTCAATTAGCGTGTCCGCCTGCGAATCAACACCTTCGCTGCACTGTTTTGATGCCTCTATTTCAAAAATGTTCCCACCTAACATTTTTTTAAATTTTTCATTAAAAAACTATAAATCAGTGCATGCTAGTGCAAGAGCACCTGGAATCTAGTAAATAAGTTTTGAGTCTTAGGAGTTAGGGTTAGGTCCACTATGATTCAATAAGGTCTATTGAGACCATTTGTAATGTAATTTCATGTTTTTTGATGGATATGTCAAATTTGGAGTCACAATTTGCAAGTCTATAAAAGTTGTCAAATGTTGTTATCGGGATAGGTTATACCGATAATGTGTCATTACTGTAAAAAGTTGTCATAGTGGTCATCAGGATAATTATCTTGATAAAATGTCATCGTTGTAAAAATTTGGGATAGTTATTTCGATAAAAGGGTCATCAAGATAGTTATTACTATTGGGATTGCACAAACCTATTTAGCCAACTTCACAAGGCTATTCTGATAAGCTTCCAATTGTCTCGATCAGTATAACTATATTGAAATAAGTAACATCGGGATAAGTTTTTTCTGTCAGAGTTGCATAAAAAGGTTATCCCGCTGATAGAAGTTATTTTGATGGGTAGGTCAAAATTCACAATCAAAGTTGTTATTCCATTATCGATACCTAATATTGATTGAGGAGATTGGTATTGTTATTTTGATATATATGTCTCACAGGGATTTTTCAAATGTGGAAGTCGAACAGTCAGAGAACCTAAGGGTCTGTTGTGACCACGAGAATGCATAAATTTGGTATAAATTGTATAGCAATGAGGGGATTCTGGGATGTACAACTAACTTTCAAACTTTGAAATCATTGGCACCAAAATTGGAAGTTTATTTTCTGCAACTTGCTCTGTCGCTGAAATTTGTTCTATTTCTTGTTTTTGAACATTGTTGTATGGATTCAAACTGTGTATGTAAGCATGTGAGGGTATAGAGTTATGGGTATATTCCATTTGTCGATGGTTAAATTTATGAATATTTAAGACATTTTAGATTAATTCATGGGACTGATTGATAACTAGGGTTCTAATAGGAAATTAATGATTTTCCCCTAACTCGATTGTCATAACACCCTCTATTGTTAATGTGATGAGCATATAATTGTAAGCCTGAAGGAAGGAAATTATGTCTTGCATCACCTGCACAGGTGTCAAAATGCACGTGCTTAATGTAAAAATCTTCGTGCCTAGATTTTTCTAGAATTTTTAATTAAAAACTGTGAATCAGCGTCTGCGCATGCGAATCAATGCTCGCACTTAGTGAAAAAAGTAGTTTTTCGTAAAACGGGCATAACATTTCGCTCGGGTGTCAGATTTTTGAAATTCAAAATGAATCGAAAAGAGGACTCAAAGATCTAAAATAGTTTGTCATTATATGTTGTATATATTTTTTCAAAAATTAGTTTAACACGTTCAAAGTCAACCCTTATTTTTGAACTTTAAATGCAAATAATTTTAGCATATGAAATCCTTTTTTATCAAACTTTTTTTTTTGAAATTCCCTAGAAAATCATAAGGAAACTAATTTTTCAATATTTTTTAGGCTAATCATATTATGTTTGTAGCTTATTTTTTTGAATGCCCAAGATCAATTATCATAAACTACTAATCATTGTTGCAGGACGTTTTGTCAAAGAAAATCATGTTTTTCCAATAAACTAGATTTCTTTTTCATGTCTTAGTTTAGCAAACATATTTTTGTTAAAAAGAACTTAGTTTTTATGTGTCTTGTGCACTTGCACATGTGTAGGGTGGACCCACCATTACGCTTAGTATCCTCTCCCCTCTCCTTCGTGGATCTTGGGTGTAAGAGAAAAGCGATTAACAACACCCGTCTTTTTCTTTTTGTAGTGAGGGGTATCTTGATGGGGATTTTATCAACTCACAAGGGTATCTAGAATGGGACATGTCAGGGATATCGACTCTCTCAGCATGATCTTGAGTGGATTTTCTGAGCTGCTATATAAATATGTTGGTCAAATGGCTGAGATGCTAAGTGAATTTAACATATGTGGGGGCCTTTCCTGCATTGATAATCTCAGTTAGAGCCTTAAGTGGATTTCTTCGAGAATCTATTGTTGGATTGGTGATCCCTTAGAAATTTTACTAAGAACTTTGTTTTAGTAGCCCAAAAGCCCACATTCATAGTGCAGGGGATGCAGATCGTACCTTGAAGTTATCTCTCATGTACCCACTTAAGATGACATAGGAATTCCCAATTTCCCCATAGAATAGATCCTTGGATCTTTGGGGTAAGAGAATCTGGTATGCCCGAGAAGTGAGTGCACTGTAAGTGGGAGCCAGTGCTGCTAGAATCTCTATCTATCTACTTGTTTGAGGTATCGCTTGTGCGAGAGGCCTATTGAATGGTTTCCATTTTCTAGCCTAAGTTGTATGTCTAATGTGTGTCTTCATCTTGTACAAAACTAGTGAAATTTTGTTTGGGCTAATCTAGGCCCCCTTCACTTTCATGCTTGTCATAAAGTGTCTCTTTGGCCAATGTGCTTGTTATTATTTGATTTCTTTTGACGAGAGTAGATAGCATCCAAAACATTCCCAAATTTGATCAAACCCTTCAATATCCACTTTGTCACTATCAAACCTCTATTTCATCTCCATTTGCACTATACCCCTGATCGATTTTCATCCATCCAAATGATCATCAATCCCTAACCAATATCTTTATCCCATCATCAATCTATTCTTGGGTAGCCTTCCCCTTCTTCCTTCCATCAATCCATAATCATTTTCTTCTCACCTTAGAGGACATAGCACATCAACCTAATCAAATCTTCAAAAATACCAATTAATCAATCAATATTCCTTTAATCATCAATTATCAATCCTAATCCACAGTCAGCACTATGTGAAATTTTAATTTAGACCTATATCTTTAATCAATCAATCAATTGGCTTTTTGTGCTTGGGAAAGAATCTCCCCCAAGTAATTTTTCTTAATCATTTGGGTTGATCAAAATCCTAAATATTTTGCCCTATTTTTCTTAGGCACGCAAGTCCACCCTAAGTAGAAGAAGGCTAAATCATTTGGATCATTTTGCCCTATTTTTCTTAGGCATGCAAGTCCACCCCAAGTAGAAGAAGTCTTAATAATTTGGATCCTTTTGCCCTATTTTTCTTAGGTAGAAATTCCACCCTAAGTAGAAGAATGCTTAATCATTTGGATCCCTTTTCCCTATTTTGCTTAGGTATGCAAGTCCACCCTTAGTAGAAGAAGGCTTAATCATTTGGATTCTTTTGCCCTATTTTTCTTAGGCACGTAAATCCACCCTAAGTAGAAGAAGGCTTAATCATTTGGATCCTTTTGCCCTATTTTTCTTAGGCATGCAATTCCACCCTAAGTAGAATAAGGCTTAATGATTTGGATCTTTTTACCCTATTTTGCTTAGGCACGCAATTCAACCCTAATTAGAAGAAGGTTTAATCATTTGGATCCTTTCATGCCATACTTAAGGCCTAATCCAAGGGATAAGGTTTCATTTTTATCCAAATAAATATTGTCCTAACCCAATGACCAATCCAATCTAATCAATTTCAACCCAATCCAAGAAAATCAAGTCAAATCAAATCAATCCATCAATCCAATCTAAATTTGATAAGTCCTAGTATTCATGTTCATTGAACATCATCTCATTACTTGTTTTCGATCAAGTCTATTCCTACCCAAAATCCACATCCAAAATTCAAAGCTTTGTATGATAAAATACTCATGGAAGTTCATGGATCACCCTATCAACCATCCAATTCTAGCTTGTACATGCCTCAAAATTATCCACTTTCCACCTATCCATGTCTCCCATTCCAACCCATTTACCAAGTCAATCCAAGTTCATCTCGCATCCCTTATCCTTCTCAATCTATTATAGCATATATAATATCCATGGAACTATATGCCTGAAACAAGCATCATGTGTAGTTACCCCACCTTCTTGCAATCTACACTTGGGGGCAAGATTCATCCATGTTACCCTACCATCTACATTATCCATATCTATTATCCTCTACCAACATCCTATCTAAGCCCATCCTCCTTCCCTATCCTTGATCTTGAATATCCTATCCATATCCTCCATCTCATATTCCTCATCCTATCAAAATGCATCCTCCATTCCTATCTTTGATCTTGACCATGCTAAAGGAAAAATAATACCCATCCATACTATGCTAATCAAATCCAAGTGGAAATCCTCTCACCTAGAGATCCCGCACACCATCTTGTCTCTTGCATCTATCAATCTATATGTACCCTACCCATCGAGATGCATCCTTCCCATGCCTAGAAGTTTATCCAAATCCATCTTCTTACCCGTTGAGATGTATCCTTCCCATGTCTAGAATCCTAACCAAATCTATGTCCCACTCTTGGCAAGAGATGTCATGATTGAGATTTTTGCTTTGACTTTTTTATCTTGTGTCCCAAAACTGTACCTGTTCAAGGCTTCCCTGATCATCCTATATCTCGGCATGTCTTGGTTGGTGTATAATTAGGCATTGTTTTTGTGGTGTGCCATGTTTGATGGTTTCTCTTGTACGATCCTAGAGTCTCACATTTACATCATCATTGATGTTTGTGAACCTGTGTACATAGAGATACCTATTGTTTGAAAGTCTAGTCCACACCTCAGATATTCAAAACATCATAATTCCTATAATCAACGACGTGGATAATCGGTGGCAATATCAAAACTAGGTTTGCTCTCCACATCTACACAACAAGAAATCTCATCCACTCCATTTCATTCATTCATCCCATTCCACCCATTTATCTTGGAGACTCCAATTTATTCATTCACTCTCCCTTCATCTTCTTCATCTTTGCATTATCTAGTCCTCCTATCCATTTCGAGATCACACCCGTCTTCTTAGAATCCGCATGTCCTCTCGAGGGGGTATACCACTACCTCCTCGTCATCCTTCCTCATTTCACCTATGGCTAGAGCATCGTGGTACTATTCCTTATTCCATCCACTATGTTTTATTCTTTTTTGATATAACATCACTTCATGATACTATATCAAAGAGGGGAAAAATGTAAACACCTAAAATTAATTAGATTAATATTTAATTAATTTAAGATTGTCAAAATAATTAACGAGTTTAATTGTGTTAATTCCCTTCTTATTAAGGTTAATTAAATCAAATTTAATCAATCTTATCACTATATTCCAACAATTAATTTATCAATAAATTAATTATTTCCCCATTCTTCTAAAGTCACCTCAACCATTATTTCTTCTAAAACCCATTTAGTTAATTAATTCTAATTAATTAACCTAACTAAAGTGATTCTTACAAATCACTTTCCCTAATCTCTTAGCCTAATTTATTCTTCCTTAATCATACTTATCACTATTCTCTAAATTTATATTCCTCCACTCATTCTCTCTCCTCATGTCACATCCTCCTAACTCTCCCATTTGCATTCTAATCCCTCATTGACCTAGCTGATCAATCCCCTTAATCATTTGCACATCCCTAATCACCTTGATCATTTCAAAGAAATTCAAATTATTTGAATCTCCTCATGCATCCTCTTCCCAAGTAATTTTTAATTCCTTTATCCATTTAGTCTTCCCACACATCTGTTATTTTTGTAATTTTTAATTCCTCTTCCCTTTCTCCAAGGAATTTTTAATTCCATTTTCTCTTCCCAATGTACTTTGGAGCTCTTCCCCATGTACCTTGAGAGGTGTGGAGATAATAAATGCCTTTATGGCATATCTCTTGAATCTCACACCTTGTCCTCTCAACCCATGTGCTCCCTCTCAAATCAATCTCAACTGTTCATCCCAAAACCAATCTTGGCCCTTCATTTTGGCCTCCTTCAATATATAAATTGGAGTCTCCTCTCTTCACAATTCATCCACTTCTCATCTAATCTTATGTTTTTAATTTGAAATCCAAAATCATCCATCATGCCATCATAATTCCCAAATCTTCTCTCATCTATTCCATATCCATCATCATTCAAATCCAATCCAAATCCAACCAAACTTGTTGTGTGTGGAGAGCAATCCACATCCCAATCAAGGAGCTAATCCAAAAAAGTTGAGAGGATCATTCTTGGCTTCACCAATAGTTCAATCAAAGGAACAAGAGAGAACTCTCTCTTGCAAGGTATAAGAATCTTGGTTTATGCTTTATTTGGTTTTTTTTATGTATATTTGGGTTTAAACTAACCATCTAACCTTGCATAGGTTTTCCCTTGCTGTTAGTTTTAAATCTAAAAGCATCCATCACGCCATCATAATGCCCAAATCTTCTCTCATCTAATCCATATCCATCATCATTCAAATCCAATCCAAATCCAACCAATCTTGTTGTGTGTGGAGAGAAATCCACATCCCAATCAAGGAGCTAATCCAAACAAGTTAAGGAGGGGCGCATCCTTGGCTTCAACAATAGCTCAATCAGAGAAACAAGAGATAACTCTCTCTTGCAAGGTATAAGAAGCTTGGTTTATGCTCTATTTGGTTTTTTATGTTTATTTGGGTTTAAACTCACCATCTAACTTTGCATAGGTTTTCCATTGCTTCATTATCATCTAAATTAATAAAATTAGGATCTCTAATACGAAAAGAAGTACTTGAACCATCATTTTTCTTAAGCATTTTAATATTGGTGATTTGATGTGAACTTCCTTCCTAGGGTTAGGAAAAGGATGGACAAATGGGATCAAGTCAATATTTGGTGCCTTTAGGGAGGAAATGGTTTGGAAAGAAAGCTCACAATCCTCGACACAACATCATCATCGATGTTCTCTTGTAGAATGATTCCATTTTAGTTTTAGCCAAGAGTTGTGAAGGTTGAGATTACCTTAAAGGGGGAGGAATACACGAAACCCCACTATGTTGAGATATGTAAGATGCCCAATTCTTTCCTTTGTAAAATGTAGGAGGTGGGACTGAGGCATATGTAGGAGGAATAGAAAAAGTAGGAAGAATACTAGGTCCATTGTGAGGAGAAGGAATATCAATAGGTACATAGGGTATATAGGATTACTCAAGGACATGATCATTTCATTTTTCTACTTTTGGTAAGATAAGAAAAGGATGTCACATTGATGCTTAAGAGGTTTAGGTTGTTTAGGCTAAAAGTAATCAAGGGTGAAATTTCCACACTTTTTGTGGGTTGGTAAATTCTATGATTAATTGTTGTGCTAATTCCATTATGAGGGAATTTCAAAAAATTATGAATTGTAGAAGGGGTAGATTTCATGGATGAGAGCCAAGGATGTTCCAAATTCTCACAAAATTGATTTGATGTAGGAATAATAGCATAAGTGACATCTAATAACTTAATACCAACCTCAATGGGAAGAGTAATAGAACCAATAGTAGGGTACTTGAGAAATTATCATACACCTTAATCATAAAATCAGATTTATCATATGTTACTTGATGTAATTGTAAGATATAAAGATATTCTTTTGTAATCACAATCACCATATACACTAGATCAATGAGCACCCCTCGCGAGAGTTTGTATTTTATCTTCATAATTATATATGATGGGCCATCAGGTGAAATAATAGTCTCACTAGTATTAAAAGTAATGCATATGTCTTTAGGAAGTATGCATTTATCAACAAGTTTAGAACATTGTTAGATTCTATTGTAGAACACGAGATATCACTAAGAGGGGGGTGAATCAGTGATTATAAATAATTTTCAACTATGTGTGTGCAACCGGTAAATTAATGAAAACACTAATAATCAATCACACAAAGAATGCATCACACAACACCAAATATACAAGGAAAACCCAATGTGGTAAAAATCTCGATGAGAAATTTTGCTTGAGTCTAATGCTCCAATCTAGCCTCACAATGAAATAACAGTTTATAGTGTCATAAATTTGTGACACTAGCAATTTTTGACTGCATTGGGATCCTCACACATGCGAATTTGAATCCTTTAGCCTGACCGAAGACTAGAGATTGCTCGGCTTGCGAAAAATTCTTCCCTGGCCTCTGCATCACCTCAACTGTATTATACCCTAGAGAAAGGGGTAGGACGGGGGCGTGGAACCACTATCCCCCCTTGGACAAGGGCGTGGCGCCCTTGTCCCTACCCTATTATGGGGCAGGACCCTTCCTAGAGAATGCATTATGGGTTGTGCCTTGGGTGGGAACTCCCCTGATGTTGACCCCTGACGAAATTGAAATCCACCAACATGTATTTAAGGGGCATTCATACTCTCATTTGCATAAAGGGGAATTTTGATAAGGTCATGTTGCATAAGAGAACAAGCATTCAAGAGCATTCAAGCATTCTTTTCCAGTATTAAGCATTCTTTTCCAGTATTAAGCATTCTTAAGTCTCCCTTCAAGGCTCGGTGTTGCATTCAAGTAGAGGATTCAACCATTGAAGAGGATATTGATTTCAACATACAATTACACACAAGAATTTCTATCAACATTGCTACTACAACCTCCCTTGAGGTGATTTACAATTCAGTCTTTCATTTACATCTACTTGCAAATACTTTCTTTCATTACTCGGTTAATTCCAAAACTGGGGTTTGACCTAAAGGCAAACCCCCAATCCCAACCCATTATCCTCTCTTTTCTAGTGTGTAGGTTGCAGGTGCACAACTGTACTTTCAGATTCAAGCTCCATTTGCAGAGGTGGAAAAACCCTTTTTGTTTCATGGATTTTTCAGAGGACCATGTACATTCCCGCCATGGTCTGAGCAAATTTTCCTCAAATTTACAAGGCGACTTCGTCTCAACATTTTACTACCACATCCAGGTGCACAACTTCATCTCATATTCCAATCTCAAGTTATAATCAATTCTTTGTCACTTTTGCACTACATAATTCAATCAATTCCTTTCCAAATCAAACAAGGAAGAGGGGATCAACTTAGCATTTTCAATTCATTCAGAACTCAATCTACCATCTTTGTTTGGAGAGATTGAATCTAGTGAATTATCTTCTCCCCCTTCCTAATGTAATGGTGAAAAGTTCTTGAATGGTAATCGATAGCGAAACTCTCATCTCTCTTTGAGGGAAATGATAGTTTTCCTTCTTGATTTATCATTCACCATTTTCCAACCATTACATAGTTTACAATGTTTTAGGGCACCAACCCAAGGAGCACCAACCCCTAATCTATTTTAAGCACCAACTCAAGGAGCACCAACCCCTGCACCGAGCACCCACTCAGTGAAATACAATGAGATAAAGTAATACAATAATCTGCATCTTGTTACAAATGAATTTTGTAACTGTAGTGTCATAAAATTGCGACCCTTGCAATTTTAACCACATTTTTAGTCCTCACCTCGGCGACAACATCTTCCTTCCTAATCGAGACCCCTTTTCTGCATTTTCATCCTTGAAACCCTCCTTGTCTAGACTCTAGACCTTGTTTGGGCCCCAAAATAGGGAAGGATAGGGGTGTGGCGCCCATGTCTCCCTAGGATAGGGGCATGGCGCCCCTGTCCCTACTCCTTAGGGTGGCCCTAAGTTAGGTCTGTCCGGTCTCCTATGCATAATTTGCCTTTAGGGTTTGTAACTCCTCTTTGTCGGCCTTCGGTGGTTGAAAATTAATCCTTGAGGCATGTATAAAAGGGGATTCAATTCCCTCATTTAGGAGGATACGGGGTATAAGGATAAGATACAGGATTTCAAGGTCATCGTCAAGCATTCAAGCATTCAAGCATTCAAGCATTCAAGTCTTCTTCATTCTTCCATTGGAACAACATTACAACATTCATTTGCAAGCATATGTGTATGTTAGGGTTTTGTCATGTTACATGCTATTTTATACAATGCTTGTGGTTACATTCAAGAAGCAAAGAAATCATCACCAACAAATTGCAGATCTACAAGGTATACATTTCCATTGTTTACATTCAAGCATTTGCAATTACTTTCTTTTAAGGTTGATTCCTCAATCAGGGTTTGACTGAGGCAAACCCCTATCCACAACCCTTCTTCCCCTCTTTTATGTGTGTATGTTTCAGGTGCGCAACTATAATTGCAAGTTTGGGCTTCATTTGCAGAGACCGGAGAACCCTTTTCATTTCATGGATTTTGTGGAGGACCATGTACATTGTTGCCACAGTCCCAATGAATTTTCTCCAAATTTGTAGAGCAGATCCATATCAGTCTAATTATCTCAGATCCGAAGTTACAATGCGATCCCGAACTGGTAGCTCCTCATTTCACTCAATTTCTCTCTTTGTTCCACATAGTCAACAAGTCAACTTTCTCATTTAAAAATGAGGGTAAATCACACTTCAACCCTTGCAATCCACTTGGAATTCACATCCTTGTTTCCCTTGGACTTGGATCTAGTAGATTCAAGCCCCTCTTTTGAATGTAAAGTTTCTCCCAAGTGAAAATCATCCCAGTGGCTTCCTTTCTCTCTCCTAGGTGGGAGTCACTAGGATCCAATTTTCCACTTTACATTTTGGTGAACCTGACGTCTTACACATTAATTCTGATTACTCATTCTTAGATCGGATTAATTGCAAATTGAATTTCAAATTTTCATTTTCAGGTTTGATCTATTTGCAAATTTTAGAGGTTAATTGCATAAAAACCCTAATTTTTCATTTTGAGAAAATTAAGCTTGTGAGGTGTAAAATTTTAATTGCTTGTTACAGATCTGATTTCTATTTCAAAATTACAATTCAAATCTGTCTCTTTATTCTGAAAATTTAGTGGTTAAATCATAAAACCCCACTTTTTAAGATTCTTCTATTTTCGACCTTTGATTGCAAGTTTGACCGATCTAGACATCTCCAAATCGGCTGTTTTTTGGATTCTGCATTAAAATCATAATTTCTATCATTTCTAAAATTTTTGAAAAAATTTGGTCAGACCGTGTGCGCTCCCACCACAATCCTCGACTTTTTTCCCAAAATTTCGAGAGACAATTTTGATTGTATTTTTCTGCTCAAATCTAGAAAATCAGTGTACTTAATCAATTTTAACACTCTCTAAGGTCAAACACAAATTCAAAATTCATCAAATTCAAACCTTAAAATTAATTTTCATAGAAAGGTCCTAATTTTAGATCTTCTTTTCTAGCAAATTCAGATTTTACTTAATAGACTTTTAATGGCAATTAATAAATTGGATTTACTTGCTCTTTCGCTTATGATTACATTTGCTTTTTGCATATATTTACTACAATCATGTGTCAGATAAGAGTTTATTTCATTTCCTGTTGCTTCTCTTTATTCATAGAACTTGGTCATATTGTGTTGTTAGGATTTCTAAATTATTTTCTTTTCAATTTGATCTCAAAGCTTTCAAGTATCATTTATGTTGAATTATGGTGATGTTGTTAACAAAATGCATTTTCTATGTTAATCATCTTAAAGCTTTTGTAGATACTAAACCTAGAGATCCTAACATTTGTACCTCTCCTAGGGTATCTTGTGTGGATGAAATGAGATCTAATGTTTTACCCAATGATCTTCTACAAGAAAGCAAGCATTGGAAAGTAATATGGACCCATCTTCTCCTCATAAACATACCCTTGAGCAAGGGGGCCAATAAGAAAACATCAACATTCTTACATCTTTAGATCCTCCTTATTCTCTTAAGACCTATCTTCAACATCAAAGTCTATGTAGCGAGGATGATGTCATACATTTTATTCATGACCTTTCCCCTCGCATAGAAATCACTAAAAATGAGCTTTTAGATGATGAAGATGTTCTTCCCCAATCTTCCAAAAAGGATAAGCTTAAAGGAAAAGAGATTGTCATTTCACATGATACTCCTCCTTTATCTACAAATCCTTTTCTGCCTCCTTACACATAAAATTTTAAAGAAATTCATGATCTTGTTCCTCCATCTAGTCATTTGCAACATTCTTATAGTCGTGGTTTTCATATAATTACAAAATAAGGTTTTAAAGGACAAGGAATTGGGAAATTTGAGCATGGAATTTGTGTCCCTATAAACCCTCCTACACAAACTACTACAAGAGGCCTAGGAAGTGGTACCTCTCTTTCTATGGACAAATTCCTTAGGCTTCAAAACTTTCAAGATTACCTTCAAAAATAACAAATCAAGAGAGTCCGCAAGAATGCTTCTTCTTCAAAGCATCCTTTTGGTTCGTTTCATCAAACCCATGACCATAATGCTGATGATTGCCCTGATTTTCAAAAATCTATTCAAGATGGCATCGATAGTGGCAAAATAAGAATTGTGGATAATGAAACTTCTTCTCTTAACAAACCCTCTCCTTCATGGCAAAACGATATTTACCATCCTGATAGATTAGCTACAAGAATATATTGGAGATTGAAATATGACAAGAACATTTCCTTTCCTCCTCAAAATAAAAACAAATCTCATGCAAGTGAAAGGTATTGAATATTGCATTTTTCATGATTCATATTCACATTCTCTTAGAAAATGTTATGCATTTAAGACATTTGTTCAACTACAATATGATCTTGTGCACATTTGTCTCATATAAGATCTAGCTATATTTTTTAGTAAAAACATCGTGCCTTATCACTTCTTTTTCCCTTCATGTTGCTCTTCACCCTATGGCATAATTAGCCCATTTAACAAGAGCTCTTTATCATTAGTGGTGGTATTGTTTCACTTTAACATACTTTGGGGCAGAAACATGAAGTCCATTTTTCTTCTTCATTCTATACATTTATCTCTATCTTTGTGCATTATTCATTATTAGATCTCTTTTCTTGGATAGGGTTATTCTTATGTGAGCATATAATTGTTCTTTGGTTTCCCTCTTTACTTGGAGAGGGGCATCTTTAATGAGTACTGCACTTCTTCTCTTTCCTTTATTCTCTTGGAAATCTTACCTCTTCTATGGTTTCGATTATTCCCAAGTATGATATGCCCCTTAATAGGGAATGATCTCTTGAGAAGTATGTATCTCTTCCTTGAAAGGATTTTGTTCCACTAGGACGACATATCACTTGAAACTAATCACCATCAGAAAATGTATAATTTTTCTCCTCATTCTCCTCACTTGGGGGGCAAGGATTTTCACTCCTTTGCCTTTTCTTTCTTATCATTATTTCTTTTAGGGGCTTCATTTTTCATAGATGATTATCATTTCTTACAATGGTATGCTTTTATGATTAATCCCCTTGGGGAATATATGATGCTTTCGAAGATTACCACTTCTTGAGACATCTATTTTACATTTACTAATGTCTTTTCTTGCATGTGTTCATGTAATTTCATTGCATATTTGCTTATGTTTAATCTCTCTCTAGTATATTGTGTAAGCTCTTCTCATTGTCCCTTAGATTGGGGGGAAATGATCTTTCTCTCTCTCTTTCTCTAGGGATCCACTTTGCCCTATTAAGTGGATGGTGTGAGTTATAGTACTTGATGTCATTCCTTGTGTGGAATTGTTGTTGTTCACTCAAGGATTCTCTCTTATACAAGAGGTGTTAGCCCTTGACTATGACCTATTTTACACTTTGTAATGTACATCTATGATAAATTCAACCATCCCTCTGGGGACTAACAGTGAGTCATCCCTCATCAAGAATCCCTATCACTTAGAAATAGGAGGAAGGATTGCATTTTTGTTCTTTCTGTTTCCTATTCTAGAAGATGTTATATTTGTCTAGCACAACTCCTCTTGGGGGTAGATGTCTTTTGAACAAAGATCTCTTCTCCTCTAAGGATCACCTTTACACTTAGAACAAGATATATCTTTTCAACTATCTTATCCTTGCTTGGAGAGTATTCCCTCTCTTGCTTGGATTTATGACATTGTTGCATAGCAGATATCTTCTTTGTGATGAAGGTAGGTATCCTTGTTCTACTTTCCTTACGATATCAACATAAACCTATGTTGACATATTAAGGGGGGGGAACCCGCACTGCTCCTTTTTACTATACTTCTCTCATGCATTGTACAGGGGGACATTCTTGGAACCAAAGGGAAGCCTCTTAGAGAAAGATGTCATCACTTTTCTTGTATAGTGACACATTCTTGGAACCAGAGGGAAGCCTCTTAGGGAAATATGCCATCACTTTTCTTGTACAGTGAGACATTCTTGGAACCAAAGGGAAGCCTCTTAGAGAAAGATGTCATCACTTTTCTCTTGTACAGTGGGTCATTCTCAGAACCAGAGCACAAACTCTTAGAGTGAGATGTGTTCACTTCTTCTTTTCTTGTATAGTGGGTCATTCTCGGAACTAGAGAATGGACTCTTAGAGCAGGATGTCAAACCTTTCTTGACACTTGTACTATACATTCTATACAGGTTATAGTGTCCTTGGGCATAGACTCCTATGAGGCACTTCGAACCTCACTTGCACACACGTGCATGAGGTTGAGTGGAACTAAAGGTGTTATCACTCTCTCCCTTTACATGGATCACCTAGACAGGCTCTAGGAGCGAGATTTTCCATGTCCTTCTCTCCATGGATCACCTAGTTTTAGGGGTGAGATGTCCATGGTTTCTTTCTTCTTCGCTTTTCTTCTCATGGATCACCAAAGTGTGTATTCATGTTCTCTCTCTTCTTCCTCTCATGAGCTCATAGTTTTACTATTGATGGTTCATGGATGATGTCAGCATTTCTCTTTTATTTGATCACATGTGTTTATGTGATGGTATTGGTCTTTGTGTCCTGATTAGTTGTCAAGACATCTGAGTATTGAGGTCTCTTCGACTAGTTAGTTTTGTGTATTTTTCTTGTTGTGTGTCTTTTGTGCTTTGTCTTTGTTTTTGTATTTCTTGTGCCTTTTTGTGTTATCTTGCGTATGTTGGTGTGAGTTGAGACCCTAATAGTGGGGGCTTTTTTCTCCTCAATATTAGTGGTGTCTTATACTCCTTGTGGTATTGCTCCATGTTCCTCATCTTCATCTTTCCTTTTCTTCTACTTTACTGGCAAATTTGGCATAGGCCATACTCCTGCTAAAGTGGGGGCTAAATGTAGTGTCATAAAATTGCAACCCCTACAATTTTAATCACATTTTTAGTCCTCACCTCAGCGATGACATCTTCCTTCTTAACCGAGACCTCTTTTCCGTATTTTCATCCTTGAACCCCTCCTTGTCTAGACTCTAGACCCTGTTCGAGCCCCAAAATAGGGTAGGATAGGGGCGTGGCACCCTTGTCCCCCCCCCCACCTTAGGGTGGCCCTAAGTTAGGTCTTCCCAGTCTCCTATGAATAATTTTCCTTTGGGGTTTGTAATTTCTCTTTGTCGGCCTTGGGTTGTTGAAAATTAATCCTTGAGGCATGTATAAAAGGGGATTCAATTCCCTCATTTAGGAGGATAAAGGGCATAAGGATAAGATATGGGATTTCAAGGTCATCACCAAGCATTCAAGCATTCAATTCTTCTTCATTAATCCATTAGAGCAACATTACAACATTCATTTGCAAGCATGTATGTGTGTTAGGGTTTTGTCATGTTACATTCCATTTCATACAACACTTGTGGTTACATTCAAGAAGAAAAGCAATCATCTTCAACAAATTGTAGATCTACAAAGTATATATTTCCATTGTTTACATTCAAGCATTTGCAATTAATTTATTTTAAGGTTGATTGATCAACCAGGGTTTGACTAAGGCAAACTCCTATCCACAAACCTTCTTCCCCTCTTTTATGTGTGAAGGGTTCAGGTGTGCAATTGTAATTGCAAGTTTGGGCTTCATTTGCTAAGATGGGAGAACCCTTTTCGTTTCATGGATTTTGTGGAGGACCATGTACACTATCACCGTAGTCTTGACGAATTTTCTCCAAATTTTTAGGGCAGATCCATATCAGTCTAATTAGCTCAGATCCAAAGTTACATCGCAATCTCGAATCGGTAGCTCCTCATTTCACTCAATTTCTCTCTTTGTTCCACATAGTCAACAAGTCAACTTTCTCATTTACAAAAGAGGGTAAATCACACTTAAGCCCTTGCAATCCACTTGGAATTCACATCCTTGTTTCCCTTGGATTTGGATCTAGTGGATTAGAGCCCCTCTTTTGAATGTATAGTTTCTCCCAGGTAAAAATCATCCTAGTGGCTTCCTTTCTCTCTCCTAGGTGGGGAGTCACTAGGATCCAATTTTCCACTTTACATTAACACCACTACTCAATTCTCACTACCAATTTATCTCTTCTCTGTCTCACAACTTCTTTTACTACTGTTTATCTGTTCACTTCTCTCTGACCCCTTACTGGTCAGCCTCGGCCTTTCCTTACTTCCTCTGCACTCATTCACTCTCTAATGCCTTCCTACTAGTTCAAACACTACCGATTCACTTGACTATTAACTCTGTGACAACTCACCATTTATCTGTTTCTTACCAGTTAAACCCCTTTTGTCAGTTAAGCCTTTCCTGCCAATTCTTGTTCAAATACTCAGTCATTTCAAACTTTTCTATCTCACTCAGTCTAATCAACACTCTGATCACTCAAATACACTATTCTCCTATAACTGGCAGCCTCAACTCATATCTTCAATATGTATATTTATAATCAAGCTTTCCCACCAAAACGGAAAATCAAACCTTGTGTCCTAGGGTTGTTTTCACCAACCCAATCCGTATCAAATCTGATCGGATATCTTCTCTGAGATTGATAACCTACAACAAAGTAAGGCCACACTACCAAATATTTTCTTCCAATAAACATTTACTAATTTTAGCAAACACTGACCCTTATTTTTGTTAATCACAATAAATGATCTAGCAGTTTTCTTCTCTAGATCAACTGGTCGATCAAACATCCTACTTTGTTCATGACGTCAAAGAATCAAATCTTTGTCCTTTTATTTGCCTTGAGCCACAACCTTCTGCATCTAGTATGTGAATTTCACATCTTCATTTAATGTCGACTTAGTCGGCAACTACCTCACCGATGCACTCTTTACCAACCATTGCACGTTAGCCACTTTGATCCTATGTGTCATCTTTGTCGGCATCCACCTTAGTTCACTGTATCGGTTCAGGCTTAGTCATTGACCAAAAACACACTACCGGTATCTACCTTATACTACCTATATTCTTTCACTATAGGTTATTCAATAACTGGTTATCCTTCAAGCCATGCTTTGAGTTGTTCGATCGGTTAGGACATGATTCCTTTTCTCTGCATATGATTCAATGCCTTGTTCCTCTAGACTCAGCTTGTCCCTTGCATGCTTACCAGTGGACTTATTTACTGGTTGATACAACATCTACCTTTAGTTGTCTCTTTGCTTTCTTATGCTTGCTTACTAGTGGACATCCATACTGGTAACATCTCCTTCCTACATACCAGACTTGCATACCAGTACACCTACCATGCATATCGGTTGTGCTATACGGCCAGTTGACAATACCAGTTGACATCAATGGCAATACAATGCCAACAATCTCCCCCTTTGGCAATGATGTCAACACATGTAGTATTCACTATGATACCAGTTCATTCTCCCCCTTTGACAATAATGACAAAGCGCACAGACAGTAACCATTATCCACTATCATACCGATTCCTTCTCCCTCATCCAGTATCCACAATATTTCTGCATTTTTCCGGGAGAGTAGACCACAAGACAACCAGTTGCTTTCATTTGACATCCTGTTGGTACTACTGAATAGACACCTGATCTCCCCCTATATCTAGCATAAGGTCCAAGAGACAAGAGATATGGCTATGAACTCCCCCTAAACCACAAAAATCCATACATACTTAAGTGCATGAAGTAGGTGAAACCACACCTAGTTTTTGGCGTAGATATTCAAATGTGTTTACAGGTAGAGGTTTTGTGAAGATATCGGCCACTTGTTCACCTATAGGGACATATTCTACCTTAGCTTCATGTTCTGCCACCTTCTCCCTGACAAAATGACATTTGATGGAAATGTGCTTGGTCCTTGAGTGCATAAATAGATTCTTTGATATGTTGATTCCACTTAAATTATCACACCAAATATAAAAAGGGTCAGATATTTCTACCCAAATATCCTTGAGGGTCTTCTTCATCCATAACACCTGATAACAACATGTGGCAGCAACAATATATTTTACTTCAGCAGTAGATAGGGAGATTGAATCCTGCTTCATGTTGTGCCATAAAACCAACTGGTTACCTAAGAAGAATGTACCACCACTAGTGCTCTTCCGGTCATCAATGCAGCCTGCCCAATCAACATCAGTGTAGGCTTGTAAGGTGAAATCTCCTTTCTTAGGATACCACAGTCCATAATCAAGTGTTCCTTGTAGGTAGCTAAAGATTCTTCAAACTGCATTTGCATGTGACTGTTTGGGTGCAGCTTGAAATCTTGCCACCATACATATTGCCTACACTATATCCGGTCTTGAAGCAGTAAGATATAACAGACTGCCAATCATGGATCTATATAGTGTCTGATCCACTACTAGTGACTCATCTACCTTACTCAATTTGCATTTGGTCACCATGGGGGTACTTACCAATTTGTTGTCTTCCATCTGAAACTTCTTTAACATATCTCTAGCATACTTGATTTGAGAGATGAATATTCCTTTATCTTGTTGAGAAATATGCAAACCAAGAAAGTATGATAGCTCTCCAAGCATTGACATTTCAAATTCTGATCAACAAAGTCTTTGCACAGAGTGTCCTTGTTGCCTTCAAAGATTATGTCATCCACATATACAACTACAATAATCATGTGGTTTCCATCTTCTTTAATGTATAAATTACTATTTGCACTTCCCTTTTTGAAACCTTGTTTCTTTAGATACTTATCTAACCTTAAGTACCATGCTCTTAGAGCCTGATTCAAACCATACAATGTTTTCTTCAACTAGCACACAAAAGTTTTAGCATCATGTAGTAGAAAACCTTTCGGTTGTTCTATGTAGACTTATTCTTCTAAGTTACCATTCAAGAAAGCAAATTTAACCTCCATTTGATATACCTTATATCCTTTGTAGGCAGAGAATGCTAAAAACATTCTAATGGATTAAAGTCTTGCAACTGGTGCATATGTTTCTTCAAAATCTATTCCTTCTGCTTGTGAATACCCTTTGCATACTAACCTTGCTTTATGCCTAACAATCTTACCTTCTTCATTCATCTTGTTCCAGTAGACCCACTTTGTACCAATGACATATTCTTATATGTCTGTCTAGGAACTAACTCCCAATTTTTGTTCTTTTCAATTTTTTGCAGCTCTTCTTCCATTGCATCCATCCATTTTTGACTTTTGTTGGCCTCATTAAATGTTTTGGGTTCCATTTTAGTCATAAGGCATAAATTGACTTGTTCAATATTTCGGGCAAGTCTTCTTTTGGTCTGCACACCATCATTCTTATTGCCTATAATCTGCTCTTCTAGGTGATTCTTCTACACATATCAGTTAGGATTCTTGTTAGGTGCCTCTTCCGGTTCACTTTCTGACTGAACTTCATCTTCATTATGTGAGTCATCATAGTGGTTTACTTTTACTTGTTTTCCTTTATGCATATCTTCATAAACTCTAACATGTATACTCTTAATGACTCTTCTTAGTCTTTTATTGTAACATTTGTAAGCTTTGTTGTGAGTTGAGTAACCCAAGAAGATACCTTCATCACTCCTAGAATAAAAGCCACCTAAGCCATCCTCATCTCTCTTGAGGAAGCAAATACTTCCAAACACTTTGAAATATTTGACTGATGGCTTTCAGTCATATCATAGTTCATAAGGTCTCATTTTGCTATTTGTTCTCAGCTGAACCTAGTTCAAAGTATATACAACAGTGTGAACTGCTTCCTTCCAATACATATCTAGTATCTTTGCTTCATTTAACATTGTTCTTGTCATCTCCTTGACTATCCTATTTCTCCTTTGTACAATACCATTTTGTTGTGGTGTCCTTGGAGCTGAGTATTGTCTTTTGATTCCATGTCTCTCACAGTAATCTTCAAACTCATTTGATGTGAACTCTCCACCCCAGTCAAATCTTAGACATTTCAGCTTGCATCCACTTTCCCTCTCAAAAATCTTCCAGAAAATCTTGAATTTTTCAAAGGCTTGAGATTTGTCATGTAGGAAAGTGACCCATGTCATTCTTGAGAAATCATCAATGAGGAGCATGAAGTATCTTTCACCAGCTAGAGCTCTTGTTTTGGCTGGTCCACATAGATTTGTATGCACAAGTTCAAGTGGCCTTGAAGTATTATATTCTTTAATCTTGAAGGTCTCCTTAGTCTACTTTCCTCTTACACATTCATCACAAAATGTGCTTACCAGTTTGATGATTGGTGGTATATGTCTCACATAGCACTTTTTGTTTACTTTAACTAGATTATCAAAATTTATATGGCCTAATCTCCTGTGCCACAACCAGCTCTCATCCACTTGTCTCATCATGCATTGGGACTCAAAGCATTCCTTCAGATTGTAAACATTTATATCTGTCCTTTTTCCTTCTGCTACAATCTGACTAATACTTTATTTTCTTATATGGCAACTGGTAGAGTCAAAAGTGAATTTGTATCCTTTGTCACACATTTGACTCACACTTAGTAAATTATGATTTAAACTTCCACATAATATACATCATGTACCTTCATTTTTCCATCTATGTTCAGAGTGCCTTTTCCTTTTATCTTGATGGAAGAGTTATCTGCAAATATTAAAGAACCTCCACTCCAATCTTCAAACTTAATAAATTTCTTTTTTTCACCAGTCATGTGATTGGAACATCCACTATCTTGTTAGTGAACGGACTTTGCCTTTCTTAAAAATGATCAATTTCAAACTCTATCACCTTCTTTAAAAGACAAGTGTTCAACTAAACAATTGGGTAAGTGTTATATAAACCACTTCCCTCTAAATTTTCCATAGGTATAGCTCCCTATTTTTGTTATTTAGGGAATAATCAAAATAAATTTTATTTGAGTAGTATGCTTTTAACCTGAAAGCATGTAAGGCTGCCTACTTCATTCTTGGATGAGAGGCCAATATTTCACACATATTTCAGAGAAAAAAATATCTTTCCAACCTTTTCAACAAAAGAGATGGAAGTAACTGAAACAAAGTTCAAAACACCATTCCAACAATTAGGATAAGAAAAGAACAAATAAGAGAAACCAAATCTATTCTCAAGCATAAATCTTTTCGTAAAAACAAACACTCATAGGAAGGAGTCCCAGAAAAATAATAATTTTCTACAGTAGAAAGGTAATTACTGTTGTTTGATTAGATAAACATATGCAAAGATGTGTCTACACAAATTCAAAACCCACATATTTTCCTTCTCCCAACAATACATCTATAAATCCTTTCCAATTCCAGGTTTGAAAATCTGATCCTTCCTTCCACCCAACATGACTTTTACAAAACAAAGGAATATAAAACCAAAAATTAACTAAAATTCTTTACATAATCTAACCCCTATTCCATCTATCTTCCTTTAATTTATAGTTTTTAGAATAGGGGAGGTCTCCCTGAAAACTCGACCTCCCCCAAAATAGTTATGAAACTAACAAGATATAATTGGGACAGATGTCCCAAAGTCTTTGCATAAACATGAAAATTACAAAAACAAAAACAAAGGCCTGGATCAATGCATTATGCCGCTTTCCCATCATCATCTTCTTCTCCGCTTTCCTGGGTGTCATCGACAGTTGTGAGTTCCTAGATTATAGATTGGTTATGGACCTTCATCGCATTGAGCTTTGCCTTCGTCGCTTCCTTGTTCCACCGGTGCTTCACCATCTTTTCGGCATGTTTTGGTAACTAATCGTTACCAATAAAGGTTATGCACTCAATCCAAGCAACCCGTGTTATATCCTCTGGAGTGAAATTGAACTTGGCTTTGATTTTCTCCATGTATATTTGGAAAACTTTAATCGCATCCTGCGTGTTCAACCCGCAAATCCCCAACTGCCAATCGTGGTCAAGGTTAACCACCTTGTTCTCATTAACTATACTGCATTGGAGGACTCGGAGTTCATACACAAAAGTCTTAGCATTGGAGATCACAGACTTGAAGGTAAGCACCCACCACATTATAGTCTTTTTCAACATGAAGAGCTGACATTCATCTGTCACCAATTTGATTGCCTGCTCTGTCAGAAATCGGGTAACTCCATACTCTTCTATTTTTGTCAACATCGACAAGACATTCTCCCATTTGTGTTCCTCTTTCACCCATGGAAAAATCTAATTTTGAACTTCTATGATGAGGCTCTGTATTTCATCACATAACTTCCGCGAGTCAGTGATATACTTCTCTTCGTCATTGACTATTCCTTCAATCCATCTCTCCACAGCCTCTGCAATAATTTTGGCCCATTGAATCTGGCTCATTAACTTTTTATTTTCTAGTGAAGTCGGGTCAAAGTTCTCCGTAGCATGACATATAGGGAGTGCCCTAAAACAACCAATGTTGTAGATGAACTGGGCAAGAATATTTATGTGTCGCTTTAGCTCTCTCTTTTCCCGCCCGTCTTTCTCCGATCTGGTGAGAATTTTATTTGTTGATACCTGGAAGAAATGATTGTTTGAGTCCCTACTCATATTTCCTAGCTCCACCTTAGTGATCTCAAAATCATCTACACTGGCCTCCTTGTTTTCATCCTTGGGCTTGTATGAGGCAATTTCAGCGACCCATTTTCTGATTCTTTCATCATTATCCTAGCGAGCAGTTGTTTTAAACTTTTTTAGCTTGGGTCCCTTCTCAGTATACTTCACAACCATCTCCTGAATTGGAATAGTCAGAGGAAGGAAATTCCACTTTTTGTTTACCAAAGTGGTTAACCACTTGGGAGTTGCACTGGAACTGGTTGTTCCTTTGATCTCTTTGGAAGGTGGTGTCATAGCAACGGTTACCGCATGGGACTCCAGGGCATTAGTGACATCACTATCCAGGTCTTCAACTTCAAATATTTGGGCATCAAGAATCGTATCTTTCACCTCTGCATCTTTAGCTTGATCCATCCTTCTCTAAGCAGCACTTTGTGACCGGGTATGTCGAGGAGTATAGAAATCCAAAGCTGAATTAGGCTTGTGTCTAACCTGAGACAGCTTTTTATCTTTACCTGCATGAACAGGCATAGAAGCATTATTAAAAAAACACTTTGGTGAATACAGAGGAACCTCATTACTTCTCACAGGATCAGACTCGACGCCTGATTTCGTTGCTTTTTTCCTAGCAACCCACACCATAGTTCTCTCCGAGACTCCTTTGGTTCTTAGTTGTATATCATCTTCCTCTTCCTCATCCCAGTTGATTGAAGGCACCTCAGTTTCTGCTCGAGCTAAGTATCTAGGATCAAACAGTTCTAGATAATCCTCTTCGAGTCCTTCAATGTCCAGCTTTACCTGAAGTGAAATAACTTGTTCTAATACCATCCCCATGTTTCCCCTTTTGAAAACCTTAAGTTCATCAGTACAATCTTCCTAGAAGTCCTCTAATTGTGGCATTGGGAGATATGGCATTAGACCAAGACTTCAAGAAAAACCCTTATTATCAAAACCTTTTCTTTCAAGATACAGGGGAAAATTGAAGTTCTTGAGATTTGCTCCAATGCTTAAGGCATCCGACATTGAACTGTAGGACAACACACCTAATTGGATGGGAAAATGTCCCTCCCATTTATCCTTGGGTTGCACCTTTTTAACCATAGAGGTCAGTTGCCTACATATCTCCGCTAAAATAAAGCAATCTGAACAAAAATGAGGGAGTTTGAAGGGTTCCTCTTCAAAGTCACCTAATCTTATATAACAGAAATGAGGAAACTGGATAAATAATCTACCAAACTTCTTTATCAACATCTACGCATCCTTGGAGATTCTTCTGGTTTTCACATTTTTTAATTCATAGCACAAATTACCTAGAAAAGCATTGTGTACCCTTCTGAAATCCTGCAAGGCATTATCCTTTTGCAGCATGGGATAAAAATCGTACACGGGAACATCCTCCTCCGTGAGCTATCTTGGTATTCCAACTATCTCCATGACACATGCCAAATAGTATACAAGATACGAAGACATGAAGAAATTTTGCTTAAACTATTTAGCCATACTCAGTTGCTCCCTCATTGAATCGGCAATCAGTTCTGCCCAATCAAGGTATTGCTTTCCCTCTAGTACTAACTACACATAGCAATAAATCCAATCGTCGAAACTGTAGGCTTCTGCAGAGCCTCTGAATTGGTGCAACAAAAGCATGACATCATGAATGTGAGGCAGCATGTGATTCTTATTGGGATTCTTTGGCAACCTGGAACCACCCCTTTGAGGAACTTCCAGCCAATATATTGCTACATTATTTCAGTGTCC
Organism: Cryptomeria japonica; assembly: GCF_030272615.1. Taxonomy (NCBI): domain Eukaryota; kingdom Viridiplantae; phylum Streptophyta; class Pinopsida; order Cupressales; family Cupressaceae; genus Cryptomeria; species Cryptomeria japonica. The sequence goes on along the minus strand of NC_081406.1, from coordinate 278,490,598 downwards.
AGTTCTGTCCACATTGAACTCGGTGATTGACTGAGCAGGGGAAAAATTGGAGAACTAGTAATCAGGTATCTTGAAGATAGAGGGAATTACTTCACGGTTTATAGCAAGAAGGGTTTCGCCATTCTCTCTTCTAATGGTGTCAGAGACTGGATCATACCTAGCAATACATTCCCTAACCAATTCTGGGCAAGGGATAGTTGGGGGAAAAGCTCTTGCATCTATGAGACTGCTACTCAAAATCTCCACACCAAAAGAACCATCAATTCCCTTGAATACCCTTTTTTTTTTAAACTTCAAGATTCTCCCCTTTAAGGTTGGTATCACTAACTATGGGCTCTGTACATGCAAGGCTAAAAACATTCCCGAACAAGTGCAGTGTGGACTTCATAATTCAAAGTGATAAGCCTTAATTCATTGTAGCAACCCTATTATGAGAGAAGAAATATAGGTAACAATTAATGGAGACAACAAGAAAAAGACTCACCTTCACAGCTGAGCAACCAGATGACTACCGACGATTAGAACTTCTATCTAGGAAAAATAACAACGTAGCAGTGAGGAACAAATTTTTCAGAGAGTTAATCCTTCATAACTTATATCGAGGGAAATGATACAGAAATATTAAGTGCAATAATTCCAATTGTCAGTTTGAGTATGTTAAGTTTGTGGATTGGACATCGCACGCATGCATTAAATGCATGGTGGCATTTTTGAAGTAACCACCAGTTCCCGAAATGATTACTTACTTCGAAAAGCCAACAATTGACGTCACTTAAGATGTGGTTCACCTTCCTCATATTTGGAAATCAATGCACCATCAAATCATTTAACCCATGGGACCCACCAACATTGAACACATAGGAACATCCCGAACAGACTTCATTGGGGTTCAAGTAGTTCAAGGCATACACTGCGCTCAGGAGAAATCCTTTCTGAGAGTATGAATTATGTCAAGCTGCTGACCATTTGTGCTATGTTGAACATCTTAAACACGTTTGAACCTTTTGAACTCAGTTCAATGAGTTCAATGCCTAGAGAGAGATGACGTAACATGTCACCGAACCCAAAAAAACCCTTAAAGAGCCGCTACAAAATACCTGAAGAAAATGTTAGTATGAAAAATCCCCTGAACACCTAGGAACCTGTGGAACCTAAATGAACCTGTTGAACTCGGTTCAAGATGGTTCAAAGTGTTCACAGAGTTCAACCAATTACTAAAACTTGACATTTTTTATTGAAAGACGATTTACAAACGGACTAAAGGCTTGAACCAAGGTATTACAAGAAAGACTAGGACTCCGTAAGGTATTTTTAAAAAGGAATTTGTTCTTATTACGAAGGAAGAATGACGTGGTAACATTGGCTCTGACTGGGGATTGCAGTTTGTGAAGAAGAATGCAAAGAACTCTAAATCTCTAGTTTCGCAGGACCAAAAGTAAATAGGGGAATAAAGGGGACTCACACCTAAACAGACACTTAAAACAAAACACCTAAGCTACTATATATTGAAATTCTTGACCACAGGACTCACAGTTTGTAAAGCTTGAGATCTTGCCCATTATAAGTATAGGGCATAAGCGTTCCATCAGAATAGCTCAGTCTAAAAGCATTTTGTCCCAACACTTCACAGATCCTGAATGGGCCTTTCCATAATGAGTCAAATTTACCATGCGCACCCTTTGGTTCCTTCCATTTATCCCATAACAGTACCTCATCTCCTTCAAGGAAACCTCTTGGATGAGCTCTCATGTCAAAAATCTTCTTCACCCTACTCTAATGCTCTGTAATTCTATCCACCAACATCTCTCTTTCTTCTTCCAGCTTCATTAGGTACATAACCCTCTTCTCTAGAGCATTCTGAAAGAAAGAATCCTCTACTACTATCTATAGCTTGGCTGCTGACAATTCCAAGGGTAAAGAAAGTTTTGTGCCGATCCCATACACAAGCTCAAAAGATGCCATTCCAATGGCTCTTTTTGGCATGATTCTGTCTGCCCACAAAGCTTCATATACCTTCTTATGCCAGTTTCGAGCATTTTCATCCACCAGCTTTTTCATAATCGCAACCAGGTTCTTGTTGCTCGATTTTGTCAATCCATTACCTTGTGGAAAGTAATCAGAAGAATGTGAGAGAGTAATCTGATGTTCATAGCAGAACATGGTTAGTTCTTCAGAGGAGAAATATGATGTGTTATCTGCAACAATCTTTTGAGGGACCCCGAAACGGACCAGGATGCAATCTTTGAGAAAGTTACACACGACCTCTGAGTTTGCCTTTTTAGTGGGAATGGCCTCCACCCACTTGGTAAAATAGTCAATTGTTGTCAAAATGTACATATGACCAGCACTGGAATGAGGGTTTATCGGCCCAATGAAATCAATTCCCCACTGTCTGAAAGGTTCATCAATTACCACAGGCCTTAAAGGCAGAGCCGCTAAATGTGGCTTCCAGAAAAGAGTTGGCATTTCTCACATTCTTTTACATAAATATACGCATCTCAAAACATGCTGGCCCAATAAAAGCAATTCCTTAAAATTTTGAAAGCAGTGACAGAGGATGAGAAGTGTCCACCATAGGCTTCATCATGATAGACTTCCAGAAGCTTTTGCTGTTGAGGCTTATCCACACACCTCAAGTATGTTCCATCCAAACCTTTTTTGTACAAGACATCCTACCTAATAACATACTTAGCAGCCTTTAACTTAAGATTCCTTTGTTCCTTTGCTGACAGATGACTTGGGCAGCTTCCATAAGTCAAATAGTAGGCCACATCAGAAAACCAGGTATCCTGTAATCCAATGAACAGAGTCAATGGTAATTATGTTACTGTTTCCATCTCATTTTCTGTTATTAACCTACATAAGCCTTGTCCTTTGACTGTCTTTGTAGGGTAAATGTCTAGATCATATTCCTAGATTTTTGTTACCCAAGTTGCTCTTTTATTGAGTCCAACCTCTTGCTGAGTTAAAATGCTTTTCACTGCGGAGTCTGGAACAAAAACCAAAGAGTGAGAGTGCAGAATGTAATATCAAAATTGTTTCACAGCCTTGATCACAACAAAGGCGTGTTTCTCCAAAAGTGAATACTTAAGCTCATGCTTCTTGAGTGGAACACTCATGAACACTATAGGTGCTTCAGCCCCAGATTCATCCATTTGCAACAGTATTCCAGACATCGTATGTTTGGAGGCATAGCAATATATAATGAAATTCTTTTTGAAATCCGGGTTGATGAGAGTTGGTGCATTAGCAACTGAACCCTTGATTCTTTCGAAAGCTTCTTTGGCCTCCTCAGTCCTTTTGAAAGGATGCTTTTCACTTAACAAGTTGATAATGTGTTTGGTAGTTTCTGCAAACTCCGGAATGAACCTCCTTAAGAAATTCAATTGACCAAAGAAAGACCTTACTCCAGTCCTATTTGAAGGTAAACTAAGACGTTGAATTGCATTAACTCTCTCAAGATCAATCTTGACTCCTTTTGAAACAATGTGTCCCAGTAATTTGCCCTCCGTTACACAGAAAACTGACTTCTTTGGGTTTAGGGAGATTCCATGCTCTCGACAACGCTGCAGAACTACCCTTAGATCCTTGAGATGATTCCTCCTCTCTTTAGAAAATACTGTCAGGTCATCCAGGTAAACAACAATAATTTTGTCTCGAAAATCCTTAAAAGAGGAATCCATAGCCCTTTGAAAGGTGGCTTCGGCATTTATTAAACCGAAAGGCATACGGTTATATGTGAATGTTCCCCATGGAGTGATGAATGTTGTCTTGTGTTGTTCATTCTTTGCAACACTAATCTGATTGTAACCAGAAAAACTATCCAACATCGACATCATTTCTGACCCAGATACCGTCTGCAGAATATGATCCATATTGGGTAAGGTGTAGTTGTCCTTAAGACTTGCCTGATTCAAATTACGGAAATCCACATAAATACAAATCTCCCCATTCTTCTTCCTCATGGGCACAATGTTGGCTACCTAGTTAGAATGATGAATTGGATATATGATTATGGCTTTAAGCATTTTATCAACCTCTTTAAAGATAGCGTTTGCCATTATAGGGTTGAAATTTCTCAATTTTTGTCTGAAGGGAGAGACACTTGGCTTCAATGGAATCTGATGCTAAAAATGCCCATCCCTAAACTCCTTCAGATCATCATAGGACCAAGCAAATACATCAATGTATTGTTTCAGTAGTGTGCCAAGAATTCATTTTTCCTCCGGAGAACAACACTTGCCAATTGTTACCACTTTAGGGTTGGATTCATCTCCCAGGTTAATCTTCTCACAACTTCCTTTCCTGTAATCCTCGGGGGCTTTCTTGCTTACGAACGCATCATCCCGGGTGAAAAACCTCTCCATAGTCACTAGTCCTTTTGGAATTTTGTTGCCTTTAAGCTAAATAAAACTATTTGTAGGATCAACATCCGAGTCTGGACTAAACTCCTTATAGTTATTTTCAGAACCTTCAAAATATGATTGGTAAAATGAATGAACACATTCCAGAAAGTCTTTGATCTGAGCATTTGTATCAAATACTTGCCAATGGTTTATATTATCAGGTACACTAGGCCTATAAATCATTTCAATCCTATATGAATCATCCTTAAAGTCTGGATGTGGTAACAAAAGGGAAGCTGAAATGGCCAATGAATCTGCCCTACTGTTTTGATCCCTTGGTATGGCTTCAATCAAGAAGGCATCAAAGAATTCTATCTCATCCCAAACCCTATTTCTATATGTCTTAATCTATCATTCTTAACTGTATAGACATTTCTCACCTGTCTGACAATCAATTATGCATCACCTTTAACTTTGAGCAATTTAATACCTTCACATTTGGTCTCATTTAATCCTAATAATAATGCCTCATACTCCACAGTAATATTAGTATTCTTAAAATCCAACTTGAAAGAGAAAGGAAAAATGTTACCATTAGGCGATAGTAAAACTACCTTTGCTCCAGAGCTAGAGTTGGCGCAACTTCCATCGAATTCCATCTGCCACAACCCGCCAAGTTCGTCAACTGCTTCTTTAGGTTCTTTTTTGTCAGGTGCAAGGATGAGATAGTTTCCAAACTCGCATTCTTGAAACAGAATTTGGGCTTTAGGGTTATCAGAAGGAAAGACATTGTGCTTTTTTTTCGGCTCGGGTTCAAGCTTAATTTTCTATTTTCCAAGGGGGATAATAGCCTCCGACCAGTCCATCTTGATTTCACCTCCAAGGTCCTTACAAAAATTTCTACTCAAGAGTATCCCGTAACTTGCAGGAATGTCAGGAACCAAGATAGTCAATTTTACTCTTTTATCAGGGCATGTTGCTAGCACTGCCTGAACATCCTTTACCTGTCCAATAAGAGGGACTTGTTTCCCATCCATTGAATAGCATCTCCCAAATGTTTTTGTGAGAGTTAAACCTAAAGACCTAGCAACAGATGAAGGCATTATGTTGTCTGATGCCCCTGAATCTATTATGCAATTACTAAGCTTTTGACCATCCAGGAGGAGGGATATGTAGAAAGGCTCAGGTTTCAAAAAATCAACATCAATCCTATCTTCAACATTATGGAAAGCACAGGGATTAACCAAATAATTAGATGGACACAGAACAAATGAAGGTTTTTTAGCAGGAAAACAAATCACTACTCCCCACACATTCATGCACTGAGGACTCCGAAGAAGAGTCTCCTTTTACATACTTGACTAGCTTATCTAGTTCTTTTGGGTTCAGTTTCAAATATTCAGTAGTGGAAAGTTGAACAGTAGAAGCTTTACAAAATTCAATGATGTCAAAGGAGGAGGAAGAAGAAGAGATATTTTTATCTTCATGATTCCTTTGCAAAATCCTAACTTTAGGAGTCTTTGAATGAGAGGGAAAGCTATTATTTGCGAGATCTTTACCTTTGAAATTACCTCCAGAAGGGTTCATGAAAGGGGAAGACTGGGAAGTTTGTTGATTCCTTGTAAGGATCGCACATGCAGGATCTTCAAGGGTTGCCAAAGTATTACTACCTCTTTGTGAATCCGACTCATATTCAAGGTAGAATGATCCAGAGTCGCCAGGTACCTCTTGAATTTTCTCTGCTTCAATGAACTCAACTAATTCATCCTTTGTATTTTGCATTTGAACATGTCTTATCATATGAGGACAAGAACCCCCATCATGGTCTGTGGTAAGATGAAATGAACACATAGCACCCTTGTCAGGAGGAGCCTCTATTTGCAATCTTTGTGGAATAGTAGGCAATTGCAACGATCGTCCATAGTTATACTGATTTGGAGCTTTTTTGCTTATATCTTGATAGGGTTGTGGATAGGAACTTCTAGGCTTTGGTATCTACCTCTTCAAAGCAATCCTATCATTGACAAGCCATTGAACAACTGGGTCAGTAGAAGAGGTGGATGCCTGGGGTTGACCTTGAGGAGTTTGTACATCCTTTCTCCATTTCTCGGCTATTATTAGGTCATCTTCAAGTTTTATAGCTTCATTTTGCGCAGTCTCAAGATCAGCCAACCTATTTCTTCTAAGGTGGAATCCTACATCAGGAGGCATGGAATTTATAAAAAAACATTGTTGATTATCAACAGTTGGTCTTTTAGCCAGAGGAATTTTATGGATAATCTTATTGTACCTAGCTACATAGTCCCTCCTTGGCTCATGAATTTATTTTTTCATTTGTGTGAGTTGAGCCAGTAAAGAGTGTTCATCATCAGAACTCTTGAACCTTTTCTCAAAAGTGATTTTCATTGTTTGCCAGTCGGTTATGGATCCCGCTCGCAGATGACTGAACTAATCTGCTGCCCCCTTAGTAAGAGTTTGGGCAAAACGCCTAACAACCACATCTTTGTATTGTACTACCAGTATCCCAGTGGCTACATTGAAAGAATTCAAGTGCTCTTCAACTGAGACTTTTCCGTCCCCATTATACTTAGGTAGGACATCCCTCACCCCTTTTGGAAGTGGGTTATGAACTCTGAGGGCAAGAGGTCCGACTGCAACACCCCATGGTTGGGCCATAATGAACACAGGATAAATGGTTACTAGAGGAGGGGCTTGAACTCCAGTAAGCGTTAGTGCTTGCCAAGGGTTTGAAGAGGAAGGTATAGAAGTAGTTCTGATAGGAGAGGAAGGTCTACTTTTATCGTTTCTTTTTGGAGTAAAATTTGTGGCAAATGATAACCCTTGCAATTCTTCAAAACAATTATCAGCTATTCCCTCTCTCCTCTGTGATCTGGTATAAGGATGAGAATCTAGTGTTGTTACTCTTAGGGTTCTCAGATCTTTAAACAATTCTTTCAAGCCCAACAATATTCCTGTACTTTGGGAATCTGTCTCAGACAAAGAAAACCACATGTGGTTATTGTTGATTTCGAGTTCAACTCTTACATGCTCATTGCATGCTGCTCTATTGAATGTTCTACTTGTTTTGTTGTATCCCCAGCAGAGTCGCCAAAAATCTGTTAGTGAACGGATTTTGCCTTTCTTAAAAATGATCAATTTCAAACTCTGTCGCCTTCTTTAAAAGACAAGTGTTCAACTAAACAGTTGGGCAAGTGTTATATAAACCACTTCCCTCTAAATTTTCCATAGGTACAACTCCCTATTTTAGTTATTTAGGGAATAATCTAATTAATTTTATTTGAGTAGTATGCTTTTAACTTGAAAGCATGTAAGGCTGACTACTTCATTCTTGGATGAGAGGCCAATATTTCACACATATTTCAGAGAAAAAAATATCTTTCCAACCTTTTCAACATAAGAGATGGAAGTAACTGAAACAAAGTTCAGAACACCATTCCAACAATTCAAATAAAAAAAGAACAGATACCAAATCTATTCTCAAGCACAAATCTTTGCGTAAAAACAAACACTCATAGGAAGGAGTCCTAGAAAAATAATAATTTTTTGCAGTAGAAGGGTAATTACTATTGTTTAATTAGATAAACATATGCAAAGATATGTGTCTACACAGATTCAAAACTTACAGATTTTCCTTCTCCCAAAAACAGTATGATCTTATATATATATATATATATATATATGCGACAAAGGCACGACAATACATCTATAAATCCTTTCCAATTCCAGGTTTGAAAATCTGATCCTTCCTTCCACCCAACAGGACTTTTACAAAACAGAGGAATATAAAACCAAAAATTAACTAAAATTCTTTACATAATCTAACCCCTATTCCATCTATCTTCCTTTAATTTATAGTTTTTAGAACAAGGGAGGTCTCCCTGAAAACTTGACCTCCCCCAAAACAGTTATGAAACTAACAAGATATAATTGGGACAGATGTCCGAAAGTCTTTGCATAAACATGAAAATCACATAAACAAAAACAAGGTCTGGATCAACGCATTATGTCACTTTCCCATCATCATCTTCTTCTCTGCTTTCCTGGATGTCATGGGCAGTTGTGAGTTTCTGGATTATAGATTGGTTTGGGACCTTCATCACATCGAGCTTTGCCTTCATCGTTTCCTTGTTCCATTGGTGCTTCACCATCTTTTCTGCATGTTTTGGTAATTGATCGTTACCAATAAAGGTCATGGACTCAATCCAAGCAACCCATGTTATATCCTTTGGAGTGAAATTGCCCTTGGCTCTGATTTTCTCCATGTATATTCGGAAAACTTTAATCGCAACCTGCATGTTCAACCCGCAAATCTCCAATTGCCAATCGTGGTCAGGGTTAACCACCTTTTTGTCATTAACTATACTGCATTGGAGGTCTTGGAGTTCATACACATAAGTCTTAGCATCAGAGATCACAGACTTCAAGGTAAGCACCCGCCACATTAAATTCTTTTTCAACATGAAGAGCTGACATTCATCTGTCACCAATTTGATTGAATACTCTATCATAAATTGGGTAACTCCATACTCCTATTTTCGTCAACATCGACAAGACGTTCTCCCATTTGTGTTCCTCTTTCACCCATGGCAAAATCTGATTTTGAACTTCTGCGATGAGGCTTTGTATTTCATCACATAACTTCTGTGAGTCAGTGATATACTTCTCTCCGTCCTTGACTATTCCTTCAATCCATCTCTCCACGGCCTCTGTAATACTTTTGGCCCATTGAACCTGGCTCATTAACTTTTTTATTTTCTGGTGAAGTCGGGTCAAAGTTCTCCGTAGCATGAGATATAGGGAGTGCCCCAAAACAACCAATGTTGTCAATGAATAGGGCAAGAATATTTATGTGTCGCTTTAGCCCTCTCTTTTCCCGCCCATCTTTCTCCGATCCGGTGAGCATTTTCTTTGTTGATACCTAGAAGAAATGATTGTCTGAGTCCCTACTCATATTTCCCAGCTCCACCTTAGTGATCTCAAAATCATCTGCACTGGCCTCCTTGTTTTCATCCTTAGGCTTGTATGAGGCAATTTCAGCGATGCATTTTCTGGTTCTTTCATCATTATCTAGGTGAGCAACTGTTTTGAACTTTTTCAGCTTGGGTCCCTTCTCAGTATACTTCACAACCATCTCCTGTATTGGAATAGTCACAGGAAGGAAATTCCACTTTTTGTTTACCGAAGTGGTTAACCACTTGGGAGTTGCACTGGAACTGGTTGTTCCTTCGATCGCTTTGGAAGGTGGTGTCATAGCAAAGGTTACCACATGGGACTCCAGGGCATTAGCGACATCGCTATCTAGGTTTTCAACTTCAAATATTTGGGCATCAAGAATCATATCCTTCACCTCTGCATCCTTAGCTTGATCCATCCTTCTCTGAGTAGCACTTCATGACCAGGTATGTCAAGGAGTACAAAAATCCAAAGTTGAATTGGGCTTGTGTCTAACCTAGAGCGGCTTTTTATCTTCACTTGCATGAGCAGACATAGAAGAATTATTAGAAAAATGCTTTGGTGAACACAAAGGAACCTCGTTACTTCTCACAGGATCAGACCTAATGCCTAATTTTGCTGCTTTTTTCCTAGCAACCCACACCACTGTTCTCTCCAAGACTCCTTTGGTTCTTAGTTATATATCATCTTCCTCTTCCTCATCCCAATTGATTGAAGGCACCTCAGTTTCTACTCGAGCTAAGTATCCACGATCAAACAGTTCTAGATAATCCTCTTCAAGCCCTTTAATGTCCAACTTTACCTGAAGTGAAATAACTTGTTCTAATACCATCCTCATGTTTCCCCTTTTTAACACCTTGAGTTCATCAGTACAATCTTCTCAGAAGTCCTCTAATTGTGGCATTGGGAGATATGGCATTAGATCAAGACTTCGAGAAAAACCCTTATTATCAAAACCTTTTCTTTCAGGATACAAGGGAAAATTGAAGTTTTTGAGATCTGCTCCAATTCTCAAGGCATCCGACATTGAATTGCAGGACAACGCACCTAATTGGATGGGAAAATGACACTCCCATTCATCCCTGGGTTGCACCTTTTTAACCACAGAGGTCAGCTGCCTACATATCTCTGCTAAAACAAAGCAATTTGAACAAAAATGAGGGAGTTTGAAGGGTTCCTCTTCAAAGCCACCTATTCTTATATAGCAGAAACGAGGAAACTGGATAAAGAAACTGCCAAACTTCTTTATCAACATGTGTACATCCTCGGAGATTCTTTTGGTTTTCATATTTTTCAATTCATAGCACAAATTACCTAGAAAAGCATTGTGTACCCTTCTGAAATCCTGCAAGGCATTAGCCTTTTGCAGCATGGGATAAAAATCATACATGGGAACATCCTCCTCCGTGAGTTGTCTTGGTATTCTAACTATGTTCTTGACACATGCCAAATAGTATACAAGATACGAAGACATGAAGAAATTCTGCTTAAACTATTTAGCCATACTCAGTTGCTGCCTCATTGAATTGGCAATCAGTTCTGCCCAATCAAGGTATTTCTTCCCCTCTAGTGCTAACTACACATAGCAATAAATCCAGTCATCGAAATTGTAGGCTTCTACAAAGCCTCTGACTCGGTGCAACAAAAGCATGACATCGTGAATGTGAGGCAGCATGTGATTCTTATTGGGATTCTTGGGCAACCTGGAACCACCCTTTTGAGGAACTTTCAACCAGTATTTTGCTACATTATTTCGGTGTCCGGTTCTGTCCACGTCGAACTCGGTGATTGACTAAGTAGGGGAAAAATTGGAGAATTGGAAATCAGGTATCTTGAAGACAAAGGAAATTACTTCACGGTTTATAGCAAGAAGGGTTTCTCCATTGTCTCTTCTAATGGTCTCGGAGACTGGATCATACCTAGCGAGACATTCCCTAACCAATTATGGGCAAGGGATAGCTAGGGGAAAACCTGCTACCTCTATGAGACCACTACTCAAAATCTCCACACCAAAAGAACCATCAATTCCCTTGAATACCCTTTCTTTTAAAACTTCAAGATTCTCCCCTTTAAGGTCGGTATCGCTAACTATGGGCTTTGTACATGCAAGGCTAAAAACATTCTCGAACAAGTGCAGTGTGGACTTCATAATTAAAAGTGATAAGCCTTAATTTGTTGCAGAAACCCTATTACGAGAGAAGAAATACAGGTAAAAATTACTAGAGAGAACAAGAAAAAGACTCGCCTTCACAGCTGAGCAACCAGACGACTACCGACGATTAAAACTTCTATCTAGGAAAAATAATAGTGCAGCAGCGGAGAACAAATTTTCAGAGAGTTAATCCTTCATACCTAATAGCGAGGGCAATGATACAAAAATATTAAGTGCAATAATTCCAATTGTTAGTTTGAGTATGTTAAGTTTGTGGATTGGACATCGCACGCATGCATTAAATGCATGGCGACGTTTTTGAAGTAACCACCAGTTCCTGAAATGATTACTTACTTCAAAAAGCCAACAATTGATGTCACTTAAGATATGGTTCACCTTCCTCATATTTGGCAATCAATGCACCATCAAATCATTTAACCCACGGGACCCACCAACTTTGAACACATAGGAACATCCTGAACAAACTTCATTGGGGTTCAAGTAGTTCAAGGCATACACTGCGCTCAGGAGAAATCCTTTTTGAGAGTATGAATTATGTCAAGATGCTGACCATTTGTGTTGTGTTGAACATGTTGAACATGTTTGAACCTTTTGAATTCGGTTCAATGAGTTCAACACCTGGAGAGAGATGGCGTAACACGTCACCAAACCAAAAAAAAACCCTTAAAGAGCCGCTACAAAATACCTAAAGAAAATGTTAGTATGAAAAATCCCTTGAACACCTAGGAACCTGTGGAACCTAAATGAACCTGTTGAACTCAGTTCAAGATGGTTCAAAGTGTTCACAGAGTTCAACCAATTACTAAAACTCGGCATTTTTTATTGAAAGACAATTTACAAACAGACTAAAGGCTTGAACCAAGGTATTACAAGAAAGACTTGGACTCTGAAATGAATTTTTAAAAAGGAATTTGTTCTTATTATGAAGGAAAAATGACACGGTAACATGTCTACAACCTATAAGTTTCTTCTTTCTATATGCAGGGTAGTCTGCACAATCAGACTTGATTCTGCATTTTTCTTGTCCTTCTCAACCCAAACCAGGTTGGCTTCTTTCTCCTTGTCTGTTGTAACTTCTTGCTCTGGTTTTGTTACTGGTTTTTGATCTGATACTAACTTCTTTTGCTTGGTTGTTCTGAGTTTAAAATGTTTTACAATGTGCCCAAACTTTTGACAATTATAACACTTCACATTAACATTAAATGATGAATTTGAAAACCTATTGTAGGATACCAGTAGACTTCTCCTACATTCAAAACTTATATGACCTAAATCATTACACTAATAACACATAATAGTCATCTCCCAGAGTGAAGAAAAATAATTTCTACTTTCATAACTAACAGGGGGCTTATTCATCACTTTACAATCAACAATTCTATGTCCAAACTTATTACACTGGTAGCAATAACCATGGAATTTGGGTACATACCAGTCTTGTTGCTTTGGACCGGCAAACCTTTGTCTCACAAGATGTCTTCCTCTCATGTTGTTGATTCTAATGAATCCTTCATTATCTACATTGTGCTCTCCTTTATGATTTGCATACCGGTATAATGTGTGACCCTTCCAGTTCTGAGCATTCCTATTCACAGGATGATTTCTTGTAGCTTCAACATAGGTCTTCTTTCCAGTATCTTTGTTGACTGTAAAGGTTTGTTTCTCTTTACTTTCACTTGAGGAAGTGAATTGTATTTCCTTATTAAATGTGTCTTTACTACTTGAACTTTGTCCTTATTCAAATCCTATATCACTAGTATCTTGTGAATGCTTCTGATTTCTCAACATCTTGTCCAAAGCTTCAGTGTTGCCCTCATACTTGCTTCTCATCTTCAATTCCTACTTTCTCTTTTCAAGCTCCTTTCTGAGCCTTAAAATTTCTTCTTCTAACTTATTATACTTCTTCTCCTTATTTAGTGCATCAGAGCATGTGCCCTTACATATCCTTTTAGCTTCTTCCAACTGAAGTTTCAGATCAGATATTGTTTTCTTGGATTCCTCTAGAGATATCTCCAATTGTTCTTGTTCCTCTGCAGCAACATATTTAACCTTATTGAGTTCTCTTCTCATTTTATTCAACTCCTCAAGTGCACTTATGAGTTCACCTTCCAAGTCCACTTCAGCTTCAAAGCCTTCATCTTCTTTATCTTCATCAACCAATTCATCTAGTGCCATAAAGAGATTTATTTCTCTTTCATCCTCACAACAACCTTCTTTTGATACACTTTCTTCATCTCTAGCATCATATTCAAAGGTATATAGACTATTTTGCTTCCGGTAGCTTATTCTTTCTTTCTGGTAGACCTTCTTCTCTTTATCTTTACTGGAAGATTTGCCAGAGCTCCTTTGCTCATCTCCATCGGTTTCACCATAGGGACATTTAGAAGCAAAGTGTCCTATTTTACCATAATTAAAACATTTGAAAGGCAGTTTTCCTTTATATTTACCGGATCCTCTTTTGAGCTTTCTTACAAAGTTTGCCACCTCTATATCCAAGTCTTCACTGGATTCTTTATGAATAATTTATTCCTTACCCTTTTTGGTGGAGTTGAAAGAAGCTTCTTTCTTGGAAGTTCCATCACCGGTTGTCCTCATCTCATAAGCAGTTAGGGAGCCAAATAACTCATCCATTGAAAAGTTTTTTAGATCCTTGGCTTCCTCTATAGTAGAGACCTTTGTATCATACTTAGATGTGAGTGATCTAAGTACCTTTTTGACAATAACTTCATCAACTATTTCCTCTCCAAGTCCTCTGATGGTGTTCACAATTTCATCTACTTTCTGAAGATAATTTGCAATCTTTTCTTCATCTTTCATCTTCAAGCCTTCAAGTTGACCTCTTAGTGTTTGCAACTTGTCCTCCTTGACCTTGAAATCTCCTTCAAATAATCTCTGCAGTTTATCCCAAGTCTCCTTGGTGGATGAGAAGTGCATAACCTTAACAAACTCATTATCATACAACCCACTAAGAATAGCATGTTTAGCCTTTGCATTGTTTTCAGACTCCTTCTTAGCATCCAAATCTATAGGAGGAACACTAGGGACACTACCCATTCTTTACAGACATTCAAACATCAAAACCTAGGGAGGACAGATAGGTTTCCATTCTTCTGCTCCAAAAGGCATAGTTAGTTCCATCAAACATGGGGGATTTGGAGGAGGATGACTCATTTCTTTCCATTGTGTTCTTAAACCAAAATCTACCCAAGCTAGAGAAAGCTTTGACCAATAGGGAGCCTAATGCTCTTATACCAATTTTAGAACACAAGTTATCACTAAGAGGAGGGTGAATCAGTGATTTTAAACAATTTTCAACAATGTGTGTGCAACTGGTAAAGTAATGAAAACAGTAGTAATCAATCACACAAAGAGTGCATCACACAATACCAGATATACAAGAAAAACCCAATGTGGGAAAAACCTCAATGATAAATGCTGCTAGAGTCTACTGCTCCAATCTAGCCTCACAATGAAATAACAATTTACAATGTTTTAGGGCACAACCCCTTATCTATTTCGAGCACCAACTCAAGGAGAACCAACCCCTAATTTGTTTTGAGCACCAACCCCTGTACCGAGAACCCACTCAATGAAATACAATGAGATAAAGTAATACAATAATCTATACCTTATTACAAATGAATTATGTAACACCACTACTCAATTCTCACTACCGGATTATCTCTTCTCTATCTCACAACTTCTTTTATTACCAGTTCTATGTTCACTTCTCTCTGACCCCTTATCGATCAGCCTTTGCCTTTCCTTACTTCCTCTAATCCTCACTCTGCATTCATTCACTCACTGATGCCTTCCTAATGGTTCAAACACTACCGATTCACTTGACCGTTAACTTTGTGACAACTCACTGGTTATCTATTTCTTACCAGTTAAACCCCTATTACTGATTAAGCCTTTCCTGCCAGTTCTTGTTCAAATACTCAGTCGTTTCAACCTTTTCTATCTCACTTAGTTTGATCAACTCTCTAATTTCTCAAACACACTCTTCTCTATCAACTAGCATCCTCAACTCATATCCTGAATATGCATATTTATAATCAAACTTTCCTGCCAAAATGGAAAACCAAACCTTGCATCCTAGGGTTTTCTTCACCAACCAAATCCGTATCAAATCTAATCGGATCTTTCTTTGATATTGATAACCTGCAACAAAGTAATGCCGCACTACCAAATTTTTTCTTCCAATAAACATTTACTAATTTTAGCAAACACCAACCCTTCTTTTTGTCAATCACAATAAATGATCTAGAAGTTTTCTTCTCTAGATCAACTGGTCAATCAAACATCCTACTTCGTTCATGATGTCAAAGAATCAAATCTTTGTCCTTTTATCTGCCTTGAGCTACAACCTTCTGCATCTAATCCATGAATTTCACAGTCTTCATTTAACGTCGACTTAGTCAAAAAGTACCTCACTGACACACTCTTTACCAACCACTAAACGTTAGCCACTTGGATCCTACATGTCATCTTCATCAGTATCCACCTCAGTTCACTATGTCGGTTTAGGCTTAGTCACCGACCAAAAACACACTACCGATATCTACCTTATACTACCGGTCTTCTTGCCTTACCAATTATCCTTCAAGCCATGCTCTGCTTTGTTCGACCGGTTAGGACATGATACCTTTTCTCTGCATATGATTCGATGCCTTATTCCTCTAGACTCAGCTTGTCCCTTACATGCTTACTGGTGGACTTATTTACCGGTTGATACAAAATCTACCTTTAGTTGTCTCTCTACTTTCTTATGCGTGCTTACTGATGGACATCCATACTAGTAACATCTCCTGTCTGCATACCAATACACCTACCATGCATACCGGTTGACAATGCCAGTTGACATCGATGATAATACAATGCCAACATCTGCACCAAGGTCATTGGGAGAAAAGGCGAGTGACTCAGACTCAACAAGATTGGTAGAGTGATAAGGAAAAGGATTGGTGAAGATTTGGATATTTGGATTAGGAGGAGCTATGAACTTGTTTCATTTGTCATTCACACTAGCTATAGATATAGTACTATTATCAATGAATTCTTGAATCTTATTCCTCAATATGTAACATGTTAGACAGTTCAAATAACAAAAACAACTGAGAGGGGCGGGGGGTGAATCAGTTGTCACTAGATTACCGGAACCCAAAAGATCAATACCAGAATGCATAAACCAAATACTAAATTAGTTGATAAACCAATTAAGCGTAAGAAATAATCAAAGAATAACTACCATCCACATGACACCAAGATTTATACATGGAAAACTCGGTAAATGGAAAAACCATGGTGGGAAGCCTACCCATAGTCAGATAATACTTTTGCATTAAGTATGTGAATTAGAATTGAGGGGCCTACACTTGCAAGAAGGCCAACAACCTAGAGCGCACTGCTCATCACAAAAGAAGTCTCATTGACTACATAGAAATATAGACTACAATCTGGAAGAAGGAATGAACTGCAAAGATAGAATCTCCTTTTCCTAAATACAGTTTTAGTTAAGCTCAATATCGGAGGACTAAATCCTCTTACATAAACCCAACTTGATCACCAATGATCAACCAAATCCTCTACCTGAATGATTATTACATTATTCGCTCCTTACATATCCATTTCTCATGATATGATCTACAATGAGATCTTACATCATATATATACAAACCCTCGACCATAAACAATAAGGTCGGCCACCAGACAATAAGACAATTACATAATTACAAAACATGTCAGCCTGAGACCAAACAAATAATATCCAATCCATAAGACATCTCAGAAACACATTGAGAGGTCCAATTCACACGTTACATTAAGTTGGTCCATAACCTAGACAATATTAGGAATCAATATAGGTCCACACACACCAAAGCAACAATCCCAATGAACTAACCATCAATTAGTAACATAAAGTATCTATCATACCGAGTGCAATTTTTTGAGGGAAAACAACATGGAGGGCAGGCGGTTCCAGGATTCAAATTCGAGCGAGAATTCTAGATCGGCATCGAGACAGCATGCGGTAGATGATTCAAAGATTCCTGCAGAAGGAGAAGGTTTAGATGGTAAGGAACCTGATGATCCCGTGAACTTGGGGGACCCATGGGGAGGAACAACACCACGTGAAGAGCAGTTAGCACTAGAGAGCGGGAAAGGGCAGGTTCAAACTTCAAAAATAGAAGATGGCAACTCGGAAGGAGCCCAAGGACAACAAACGACTTGTGTTTCAAAGAACACGGTGGAAGGTAATGATCATTCGAAAAAGGTTCTTTTGTCAATGGACCCTAAAGGGGGACCCAATGGACAGACATGTAAGTGGTCCTCGTTGTTTGGGGTCAAGCCCAAAGGTAAGTCCTCATTGCCTCCTGTTAAAAACTCCTCGAATGTGTCTCAGGGCAAGTTTTCTATCATTGTTCTTGACCAAATCATTGATCAAAACATCACTAAAATGGAAAACACTTTGATTGGTTACTTCTTTGGATCTAGACCTAACATAGTTCATGGATTTGTCAAAAGAAAGTGGAACCTGAAAGGTCAGGTTGATGTGGTAGCAATGAACAAAGGTTGTCTATCCTTCTCTTTTTCTTGTGATGAGGATAGAAGAAACATTCTATGTAGTGGGTCTTGGGCAATAGGCAAATACATCATGTAGATCCAGAAGTGGTACCCTAATGTAGCGAAAGGAAAGAATTTTTTGGCCCAAGTCCTGATGTGGGTCAAACTCCCTGGGCTCCCAGTGGAATTCTAGGAGGAAGATGTTTTTGTAAGAATTGCCAATACCTTTGGGGAGCTAATCGCCATTGATCAGATCACAACTTCTAGAAGAAGGTTGATCTATGCAAGGATTTGTGTTGGAGTTGGACCTGACATGAACTTGCCAAAGGAAATAGAAATAGAATCAAAACTGGGGAAGTGGAAGCAGAACATTGTTTATGAAACAATCCCCTTCGCCTATTATCATTGTAAAAGAGTCAGACATTGGGCTAAAAAATGTCCATCTAAAGAAGATAAACCCCATACCCAAACTAACGTTTGGAAAAAAGTGGACAAGCCACTAAAAGTTCAGGATTCCAATGACCCTAATCAGGAGAAGCAATCCCAGATAGTAAGGGTGGAGGAAGAAATCACTAGTGAAGTGGATAATGAACCAAAGATTCAGATGTTGGAACAGGGTGTTGTACACAAAGAAAAAGACAACACTCAGTAAGAGGATCAGAAATAGGACAAGACAGAGGTAGAGAAAACAGATAAACATCCCACATATAATAAAGAGGAAGGAGATAACTTCAACCTTGTCTCAAAATCTCAAGATCAAGATAAAGAAATAGACTGGTTCCAAGAAGCCCAGCCTGATACCATTTTGGGCCAAGGGCTATCGAAAATCTCATTAACCACCCTAGCAAAGGGAAAGCTTGCTTATTCAGAGGAACAAGATCCAAAATGGGGAGATGAAGAGGACATAAAAAAGGCACTAGGGAAGAATGAATCAAAGCAGGTGGACGAAGAAGTTGCAGAGGATAAAAGAAAGAACAAGCAAAAGAAAAAGAATAACAATAACCCAGTAAATAGTACGCTGACTAGAAACACTAGAAGCAGGCTTGGTGATGTGGGAGTGAAACACACTTCTCCAAGAAGACACTCAAATGCCAAAAAAAGAACATTGGAAACAAGAAGGAATTTAGCAAATGGTACCCAAAGAACCATCTTTGAGGCAGGTATTTCTAAAAATCCATGAAAATCATCTCCTGGAATATTAGGGGACTCAATAGTCCTCACAAACATAATTTAGTTAGAAACATGATTAGAGACAAAAACCCTGACATTTTTTTGATTCAAGAAACTAAGATGGTGAAAGATAAAGTTGAAAGTTTGAATATTTTAAAAAATGGAGGAGTCAGCAGAGGTAGTTCAGAAGGTGCCTCGGGAGGAATTGTTACATTCTAGAACAAAAACAATATAGAAGGAGAGGTGTTAATTCAAGACAACAACCTGGCCTGTATTAGATTTAAGCACATTAAGAATTGCACTACATAGGTCCTAACAAATGTTTATGCTCCTAACATTAAGACTAGATGAAGCGAGATGTGGAGATATCTTACTGGGCTGAGAAGAAGATTTGCTGAGGACAGCTGGATAATTATGGGAGATTTCAACACTCCCTTGAAGGAAAATGAGAAAAAGGGAGGGAGTCATGCTAATATGGATAGCAGATTAGACCTAATGGACTTTATAAACAATAATGCCATTCATGATCTGGAGTTGCAAGGAGTCAAATACACCTGGACTGATCGAAGAAGTGGTGAGAATTTGATTCAGGTCAGACTGGATAGAGCTCTACTTTCCTTAGACTGGTTTAATCTTCATGAATGTTCTTTATCTTCTCACATAAGGGCAGGATCAAATCATTACCCTACAACCTTAATGACTGAAGTAAAAAATAGAAGGAGACATTTCCCTTATAGATTTGAAAAAATGTGGACTAGACACTTGGATCTGGAAAGTAAGATTAAGGACTGGTGGTAGGTCAGTATTGAAGGCAATTCCATGTATAAAGTGGTCAAAAAGCTGAAGAATGTTAAAGATAATGTCAAGAAGTGGAATAAGGACTGCTTTGGGAACATCTTTGCCTCAAAAGAATCGACCCTCTTAGAACTCATGGAGATTCAGGATGAGATACAGTGCAATGGTTATACCTATATGTCTAGAAATACCGAAGATGCTATTTTGATGAGATATCATGAAATAATAGCTAAAGAGGAAACCTACTGGAAACAAAGATCGAGAAATGTCTAGTTAAAGGAGGGGAATAGGAACACTAAATACTTCCATATGTCCACACTTAGACATAAGGCCACAAATAGAATTGTACAGATTAAAGTGAATGGCAGATGTGTTGAAGATGATGATTTCATGAGCAAGGTTGCAATGGATTTTTTCTCTAATCTACTTGCTAAGGATCAGAATCTGAATAAACAGGCCCAAAGGGAACTTCTTGACAGTATACCTACCATTCTAGGGGAAGATCACAATGATTGTTTAACTGCCATTCCCTCCCATCATGAAATTCTGACAGCTATTAAGTCCTTTGAGGGCAGCAAAGCCCCAGGTTTGGATGGCTTTCCCATGTTCTTCTAAATGTACTGGCATATTATTGGAGATGATGTTACCAGAGTTGTGAAAGAGTTTTTTGGTGCTAGAAAACTTTTGAAAGAAGTTAATGGTACTTTTATAGCTCTTATACCTAAAAAGATGGGGGCTGATTCAATGGATCTTTTTAGAACTATAAGCTTATGCAACTCTCTCTACAAGATTATCTCTAAGGTCCTTACCTCTAGAATTCTTAATTTTCTTCCTTCCATTATATCGCCTCAGCAAAATGGTTTTGTCCCGGGAAGGCAAATTTTGGACTCTATCATCTCTGTTCATGAAAATATCCATTCTCTAGCCTTTTCTAAAAAAGAAGGGTTTTTTTTTTCTGAAGATTGACCTTTCTAAAGCCTATGATAGAGTGGATTGGGATTTTATGATGGATGTTCTTTCAGCTTTTGGTTTTAATCCTAGGAGTGTTAGACTTATTAGGCAACTTGTTTCTTTGGCCACCTTCTCTGTGCTAATGAATGGCTCCCCCTCTCCTTTCTTTAAAGCCTCAAGAGGTCTCAGGCAAGGGGACCCCCTATCTCCAGTGATCTTTATCATCATGGCAGAATGTCTAGGGAGATGTACTGGAAAACTGGTAGAGAAAAGGGAGTTTTGTGGTTTGAAACCTTCTTTGGCAGATCAAATATGCTCTCATCAGCAGTTTGTTGATGATTCTATAATAATGGGAAAAGCCACTGTGAAGGACACTAGAAGACTAAAAAAAGCTTTGGATATCTATGGAGAGGCTACTAGTCAGCTTATAAAATGGTCTAAAAGCTTTGTTTATTTTATCAATACCTTGGAGAAAAGGAGGATTAAAATTAGTAACATTCTGGGTGGCCAAATTGGTAGCTTGCCTACCTCCTATTTGGGGCTCCCTTTAGGTCAAGATCCTCCGGATACCTTTTGGGGAGCCTTGGTGGATAAATTCCATAAAAGCTATCTGGATGGAGGGGAGCTCTACTTAGTCAAGCAGGTAAGATTCAAAAGCTAAAAACCACTTTTCAAAGTATCCCTCTCTATGCCATCAGTCTGTTCAGGATTCCTACTAAGTATGCTGAGGCCATTGAAAAAATACAAAGATCCTTTTTATGGATGGGGGTTGAGGAGAAGAAGAGAATGAACTTAATTGCTTGGGAGAAGGTCTATAAGCCTATGAATAAAGGCGGTCTGGGCCTTAGAAGAATAAGAGACATAAATGAATACCTTATGGCTAAGCAGATTTGGAGAGGATATAGAAATCAAGGAGAGTGGAAAAAAATATGGGACAACAAATATAAAAGCCAATGTCCAAATCTTCAAAGTTTCCTCAAAGCACAGATTATCCCAATTGGATCCAATATTTGAAAAAATATCTCTAGGACTAGAGACTTAATTATCAAAGGTACAAAATGGAAGTTGGGGAAAGGGAATCTTATTCAGTTCTGGGAGGATCCTTGGCTTATGGAGATCCCTTTAAATGAAAACCCTGAGTGGAACAGATATCAGAACCAATGCAAGGAAAGATTTGGAACCAAGGTGGAGGATTATTGGAAAGATGGATAGTGGAAAGACTTATCTCAAGTGGATCAGTCTTTGGGTAGTTTGAACAAAGTCATGAACTCAATGGTGAGGATTGAAGAAGAAGACTAGTTAATTTGGAAACTCACTGCTAGTGGTACTTTTATTGTGGCATCTCTTTATCATCAACAGTACAATAACATGGAAAGTCCTTGCTGGGCTAAAGCATGGGTGAAGGGCCTTACCCCCAAGATCAACATTTTCTTTTGGATAGCCCTCCAAGACAAAATTCTTACAATAGAGAATAAAAGAAAAAGAGGTATTAGCATACCAAGTTTCTGTACACTCTGTAAGCAGAATGAGGAGACAATAAATCATATGCTCTTTCATTGCCCCTTCTCAGTTGATGTTTGGGGAAGTTGTCTAGATCAATTCAATATCAGTTGGAGCTTCCCCAACTCAATTCAAGAGATTTTCAAGTCATGGCATCATCCTTCAAAAAATAGAACTACTACCTTGCTATGGAGAATTGCTTTACCACACATGTGCTGGGGTATATGGAAAGAGAGAAATGATAGGATTTTTAGAGAAAAGTATACTAAGGCTAACATTGTGTTTGAAAAAATAAGAAGAAGCATAGTGGAAAATATGAATATTATAGGTGGTATTGATAATCCTAACACTAAGGAGGATCAATTTGTCTATAAAAAATGGAGAGTAAAAGCTCAAGAGAGTATCCAGAGTAACCCTAGAGAGGGAGTGATATGGACCAGCCCACCTAGGGGATGGATGAAAATCAATTTTGATGGGGCCTCTAAGGGAAACCCGGGGGTTGCAAGATGTGGAGTGGTCCTAAGGGATGAATGGGGAATATGTATAATCATAAAATGTATTCCTATAGGAAAATAGACCAACCATGTTGCCGAAGCCATGGCGGCTTATCATGGGATTATCCTTGCCAAAGAAGCCAAATGCACTAAAGTTTGGTGTGAAAGAGACTCCTTAAACATTATCAATTGTTTAAATATGAAATTCTCGCTGTCATGGTCGATTAGTAATGCTATTAAAGCAACAAGGAAAATCAACGAAGAGTTTGAAATGTGTGTTTTTACACATGTTTATAGGGAGGCCAACTCTTGTGTTGATTGGGCAGCCAACCTGGCTTGCCAATTGGGAGACATCATCACTAGTTATGGTGAAAAGGAGATTGCAAGTGAAATGAAATCCTTGCTCAATCAGGACCGAAGATATACAAGGCAACGTGGTACTTTTAATCATTATTTCTAATGACCTTTCTGCCATTTTTGATGTAGGGTTTGCTTGAAGATAATGAGCTATTAAATAGGTGTCATATCATCATTATTTGGCATGGATTATGGGTGCTCTTACAGAATAACCACAGAAACTAGAGGAAAAGTTATCAAAATGAGAGAAGGTATTGCAAGGAAGGTGTTGGAAAAATGGGAGGAAACAAGAAGATATTTGAACCTACTTCCTGCTCTGAATGGAGAAAGAACGAAGAAGTTTGGAGTATCCTTCAGCAGGGGGGGCTCAATGTTTTCATGGAATGACTAAATGGGAAGGACCCCACAATTACCAGCTACTTCATCAAGAACTAGAAAAATGGAAAATTTCTGATTGGATCACATATGATGAATGTATACAAAGAGGTTATTGTTGAGGCCACGGGGATGACTACCGAGGGTATGAAATTTTATAGGGATAGAGGGATATCAGATAAGGCTGCAGACAAGTTTCCTGTTACGGATGGTGAGAGAAGAAAGATGATCAAAATTGACAACTCCTACCACTCCCCGAAGAGAATTTGTAGGCCATGGAGGTCTGTCTTATTTGCTTCTATTGAATATATTACCTTAGATGGTAGGTTTACCAAGTCTTATGGGCATCACTTCATCCTTCTTAACCATTTCCGTCATGGTGAAAGGGTTAGCCTTCCCTATTACCTGGCCTGTTCAACGAATCATACTATAAAGGAGATCCAGAAGGACCCTAAAGGCGATCATGCCCTCCACCAGGGGCTCATGGTCCTGGTTTATAAAATGCTAAAGGGGAAGTGCATTGAAAAGCCTATTAAAGGCAAAAATGCCAGAGATGAGACTACGAAAAGTAAGGATAGTGGTTTCAACTTTGATTCTGAGACTGAGGGAGAGTCGGAAGAAACTAGCAAAAAAGGGAGGATTAGGGCTAAGAAGAGGAGGATTATTGTGGAATCTGAAATGTCAGACTCTGAAACTGATTCCCTTGAGGAAAAACCTATTAAAAAGAGGAAAGGGAAAGCCTCTAGAAAGAAGGCTCAGAAAAAGAACACTAAAAAGGGTAGCAATTCTGATCTCAATTATGTTCTGGTTGAGTCTGAGGAGGAGGATGATGATAATAAGAGGATTGATAGCCAGGACAAAGAAGGGGAGGGTAACTTGGTTAAGGATAATTTGGAAACCGTGGAGACCATAAAAACCACTAGACTGCATAACGAGGAAAAGGGGGGTCAAAGTGATAGTGGTGACAAATATACCATTAAGGCTTTCTATGAGACCATCACTACTTTGGTGAAGGATATTAATAGTTTGAAAATAGATACACAGGCCATGGAAAGAATTGCAGTTGGTGACAAACCCTTGGCAGAGCATGTTAAAGAGTTAGTCGCCATTCTGCATAATGCGCAATCTATTGAATGTATAGTTGGAAAAATCCTAGCCACAGAGAAAAAGGTCAATGAGATGGGAGATAGAAAGGAAATGGACAACAAATTGAAAGATTTTGGTAGCAGAATTGACAAGCTGGAGCACAATGTCAAGCAGCTTGCTGATCAAAATTTCCAAATTCTTAAATCTTCGGTGGACAACATGAACATCTTTATCAACAAGTACGAGAACAATGCAGAGAAGGAAGGTGATAAAGAGCAGGTGAACAAGAAGGGTCATGAAAGGAGGACCGGAGTCAAAACAAAGAATAAGGTCAACATCAAAGGTCGTGAGCTGGAGGATATGAAGACCTCAGCGAACAACATGAAATAAATGGTTGTTCACGCTGAGGAGATCCTGAATAGTATTTAGTTCTAGTTGTTGTCCTTGGTTCTGTCTCTTTGCTATCTTTTGCTTTCCTGTTGCTGTATGTTCTGAGTTTTAGGTAATTATGTAATGATGTTTTAAGTTGTGCCCTTCCGGTGGGTTCATTTTGACTTTTTGAAGTGATCAGGCACTTTTTTATGCTATTCTGTTCTCCTGGCTTGTAAAAGGTTCGGGTACCTTTCAAATACCTATTTTTACTTAATCAAAACAATCCCAATCAACTAAGTCTCAAACATGATCACCATTAGCATCCTGAATGTCCATTAGAAGCCACACCATAACCAATTATGCATATCATCAAATATCTTCATCAAAGCTCTGTCGGTGAAACCCTTGCCAGAACAACAAACCAAGCTTGCTAGTAAACATGATAGCATTCGATCACCAGATCAAAACCAACTGACTAAACATGAGCATGAATAAGCCAATTCCACAACCCAAACATACCAGAGCATACTGGATCATACCAGATCATGATGATCCAATTCAACCAGAAACTAAACAACCTACCGGGACCAAAAGGATATCGGTAAAGCAACCAAAACAACTAGTGTTGACATCAATGACAAAACATCAATGCAACACATAATCAATTCCAACAAATGGCCAACAATCTCCCCCTTTGGCATTGATGGTAACACTAGATGTCAAAAAAATCCAAGTGCCAAGAAATGCCATCCAATAATCTCCCACACAAAGATATAGCAATGAAGTTCTGAAACAAAGACCAAACTCCCGTTGTGAATGATATCTCTGTAAAGCTCTATTTTTCTCATATATCTCTCCCCCTTTGACATCAATGCCAAAAATATGACAAAAATATCAAAGAAAAAACAAAAACCATTGAAACACAAGGCTAACTACTCCCCCTGAGCAGTAGCATCCCCACATCAATGCCAAAATGAATAATTTCTCTGATAATGCATATCGGACTAATGCCAAATAACATCAATCAGTTCTCTGCTGGAGGGGCAGAAACCCCTAATCTATCTCTCGGGTACTCAAATGATTCTTTAGGCAAAGGTTTAGTGAAAATATCTGCAATCTATTCTTTAGTGTTCACATAAACTAGTATAACTTAATTTTCTTCAACCTTCTCCTTCAAAAAGTTATACTTGATAGATATGTGCTTTGTCTTAGAGTGAAATACCAAATTCTTTGATATGTTAATAGCAACAAAGTTATCATAGTGAATAACTATCGGTCCAATGCAATGCACTTTATTATCCTTCAACATTTGCTTCATCCATAAAACCTGTGTACAGTTAGTAGCAGCAGCAACATACTCAGCTTCAATAGTAGATAAAGAAGTACATGATTGTTTCTTGTTGATCTATGAAACCAAGTTCTTTCCAACAAAGAAAGCTCCATTGGAAGTACTTTTCTGGTCATCAACATCACCAGCCCAATTTGCATCTGTATATGCACATAAAGTAAAGTAATCATCATTAGGGTACCATAAACCATATTCAAATGTACCTTACAAGTATCTAAAAATTCTTTTCACCGCACTCTCATTTTTTTCTCTAGGATCACTCTGATATCTAGATGCAATACAAACAATATTCCTTATGTCAAGCCTAGTCTAAGTCAAATATAGCAGACCTCCAATCATAGATTTGTATCTTGTAGGATTTACCGGTGCATATTCATCTTTCCTTGACAATTTCTCACTTGTAACCATAGGAGTACTTACCAGTTTAGAATCTATCATGCTAAATTTCTTCAGCAATTCCCTAGCATACTTAGTTTGACAGATGAAAATTCCTTTATCAATTCGAGTAATATGCAAACCTAAGAAAAATTGCATTTCCCCAATCATAGACATTTCAAATTCTTTCTCCATATTCATAGAAAATTCCATGCACAACTTATCTTCACCTCCAAAAATGATGTCATCAATAATAACTTCAATAATTAATATATCATCATCAGTGACTTTATAATATAGATTATTATCAGCATTACCTTTAGTGAAACCAAGCTTCAAAAGATATTTATCTAGCCTTGCATACCAAGCTCTAGGTGCCTATTTCAATCCATATAAAGCTTTCCTTAACCTGCAAACCATGTTTTTATCATCTGAAAGTAAAAAACCACCAGGTTGCTCAATATAAACTTCCTCATCAAGATCCCCATTCAAAAATGCACACTTGACATCCATCTGATAAACCTTGTAGTTTTTATGTGCAGCATGGGCAAGAAATAATCTTACAACTTCAATCCTAGCTACAGGTGCAAAAGTTTCACCATAATCAATTCCTTCCTTCTGAGAATATCCTTTACAAACCAATCTAACCTTATTCCTTATAACTTTTCCATCTTCATTCAATTTATTCCTAAAAACCCATTTAGTTCCATTAACATTCTTATTTTTTAGGCTGGGGAACTAAAATCCATGTGTTATTTTTCTCAATTTGATCTAATTCTTCTTCCATAACTTTCAACCAACATTCATCTTTACATGCTTCAATTACTGATACCGGTTCAACTTGAGAAATTAAACATATCTCATTACATGCCAATCTACTTCTTGTCATTAATCCATTGTTCTTATCCCCAATGATCTGATCTTGTGAATGATTCAATCTCACATACCTAGGAGTCTTCTGACTCTCTATTCCTCTTCCCACTTCTTCATTTACTGTTGAATTTTATGATACTGCTGAAGTAAATGGTTTAACATTTTGTTCTGGTAAAGTTTTATCTATTTAGTTATGATCATTTCCACTGCCGGTACTTGCTCATAAACTCTGATTTGACTTCTATTAAGCTCATCCACCTTGACATTAGCACTCTCCGCTATTCTCTGCAATCTCTTGTTATAACATCTATATGCCTTGCTTTCATTAGAATAACTAAGAAAAATTCCTTCATCACATCTAGGATCAAATTTTCCAATGATATCATCTCTCCCGATATAACATTTACTACCAAAGATTCTGAAATACTTAACTGTAGGTGTATTGCCAAATCATAATTCATAAGGTGTCTTATTGGTTTCTCCTTTGATATGTACTATGTTGAATGTATAGACCATTGTGCTCATTGCTTCTCTCCAGTAGATATGAGGTAGACTAGCTTCCATCATCATTGTTCTAGCAGCATCCAAGATAGTTTTATTCTTCCTTTCCCCAACTCCATTATGCTGAGGTGTTTGGGTTGCAGAAAATTGCCTCCGTATACCATGCTTCTCACAAAAGTTAGTAAACTCACCGGATGTGAATTCTCCACCATGATCTAACCTTAAATGTTTAATCTTCAATCCCGTCTCTATCTCAACTTTAGCTTTAAATATTTTAAAATTTTCAAAAGCCTTAGATTTCTCCCTTAAAAAAGTAACCCACATCATTCTAGAATAATCATCAATGATTAGCATAAAATATCTATCACCTTGAAAACTTTTAACTCTAGTAGGGCCACACAAATCAGTATGAATAAGATCAAGAACATCATTAGATTTTTCTTGTATACTCTTAACTCTAGTAGGTTCTAACTTGTTTTCCCATTTGGCATTCTTTACATACTGGATTATAGGGCTTCACAATCTTAGGTATATCTCTAACTGCCTTAGTTGTACTGATCTTTACAATGCAATCAAAATTCACATGGCATAGTCTTTTATGCCATAGCCAACTCTCATCAATTTGTGCAATCAAACATGTCTTCTCATCGGAATTCAAATGAAATATATTACCTTTTCTCTATGTATCGGTTGCAATCTCCAAACTAGATCTATTAATGATTTTTCATTTTCCATCCTTGAACTCTAATTGAAATCCCTTATCCACCAATTGTCCTACACTCAAAAGATTATGCCTTAAACCTTCAACATAATAAACATTATTAGTATTGTTCTTACCATCCAATAATATAGTTCCTTTTCCCTTGATCATACATGCTTTGTCATCTCCAAATCTAACCAGACTGGCATCAAATAATAGCAAAGATAGAAAATTCCTTTTATCTTCTGTCATATGATGTGAACATCCACTATCAATTAACCATTCATCCTTATCTTCAATTTTAGTAGTAAGTGCCTCCTCTTCACGTACATTCTCTTCCAGTGCCAAAATATCTTCCTTGATAGCCAGGAACACCCATTCCTTTCCATTTCCAGAACCACTAGAAAAGTCTTGTGACGGTTCATCATCAGAATTAGACACACCTTCCTCATCTGCTATGTACCATGAATTGTCTATGTTTTTCTTGTACTTATACTTGTTATGATATCCAGTGTTAGGATTAAAAGATCTTCTAGCTCTCTCTTCAAATCTTGAATTCCTTTCAAGACATCTAGATGCAAAATGACCTATCTTATTACATGCAAAACATTTAAAAGGTGATTTTACTTCATACTTACTTCCTACCGGTCCTTTAGGTAATCTTCTAGCAGATAGGGCTTCAACTTGCTCAAATTCTTCATCTTATCTCTTCATATCATCCAATTCCTTTGCATATAAAGCTTTCCAATATTTCTTGCTAGCTGATGATGCAGATGCATGAAAAGCAGGTTCAAACTTCATAGCTCCAGAGGATACAAATTCTTCAAGCTCAAAAGCAGATAATTTCCCAACCAAGGTATCTCTATTGATAGGAGTATTAGCCATTGTTCTCAATTCATTAATTGTAGTAGCCTTCATCTTGTAAGCTGGTGGTAAAGCTCTTAGAACTTTAGAAACACTCTCATCTTCACTCAGAGTTCCACCACAACATTGAATTCCCATAACAATCTCATTTACCATTTCCATGAATTCTATAATCCTTTCATCTTCTTCCATCTTCAAGTTTAGCAATCTTCACAATAGGGTCACCTTCATTAAGAGTCTCCAACTTGTCCCATATAGCCTTTGTAGATGATTTGTCAGTTATTCCCATTATTTGTTGATTAGATAGTGCACACAAGAGGGCTTCTCTTTCTCTACAATCATTCTCAAGCTCCTTATCCAAGTTTTCCGAAGGAGGGTTGCCAGATGTTGGATTATGAGGTGTAACACCATTCTGTATGATGTCCTGAATCTCCTTGCCAAGACATCTTAGACGAGTCTCCATCCAAATCTTCCATACTTTGTAATTTTTTCCATCAAGCCTAGAAATATCTCTATGAAAGATAGCTCCAAATGAACTTGAACTATTACTCACCATAGGATCTTATTTGGGTGGTTAATCTTCTATAGAGAGGACTAGAGCTCTGATACCAATTGTTAGAATTGTTGGCCATTTGGAGGAATATATTATGTGTTGCATTGATGTTTTCTCATTGATGTCAACACTAGCTATTTGGTTGCTTTATCGGTATCCTTCTAGTCCTAGTAGGTTTTTTGGTTTCTAGTTGAATTGGATCATCATGATTTGGTATTTTTGGGTTGTGGAATTGGCTTATTCATGCTCAAGTTCAGTTAGTTGATTTTGATATGGTGATCGGATGCTATCCTGTTTACTGGCAAGCTTGGTTTGTTGTTCCGGTGAGGGTTTCACCAACAGAGCTTTGATGAAGATCTTTGATGATATGCATAAGTGGTGATGGTGCCTAGTGGAGATTCAGGATGTTGATGGTGATCATGTTTGAGACTTAGTTGATTGGTATTGTTGCTTTGGTGTGTGTGGACCTATATTGGGTCCCGATATTGTCTAGATTATGGACTGACTTAATGTAACATGTGGATTGGACCTCTTGATGTGTTTTCGAGATGTGTTATGGGTTGGATATTATTTGTTTGGTCTCAGGCTGACATGTTTTGTAATTATGTAATTGTCTTATTGTCTAGTGGCCGACCTTATTGTTTATGATCAAGGGTTTGTATATATATGATGTAAGATCTCATTGTATATCATATCATGAGAAATGGATATGTAAGGAGTGAATAATGTAATAATCATTCAGGTAGAGGATTTGGTCGATCATTGGTGATCGAGTTGGTTTTATGTAAGAGGATTTGTTCCTCTGGTATTGAGCTTAACCATAATTGTATTCAAGCAAAGGAGATGCTATCTTTGCAATTCAATCCTTCTTCTGGATTGTAGTCTGGATTTGTATGGAGTCAGTGAGACTCCTTTTGTGATGAGAAGTGCGCTCTAAGTTGTTGGCCTTCCTGCAAGTGCAAGCCCCTCAATTGTAATTCACATACTTACTGCAAAAGTATTATCTAACTGTTGGTAGGCTTCCCACCGTGGTTTTTCCCTTTACCGGGTTTTCCACGTATAAATCTTGGTGTCATGTGGATGGCATTTATTCTTTAATTATTGCTTATGCTTAATTGGTTTATGCATTCTGGTATTGATCTTTTGGGTTCCGATATTAAAGTTTAAATTTCTTAAGGTTTTGGTAATCTGGTGACAACTAATTCACTCCCCTCTCAGTTGTTTTTCAATTATTTGAATTATCTAACAATTGGTATCAGAGCATTGGGTCACGGGTTTGAATCCCCTCGAGTTATGTTGAGGGGGATATTGTTGGCAAAATGGTCAGCATTCCCCTCGGGATTCATGACAAGGGACTAACCGCCTCCCATGCAATCCATATCTCTACGGTTTGTATCAGGCATTGATAGATTGTTCTTTTGACGCAACGACAAACTAAGCCAACATAACATTTCTTTGTATCATGGCTAGGTTGATAGTGATATTGACAAAAGGCTTTGGGATCATGGTAGGGTGGCAATGGTTTAGAAGTATCAATTGGTTTGATGGGAGGAATTTTCAACACATTAGCTTTTATCCGTTGAAGACTACCAGAAGCTGAGAGGAGGGGGTTGAATCAAAATTCACAAAAACTTGATCATATTAATTTATTTGAATAATAACATTCATCCAATACTTATGCATGAAAGTAAACAACTCAATCATCAAAACACTCTCACAAGAACTAATATTTTTACGTGGAAAACCCAAACCTGGAAAAACCACGATGAGAATCAAATTGACAATGATATAATAATTGTTTACAATGAACAAGGCTTCCTTCCAAAGATATCACTACTTCAGACTTGTAAACTAAGGTCCAAAACCTTAGGAAAGATACAAAAGAGAAATTTCTCAATTGAAGATCACTTCTTCAAGGCAAGGTACAAACTACTCTACAAAACAATCAGAATAGTAAATCAAACTGCATACAAAATAGCATATGTTAGAATGCAGATAACAATTCACAATGTATACTCATTTAACTGCTCTATAAATCTCTGAAACTTCACACTTCCTTCATAACACTATATTCACATCGATCAATCATACATCTCTCTCTCTCTCTCTCTCTCTCTCTCTCTCTCTCTCTCTCTCTCTCTCTCTCTCTCTCTCTCTCTCTCTCTCTCTCTCTCTATCTATCTATCTATCTATACAAAAAACTTTACACAGAAACACTTGGGCCAATATGCATAAACTACTACAACACATGATTTGC
The DNA here is from genome assembly GCF_030272615.1 of Cryptomeria japonica. NCBI lineage: Eukaryota > Viridiplantae > Streptophyta > Pinopsida > Cupressales > Cupressaceae > Cryptomeria > Cryptomeria japonica. The sequence goes on along the minus strand of NC_081406.1, from coordinate 278,457,967 downwards.
TAAAATTGTAATGTCTTATCTTCAAGAACCTAAAAACAAAGAAAGAAGTTTACCCCAAAAGAATCACAACATCTTATAAATTGATTTGGAATATTGTCACAATGATAATAGAAAATAAATCCTCTACATACTTTTGAGAGCAACATCGGAATAATAACTTTGATTAACAAACAACTATCCAAGAAAACTAGAAATCTAAAGATGAACCACCTAAATAGTTTTGAAAAAGTCAACATGATCATCTAATACATATTCGATACAAATACTCATTTTGAACCACAATAAGTTTCACCAGAGGAAACACCAAAGATAATAGAATCACTTCTTGAAACACATTAAATCATTACCTCATATCATCTAATTAGAACAATGTGAATCTGCAATCAATTTTATAGCATAATATCATAAAAATAGACATCCAAACCATCATCTAGATACACCATACATCAATTGAACATATACATATTTTAATGACCAATAAAAATCAGGCCCGGTAGGATTGACAATTGTTTGACATCAATGACAATAAAGAGAACCATATGTGCAATATTATCAACATCAACATTATACTATGCAAAGACTCAAAAAGATGAGTTAATTTTTTTCTAATGTATTTGGATGAAGGGGCGACACTTGATGTCATGGATGCCACTTGAGTGTTGATATTTTCATTTATCTTGATATAACCTTTGTTGGATTTAAACTTCACAAATGATTATTGATCACCCTCATTCTTATCAACCAGAGCCATTGAAGAGGATGATTTAGATTGACTCACTTGAAGTTGATACTTATTAAGTACTGCACAGTTGCATAAAAGGAAGTAAACTTAAAAAATAGAATCTTATCTCTAATGTCAAATTGTAAATTAGCAATTAATTTTCTTTGAACATCATGATCAGGCACTTGGTAAGCAATTTGAAAACACAAATTTTTATATCTACCAATAAAACCAGTCACTTTTTCTTTAACTCCTTGCCTACAATGAATCAAATCAATCAAAGTAATTTTAGGAAAAATATTATTTTGAAATTGTTGAATGAAAGCATTAGCCAATTGTCAAAAGGAAGTAATAGAATAAGGAGACAAAGAACAATGACATTTCAAAGCTTTTTCTCTAAAGGTTCTAACAAATAGCTTAGCCATAAGTCTTTAGTGATGAACAAAATCACTACACAAAATTTGAAATATCTTCACATGAGTCAAAGGGTCACCTTTTCCATTATACAACTCCAATTAAGGGACTTCCATATGTTTAGGGGGAACTGCTTGAACAATGTCATCAGATAGTGGGCTCACTACAATAAATATGGGAACATTAAACTTGGATTGAGTAATGGAAACCAATTGATGTTGTAGGGATGTAATATTTTGGGTTAGGTTATTAATGGTTGCTTTGGTGGATGGATTGAAATCGGACATGCTGAATTGTGATGGAGGAGTAACATTGTTATATGTACATGGATGTTATAAATAAGGAGGTGGAACATTGTGATATGTTGGTATGGGAGATGGTTGTGAAATAAATGGAAGGCTTGTGAAAGGAAATATGTAAGAATATTGATTACTAGTATTACCCCATGACTAACATGTGTAGGGTTAACATTTTGTGTGGAAGTAATCATAATAAAAGATGTAAATGTAGGCACACTAAGTAAGGATGTAGATATAGGAATGGAATGATTGACTTGACTAGTGGGTTGAGAGTAACCAAGGACTTTGGTACAAAATTTGATTAGCATGATATTAGTGTCAACAATTTGAGAAATGTCACACAAAAAATCAACACCAATTTTTATCACTTTGCACCATTATTTTTAATCTTTCAAGAAAAGAAATTGCTTCACTTTCTGGGTAATGTTGATTCATCCATTGTTGAAGATTTTAAAATTATCACACATTTCTCCAATTGGTCAATAGTATCCCTAATTAGTTATTCATCCACATCATGAAAAGTATGAGGAGAATGAGAATAAATGAAGTCATTTGTTGGATTAGAGGAAACACCAACATTCTCATGGAACAAGTTATCCAACTAAGGCTCCATATCCTTAGTGTTTAAACCTTAGGAAGCCTTAAGTATACAACTTCTTCTCACTGAAATATTGTATGTAGGACTAATGGTAACAAATTCCATTCATAAAGGAGAGAAATTTGAATGCCAAAATTGAAAACTATATTTAAGTAATGCATTTTTTTATAAAAATGATCAAGATTAACTAAGAAATTAAACAATATGAATTATGAATTTGAACAATAAATTCTTTTAATCATAGTATAACATTTCATAATAATTAAATCTGAAATACACTTTAAAAATTATGCAACCCACAAGTTAATTTTAAAATAATAAATTAGGGTTTCCATGAATATAACCTCTAAATTTATGTAATTAAATTGAAAATAAAAAAATATGTCCAATTTTGAATTTTAAAATGTATATAAATCATATCTGAGACAATAAATCAAAATTAAGCATGAAAGATGTTGGGTTCACCAAAATGTAATGGTGTAAATTAGAATTAGAGTTTCACAAATTGAGATATTAAATTCACTAAATATCCAAATTAACCCATTACATTGAAAAAGGAGGGAACCAAATAGATCTAGACTCAATCCAATTAAGGAAAGGACTAAGATTCTGATTAGATTCACTGGTTAGGAATGATTATTCTCTTTCTTAGTTTAGTTTGAAATGTAATTGTGAAATTAAGGCAAAACAATGAATAATTGAAGTAAATCATCACAAAAGACTACTACAGATATCCAACAGAGCCACAAACTGAGATTTGGGAAAAAGGAGATTTTTAGAACGTGTTCCTATAATTTTGGCTTATTTTTTGGGACCAGGTAGCACAGATCTGCCCCAATCTTTTGATTTTTTATTGTCGAGAGATAAACATGTTCATCACTAGTGACTCTATTGGAATTCCTAAGTGCAACTCCTGCACCTATTTTCTACACACACAGAGATAGGAAATAGGTTGGGAATAGGGGTTTTCCTTAGGTTAAACCCCAATTTTAGAATTATCGATGAATTTGAATTGATAAATGGAATGAAATATTGTAATTAAATACTTTCCTTTTCAGGGAAATACTAAAATGCTTGAAACAATAATGTATACCTTGATGAAGTTTTGTTTAACCTTCACACAAAATTTATAGGGTTTCATGTAGAATTTCTTCATAAAACATTGATCATGGATGCCATCTTTCAAACTTGAACTTGACTTCACTTATGCTCCAATGCTTGATGAATGACTGAATGATTGCTCACTCAAATTAAAGTTTACCATTTAAGTTTCATTGAGATCATAGAAGATTGATTGATTAGCCAGGTCTCAAATGAGAGGGGTAGACCTCCTTTTATACTTGACTATTCAAAAACAAATTAAATTTTTGGAGTAGGCTGACATGAGATCCAATTTTCTTTCTCATTTAATGTGACCATTGTAGGGCCCAAAAGTGGGTCCTAATTTAGGACCAAAGCACTCAGCACCCTGGTCCTAAGAAATCGAGACTCAACTTGAGGGGGAGAAAGAGGAATTGATGAAAATGAAAGTCTAATGGGGGGTGTGAGTAAAATTAACACAATTATCGGACATCAGAAGCCAAATCACCAAAGTGAAGCCTAGTTGAGGATGAAATTGTAAGCAAGTATAATTTAGGATGCTACACTTAGCTTTTTCATTGTAGAGTAACAAGTTTCATAATCAACAAAAATGAAACTAATGTAATAGACTTCTCTTTTCTCACCTTCATCTTCATGCTAAGGCAATAATGTAGCCAAAGCACTGGAAGAGGATGATATATTGAGAAAAAAGTTTCTATCTTGCATTAGAAACATTAAGATTGAAGGCTTGGCCAAATAACTGTTGATAAAATCAAAATATTTTTGACACTCATCATCCTATTAAAAATTTAAATCTTTCTTCAATAAATGTGTCAATAGAAGGGTACAATAGGCCAACTAAGATACAAATCTATGAATTGCTTGAATGTTTCCTTGCAAGCTATGAAGTTGTGAGTTGTTCTTAGGTTGAGGTATATTGACAATCATATCAATTTTATTTATATAAACTTCAATTCTACCATGAGAGACAATAAAACCTAAATTTTTGTTAGCATCAACATTGAAGACACACTTAAGAGGACTCAGTCTTATTTTATAAATTTGAAGTCTTTCAAAGATAAGATGAAGAATTTTAACATGATCTTGACAAGTCATAGATTTAACGAAGATGCCATCAACATAAAATTCTAATATCTTGTGAATAAATTCATGAAAGATAAAAGTAATTTCATGTTGATAAGTTGCTCCAACATTCTTCAACCCCAATTACATGAGTGCATAACAAAAGTACCCCAAGGGATTGAAAAGGTTGTCTCATATTGATCTTCTAGGTTAATAAGGATATGATTGTAACCTGAGAAGCCATCCGTGTAGGAGAGCAAGGCATGGATTGTAGTCAAATCGATAATTATATTTGTATTAGCAGTAAAAAATTATATTTAAGAGAATCCTTATTAGGATCTCAATGTCAATGCAAACACAAATACATTCATTTGGCTTGCTAACAACAATTAAATTTGATATCCAAAGTTAGTAGTCAATAGGATGAATAAAACTAGCTTTTAAAAGCTTTTCTATCTCAATCTTGACTAATAAATCAACCTTTGGATTATCTTATAGATCTTTGGATTAATGGGCTTGGCATTGGGACAAATGATATCATGAACCACTATAGATTCATCAATATTAGGCCCTACTTATCCTCATATGATGAAGTGAAGATATCAGATTAATGGTGTAAGAGGTTAGAATGTGATTTAGACTCTTCTAAGGAAAGACTCTTTCCAATATTAATTACTTTCTCAAAAGACTTTGGGTCCATGATAACATCATATGTATCTCCTTTAAACAGAGTACAACAGTCTTCAGGATGTGGCATGGAAATGTTCTCATCATCATGAGATAAAGAGATATCCCTAAGAACTCATGACTGATTGAAGTACAAAATATGGTTGACTAGTCAAAAAATATGGGAATCGATGCTTATGATAATAAGAAGGGAGATTAAAATACACACCTAAGAATTATTCTAGAGCCCCTTCTGAAGAGAAAACATGTAGAGGAACTCCTTTAGAGTTTACTTCACTTTTGATGTATCTAGGATGAACGTTCTTAAGAGGGAGGGATTCAAAAAAAATCATGTGGACATTCAACCATGGTTTTTCCTTAGAGGAGGTCGTGAAATGTCTAATTCTAGTGTAAGAGTGATGGTGTTAGAGCTCTAAAGGGATTCTAATACCTTTCCCATAAAGTACACAACCTCTACATCCATAGCCATACTTAAGAAGAAGATCATAACTTGACCCATAATGTGAATGTAATTGACAAGAGATTAGAGTATTGGTATAGAAGAGATGATTAACATGATTAGTGTCAACCAACTCTATAGATGCATAATCATCTCTCTTCATCAAGGAAAATAAGGTATTAGGAATATTCAAGTGGACTTGGTCTATCTTGTATTCACTAATGTAAGATCCGTTAAAGTCCAAAGTTCCCCAATCATCACTTAAACATAAATTTACCTTAGAAGGGATGAAGAAGAAAATGATTGAGTAGGAGTAGACATGGGAATTTCCACTTTAGGGGGATTTACTTTAGGAGGATCTTGATTCTTAGGAGATTCTTCCTTATGGACAACCTTCTCATGGACTTCCTTTTTAGGAGATACCACGAGAACAATTGTCGACAAATTAAAGGATAATGATGGAATGTAAATCTAAAAGGTAGGTGTAACTAAAGCCTAACCAACTACTACCACTTAGTATAAATACATAGAATCAAGTTCATCTTAAATTGTAACTAACACATTCTTAGCCATAAACTTAACAAAACCATGACGAGTAGACAAAAACACTCCTAAATCATGAATCCAAGGTCTACCCAAAATAATATTATAGGCTAAAAGAAAGCTAGCATAACATACACTAGGGCTAGAACAATAAGTAATCCAATATTTAAAGGTAAAATAATAGTGTCCAAATAACTTTTACCAATATTACCAAAAATGTGAACAAAAAAGGAAAATCCAGTAAGAGAATTTGAATCCTTTGATTTTGGTAAACATGGATAGACTATAAACATTGAGACTTGATCTAGAATCAATGAGATTCCTCCTAATGCCAAGATTGTTAACATAAATGGTTATAATTAATGGATCTACTTGGTTTCTCATTTTTGGAGGTTAGAGATCATGTGGATAGAATTTAATATTTGGAAAATCTACATGAATATGATCTATCATCACATTCACATCAATAGACCTAGTAGAAGAGGGCAAAAAGGTCTTTTGAAGATCCTCTTAAAGCATACCCCAAAAAAATAGAGTTGTGTGAATCAAATCCCAAAGTGAGATATTACCAGGATTAACATGAATTTTCTCAATAAGATTATAATCATCAAGTTGCTTAATAGAGGGTTTAGGTTCTTCAAAAAGGTCTTGTTGAGAAGGTGGTAAAGAAGTGTTAGATTGATAAAAAAATTTCTTATTTAATCTAGAATTATATGTATAAGTAACCAAGTTATAAGAAGAGTTTCTAGATTGAGTAAGTCTTGTGAACAAGCTAGGAGAATTACTTTCAAATTGTTTACCACAAATAGAGCTAACATTCTTTGGCGAAGGACTAGTCATAGTCACACAAATGACTAGTCTCTTACACTTTATAGGAGTAGTAAAGACATTGATGCTTTGCAAAAAGGGGTTAATGTTTAGACAAGAACCTGTGGTCGTATAACACACAAAAACACAAGAAACAAAGATAGATGTTAGTGTCAATCAACCAAAAACTAGTCTAAGCAGGCATATCAAAAGAGACACTAAAAACATGATGAAATATTTAACTATGAAAGCAAATACAACAAGGCATCTCCAAATGCCTTCTAACATGCTCTTATCTCCTTCTCCCTTGTTCCTCTCCTCTCCAAGTTCCAAATTAGTGTAGCTCTCAATAGCTTTTTGCACTATGGATGCCTTATGAAGATTCAAGATTGAAATGATGATTAATCTAAAATGTTATGCAAATGTGACCAAGAGCTAAAATAAGAGATTATCTAATTAGCTAGTGTTGATTTGAAAACAAAAGAGTGAATATGATTGATTATCTAATGCTCTCTAAAAATGGCTATAATGTAAATGCATACAAGTTTTCAGGATTATGACTATGAATGCTAAATGCTTGAGGATTTGAAAATGAGGAATGTGAGCTCTATTTATAGGTAAAATGGAGCAATGGATGGTTGAGATTGAGTAATCTCAACAAGGGTCAGGATTGAATGATATTCAATCTATGTGAGGGCTTTCAACCCAATCTCAGGATGACAAGTGTCAATATGAGATAGGTTGAGAGGAGAGGGAAGAAGCATTAAATGCTTGACATGACCTGAGAGTTAACTTGGGAGTTAAGGTCAAGGTTGGGTTAAGTGAATAAATTCATTATCCAAAGAATAATGCTTTTATCCAATAGATAAACTCTTGTGCAAAGGTTAAAGGGATAACCATGGTCAAAGCAATAAATGCTTGAGGAGACACATGGGTCACATGAGGGTTGAGTTAGGGGTTAAAGTCCCTAACCATGGGTGCAAGTGGATTTAACCATTAATGGTCATGTAAGAGCCATAAGTGGTTTGGAAGACTTTAGAGGTTAAATTGTTGAACACACAAAGCATTTAATGCTTTTCAAAGACTTTGAAGTCTTTGAGAAGTGACTCCAAGTTGCTTAGGAATGTGACAATATTTAGGTGATGGATTAGGCTAATTAGGAAGGGGTTAGAAGAATCTAGAAGGGGTTTAGAATTGCAAGTGGGTTTGGTGGGCGAGGGAAAATAGGATATTTATTAATATAAAATTCATTTATTTCAACAAATAGGTGCAAGTTGCATTTTTAGGAGAATGCAAGTGGGGGGATTTAATGATTTAAATAAATGTTTTATTTAATTTATTTAAAAGAATAAAATGGGATTAAATGAAATAAATAGGATTTATTCATTTAATTGATTGTGGTTTTGGTTTAATGAGAATTAATTAAAATAAATTGAATAATTTATTTAATTAATAGGAGAATGTTTGAAGATGAATTAATTAAATAATAATTTAATTAACTGATGGCTAATGGGTTTTTAATCAAATAAATAGCAAATATTTATTTAATTAAATTGGACAGATTTATGTGACTACATTTGCCCCTCTTTGAGACGGTGCAGTTTATCGCGTTGTTTCAAAGAAAGAAAAATAGGTGTGAAGAAATATGCCCCATAGAATGTTAATTCAATGGGTGGTATGCCCCCTCAAGAGATGGGCCAAATTGTTTTGAAAAATCGAACGATCTCTCGAAAAAGAATGAAAATTGGCGGGGTGGTAGAAGAGAAGAATTAGCAATAATAGTGAAAGAATGAAAGAAAACAGAGTGAATACAGAGAAATGGCAAGTCAGTGAATACCCGTAGGTTATGCAAGAGAGACGGTGCAAATGTGGGGTTGTGCTTTTGATTGATGTTATATAATTGATCAAAATGGGTGGACAATCTAGTGCAATTGGTTAAATTTCCCCGGTCAAGTCAAAGCATGATAGTTGATGTCAGTTGTTCACTTAGATAGGATAAAGTCTAGGTAAGTGAATCAAAGTGACCTGATGGTGACTTAGACAATTGATGTAATTGCCCGATGAAGTCAAGGTATTTGAAGCAAAATACTCATTGAGACTTAGACAATTGATGTAATTGTCTGTTATGATTGTGTTTGATTGGTTGATCAATTGATAGTGTGTATGTGTGATGGATGGTTGTGGGGAATCATGGCAGCCTCGTGGAGACTAGGTCATTATGATAAATGCCTGTTGTAGTCTAGGTTTGCCATGATCGATTACCTGTTGAGACCCGAAGATACTTGATCAGAGTATCTATTGATAGTCTAGGTGTGTGTGAGTCTATGTGCCTATGTAGACAGAGTAACTGGCTTGATTGTGTGGATGAGTGAGGATGGGAAGCGCAACCCCTCCTGTTAGAGATGGATGGTGATGATCGTAGCTTAATTGAGTTGATGGGAAACGATAAAGGGATTATGATGATGCTGATGATCAAGATAGGGAGGGTGAGGGGTTGGATTCAATGTTAGATAGAAGATATGGAGGACCTATTCCTATGGAAGAAGAGAGAAATAGAATATGCGCCCCATTGTCATTACTTTGTATGAATGATATGCAGCTATTTATGAATGTATGGATGGATGGAATGCAATGAAATGCAATATATATAGATGAGATGGAATGATGATCCATAATGATTTATTTTTCATCATTGAGAATGGTAATATCGAACTTGGATGAGGCAGTAGGAACCAAGGATGGAGCATTGTACCTGGAAACAAACAACATAAATAAAGAATAAAGAATATGGACCCTCCATAATGGTTCATTCTCATATGGTTGAGGTATACGCTGTAGTCAACAAGACATAGTATTCCATGACTGTATTTTGCATATGATCACATAGCTTAGTGAGCTTCCCATGTAGACACCATTAGTACATGCCCCAAAACTTCATTGGAATAATTCACAGAAGACATACAAACAATGCTTAGAAACCATCCCAGCCATTCTAATCACTTTTGGATATCCCGGAGTAGCATAGGAACCTCATATAAATGAATAAATAACCTACAAATCAACCAAGTATTTGATAGCTTAAACATAATTTTCTTGTCAAAGAAAATGTCATCTTGTCTTTGTTTTGGTAAGGAAGGATGCATCCTTGTGAAGACAGTTTTGCATTTTGATGTTGATTGTTTGGTCGATGTGAGAAGTGGTCATTGTTTGAGTATTTCAGAATGTGTGTTTGGTATTTGCTTGGATGCGTATGTACAAAGTGTTGCCATGTTTTTGATTGATTTTTGATGTTTTATCATGTTTTTGGATTTTGTAAGATAATTTTCCAATGTTTTTGGTATTGTGATGACTGTTTTGAATGTTTTTGGATTTTGTGAGATAGTGTTGAATGAAGAACTCAATGAATCACAAGTAATTCAGAATCCACTTCCATCAATAGGTTAAGGGTATTGCCCCTAGTTAGATGTCGCTATGAAAAAGCGGGATGCAAGACGCATGAAGTACTATCCTTGATTGCAGATCAATAACAAGCCATGGTTTGGACAGATGGATGTGTGCATGTAATGAATGTGATCGCAACAAGTCTAAAAAGCAAGGGAGCAATAACCTTTACGAGTGGTGCCTGCTTGCCAGGTTTTCACCATTGTACTTACCCAAGGTGCCACCGGAGTGGTTATTCACCATTTGGATGCATGATTTTTCTTTACTATTTTCTGTAGGACATTTATCTGAATGTTTTTGGTGTTTTTCTGGTATGTAGGGGAGCTTGATGCTCTATGCAGCTTATGTATAAAACCGTTTGAGGGGCATGTTGTTGATCGGATCTGCTAGTGGTTCTCCTTCTAAAGTAGCCAACTGATATGCCCCAAACCGAAATACAGCAGTGATAACATATGGATGCAACCAATTTGATTCAAACTTTCCCTAATGTTCTCTATTTGGTTGGTTATGAGGATTCTCTCAAAGAACAAGATCACCTACCTCAAATGTGCAAGGTCTAACTCGATGATTATAGCTTCTGCTCATGCGCTGTTGATAAGCTTTGAGGTGATTGTATGCAGCTTGTCGTTTCTCATCAAGTAGTTCCAAGTATTGAAGACATGAGACTCTGTATGCTTCATCATCTATGAGATTATGCAAGGAAACCCATAGAGATGATATTTCAACCTCAATAGGAAGGATAGCTTTTGCGCCATAGACCAGTGAGTAGGGAGTTGCACCTGTAGGGGTTCGAAGGCTAGTTCAATATGCCCATAGTGTTGGATTTAATTGAACATGCCAATCATGACCAGCGTCATTGACTGTCTTCTTGAGGATTCTCAATATGTTTTTGCTTGATGCTTCGGCCTGACCATTTCCTTGTGGGTAATAGGGAGTGGAAAAGTGGTGTTGGATATGAAACTTCTCACAGAGCTCACGGACATCCTGATTTTTGAATGGAAGCTCGTTATCTGTGATGATGGACATGGGTACACCATACCGGCAGATGATGCAATTTAGAATGAATGAGGTGATCTGCTTGCTGGTGACTTGGGTAAGTGGAACAAATTCAATCCACTTTGTGAAGTATTCGGTGGCGGTAATGATGAATTTGTGGCCGTCAGATGAAGATGGATGGATTTTACCCACAAGGTCAAGGTCCCATTGACAAAAAGGCCATGGTGTTGTGATTGGTTGTAATTCCTGTGCTGGTGCATGTATCAGGTCTCCATGAACTTGGCATTTTTTGCATTTTCTGACAAAGAAGTAGGAGTCTTTTTCCATGGATGGTAAATAGTATCCAGTGCGCATGAGTTTCTTGGCTAGTGATGGGCCGCTTGCATGAGTTCCACAAATTCCTTCATGTACCTCTTCCAAGGCCTTTGTTATCTCATCCTGTTCTAGACATCGAAGGAGAGTACCATCAAGACTACATCAGTATAGGGTTTCAACAATAATGGTATATCGAGCGGTTTGGTGAATGAAGGTTTTACGTTGGTTATTTGATTGGTTAGGAGGAAGTGTGTGATCATGGAGGTAGGTGTAGAACTCACCGTACCATGGGGATTTGGAACCAACAAGGTGACATATCATCTTGGATTTAGGGATATCATAAGTAGGAATCCAAAGCTGTTTGATCAAGAACTCATAGCATGTTGAATTTTGTGGGAGATCTAGGAGAGATGCAATGGTAGCCATAGCGTGGGCAGCTCGATTCTGATCTATGGGTATCTGCTCAAAGGTGATAGTAGTGAATGATGCCTTTAAATTGTCCACCATTTGTTTGTACGACATGAGTTTGTCATCCTTGGTATGATATTCATCTATTACTTGTCAAATGACCAGTTGGGAGTCGCCATATATCTGTAACTCTTTCAATTTCCATTGTATGGCTAGCTCGAGTCCTATGATCAAGGCCTGATACTCTGCTATGTTGTTTGTGCATGGAAATGTGAGCCTGTAAGACTTCAGGATGATGTCACCTTGAGGTGTGATAAATAGGATACCTTCCCGTAAGCCATGCCTAGTATAGGAACCATCAAAGTATAGTTTCCATGGTTGTGTTGTTGTGATAATGAAGATCTCTTCATCTGGAAAATTGGAAATGAGAGGATGATCGCTTATGAGTGGTGCATCGGCCAACTGATCAGCAATAACTTGGCCCTTGATAGCCTTACGGTCCACATACTCGATGTCAAATTCACTTAGAATCATCACCCATTTGGCTAAGAAACCCATCAATGTTGCTTTGCTGATAAGTACTTTAGTGGATCAATCTTGGCAATGAGTTGTACTTTATGTGTTAATAGATAGTGCCTCAGTTTAGTAGCTGCCAAGATTACTGCTAGGCAAGCTCATTCAATAGGTGTGTAATTGAGTTCATAGCCAACCAGTGTGCAAGAGATGTAGTAAACATCACGCTCTTTTCCTTCTGCATTGTGTTGTGCCAGTAGCACTCCTAATGTTGTATTTGTTGCTGATATATAGAGTAGTAGAGGCTTACTCGGATCTGGTGGGATCAACAACGGTGTATTCATGAGATAGTCTTTAAGCATATGGAATCCTTTCTAGCATCTGGTATCCCATTGAAAGCGGATGTTCTTGTGTAACAGGTGTGTAAAGGGGTGACACTTATCTGCCAGTTGTGCAATGAATCTTCGGATGGATTGTAGCCATCCTTGTAATGTCCTTAGTTAACTGATGTTCTTTGGTGGTGGCATGTCCATGATTGCTTTGACCTTTGTAGGGTCAACCTTGATGCCTTTGCTTGAGACAATGTATCCTAGAAGCTTCCCTGAGGTTACTCCAAAGACACATTTCTTTGGGTTGAGTCGAACATGATAATGTTCTAGTCTGTCAAAGATTTTCTCTAATATTTCTAGATGACCTTCTCTTGTTAGTGATTTTGCCAGTAAGTCATCAACGCAATCTTCCATTATGGTATGCATCATGTCATGGAAGATGGTGGTCATTTCTCTTTGATAGGTCGCTCCTGCATTCTTTAGACCAAAAGGCATTACATTCCAGCAGTATGTTCCCCATGGACATGTGAAGGCCATCTTATCTTGATCCTCTGGTGCAATTTTTATCTGGTTGTACCCTAAAAAGCCATCCATGAGTGAAATCATGGCATGTCCTGTTGTTAGGTCCACTATTATGTCGATGTTTGGTAGGGAGAAGTCATCTTTAGGACATGCCTTGTTCAGATCTCTGAAGTCAGTATAGATACAGATGCCCCCATTTGGTTTGCCAATAGGCACAATATTGGATATCCAATCTGCATAATCAATTGGTCTAATAAAACCAACATCTAGGAGTTTCTTAAGTTCTACTTTAACAAGTACCGCAATATGAGGCTACATCTTGCGAAGTTTCTGCTTGACAGGCTTGGCTCCTTTTGTGATGGTGAGGTGATGCATGAATAAATCAAGATCAAGACTAGGCATATCTGCATATGACCATGCAGAGTTGATCTGAAGCTTTTTGAAGAATTCAACAAACTTAGGTTGTTCCTTTGGAGTTAAAAGAGATGCCAGATGTATGTGGTGAGGAGTTTTAGGAGTCCCCACATTGTATTCTTTGGTTTCCTCGATGAGAATTGTTGATTGTTCCTACTGTGTACTAGAGGGGAGACTGTCAAACCTTTCATCCTCCAGCGCCTCAGAGAGGTTTTCACCATTGGATACGCTCTTTCTTTTTACTTTTGTGGGATAAAACAGTGTCATAGTGTGGTTTTCACTGGAAAATCCATGTTTTATTGTTATATTTTTGCAGTTGAAAGGTTTGGCATCTGCCTTGAAGTATGTTGCGCTATTAAGTTCAATGGTGAATCCAGCTTTGTGATCCCCGCTTGGTATATTATCCCTTAGTTCCAAAAATTCAATGATCGCCTCATCGTTTCGGAATTGGTCAAGGCATGGGGGATTAGGTTGGTTCCACTCGATGAGTTCAGGATGGATAATGGGCATTACCTCATCGATTAGGTTAAGTTCGTTAGATGTGTCAGTGAGGGTTAAGATGTTGTGGTGAAGTTCATTGATGGTACTCTCCCTGTTAGAATCAGGCGTAGGATGTGACATAGGGTCTATGGAAGAAGTTTCCAGTTCAAGAATTCAAGAGGTCTTTATATGTGCTTCTCCGTAAACAAGAATGTCTTTGCGAGGTGGAGGTAATGATGCATCTTCCTCATCTGAAGTATTAAGATGGACGTAATCAAATTCCCACTCATGTGAGTCGGTCTCTGAGTCGCTTTCCAGTATCCAATTACTATACCATACTGGGATGTCTTTTGAGTTAAACACTGTAGGTGTGACTAGTTGATGTACCCTTGTAGATGAAATGATCGGTGCTGCAGGAAGGATTATGGGGATCAAAGAATCCGATGCTGGGAGTATTGGTAGTGTTGAATCTGTTGCTTCTGTTGGAATTGCTAATGTTGTAGATATTGCTATGGGTTCTAATACAATTGTTGTTGCTAATGGTGTTATTGATGTTATTGCTACTGCTAATGGGGTTGTTGGTTTGATCGGTGGGATGACTGGTGTTGTGGATGGTTTTGCTGGGATTTTTAGCCTCAATGGGATAGTTGCTATGATGTGGGGTACTGCTGATATAATCAAAGGTGACTTCTTTGTAGCAGGCTGATATAGAGGTTTACTGGATTTCCCTTTGAATCTATGCTTAGGAAGGATCTTCTTTTGAAAGCCTAGTCCTGTGTTGTCTTTGGGCTTTAATTCTGGCTGCAGCGGTTCATGTCTTCCTTGTTTGCAAGGTCCCAAAGCACTCTGACCATGATAACCCATTCTTTTCATAATGAGAAGGCCTTTTCCATACTGATATGTCAGAATCTTAGCTTGTGGAATGTTCGTGGTGATTGGGTCTTTATAGATCCATTCTGCTAAGTATTCATCTCTGGTTTCTTCTTCTTGACTCTTTCCAAGGATGAAAGGTGTCAAAGTGCATGTTGGCTTGACCAATGGCGTTTGAAGTAACCGTTGAGGTTTACCATGAGTTCTAGGAGAAGTGGGCATTTGTCCAACACAAAAGAGTTGGCTTAGATTGTACTCTCCAGGACCTTCCTCTGTTATTTTCATCTTGAGCTTCTCTTGCTTGGGTATAGTGGTGTTTGAACTAGAAAGAGAGGCTGGACTTACATATGCTATAAATGAGATGGCTTCTCTGTTGTTGGGAATGGTAATCTCTGGTTGATGACTTATATTATGACAATATGCAAAGGGGTTTGCATCTCTCGAGATTGTAATTTCCACACCATTATGAGGGAATTTGATACATTGATGGTAGGTGGATGGAATGGCTTGCATGGCATGTATCCAAGGTCTTCCTAACAAAAAATTATATGGCAAAGGAAGGTCCAAAACTTGGCATATTATATGCTTCACCACTAGGCCTACTCGGATCGGTAGCACAACTGCTCCTTTGGATGAATGCTCTACATCATCATAGGCTTTGATTGTTATCTTTTTGTGGGGATCCACTTGTATATGGTGAAAATGGATAACAATAAACAACAATATTGAAAGACTAAAATGGATTCAACCACCAAACCCTAGCCTAACAATGAACAAAGATCCACCATAACATATGAAGATAACCTAAGACAATGCAAATAACTCAAAATCACAAAGATTATACCATCACATGTCCACTAGGGTTTTGATCTCCATTCTTCCTATCTCCATTGATCTTGTTTGATATGCTTGCTCTCAGATTTTTGTATGCACAAGAGCTCAATAAAGAACAGAATGTGGTTGCAAGTAGAATTGTAGTGTAGCCAATTGATCAAGTAGTTAGGGTTCTTCCTTAGAATGCTTGATTAGGGTGAATCATTAGGGTTTGTCAATGAAGAAAGCATCTCCTTAAATAGAAGACACAATAAGAAATGGAGGGTTAAGATTGAGAGGTGTAAAAAGAGAGGTCGGCTAGGATTAGAGGGTAGGTATAAGAAATACCAAAATAATGAAAGAGGTAGGTAGTGTAGGAAATAAGAGATGAATGACATGTGTCATGTGTAGAAAAAGATAATGAACTAATTAAATAAATAAAGATTTATTTAATTAATAGAAGAAGTAGGACAATTAAATAAATAAAATATTTATTTAATTTAGGAAAGGAATAATTTAAATAAATAAATGTATTTATTTAAATGAGAATTAAGTCTAGAAGAGGATAAATGAATTAATTAAATAAATAAGGATTTATTTAATTAATAGAAGAAGTAGGCTTAGATAATTAAATAAATAAAATATTTATTTAATTAGACATGACAATTTTAGGTGTCTACACCACTAATTCAATTGCATATCCCAAAGCTGTGACTAATTGTAGTGTAGAGATATTCAAGCCTACTCCATTATCGATCAAGACTCGCTTGATCCTATGTTGGTTGATAAACCCTTCAGTGTGGAGTGAGGCATTGTGAGGTTGCTGAAAGGATGTGTTGTCACTTTCAGAGAAAGTGAGACAAGGTGATGACCTTAGATTGCCAACCATAGCTTCTAACTGATGTGTGTTTAGGTTTGCAGGAACTGACACCTCTTGGAGAGCTTGATCCAAGATTTTTTTATGAGATGGGGATAGGCGCAATATCTCCAAGATAGATATCAGTGTGGGCGTTTTATCTAATTGATTCACAAGGTTATACTGCTTTGGGATAGATGGGGTGCCTTGTGGAGCTGCTTTTATGGTAATCTTGCCGCGATGTGTAACAACATTGTAGGTGGAGCTAGGATTTTTTATGGTAATAGTTGCAATTTGTTCATTGGCATCATATAGGTGATTCACAGTGTAATTATACGCGGCTTGCGTATAATCAGTGGTATCTGTGTTTCTCCCTGAAGTGGAAGGACCCCTTTGATCTTGTGATGGAAGTGGATTTTTGAATATAAGATGATCATTGTTTGTTGTTTTTGGGTCATGTCCTTCAATTTCGATTTCACCCCGGTCAATAAGATCCTGAATAAGATCTTTCAATCTGTGACAATTGCTTGTTTTATGTCCTTTCCTTTAATGGAAATTGCAATGTTCAGTATCTCTCCACCATGAGGGTTTAACTTGAGGTTTGTAATTTTATGTTCTAGGTAAGGTCACCAGATTTTGAGAAACCAACTGAGGTAACACCATTTCAACAGGTTCCCCTAAGGGAGTGTATGTTCGTTTTGGTTTAAAATTTGGCTGATGTTGTCTGGGTTCCTCTTGACATGTATTGTGTCCTTGATTTGGAGGAGCAACTATGTTACTCTTGGGTGGGGGGTTCTGTCTTGCAAATCGGACCACAGGTTGTGCACTTTTGATAGTTCTTGCATCCACAACCCCATCATTGATGACATTTTTGTTTTTGTTCCAGAAGTTAGGCTTGTCACTATTGAAATGTGGGTGAGGGCCATCCTTTGGTTCATTGTATATATTGATAAGCCCTTTTTTAATGAGAGTCGGTTCACATTTTAAACCTTTGGTGATCATGTCATTGAAAGAGTCTATGTCTTTTACGTCTAGGTGAAATTCCATTTTTTCATTTAACTTGGAAATAAATATTTCCACCAGTTCTTGTTCAGGTAACTGAAGAGAACATTTTCTAGACATTTGATGCCATCATTGCAGAAAGACTAAAAAATAGCTCACCTGGTTTTTGATTAGTGTTACATAGATCAGCCATGGTGATATCACGTTCAATGTTGTGTGATTAATGTGCCAGGAACTTTTGGACTAGTTCTTCGAAGGTCCTAATGCCACCTAGTAGTCAGGAAAACCATGATGTGGTTGTTCCTCCCAAACTTTGGGGAAAGAGTCGCATTAGGTATGTGTCCTCGTATGCCACTTCGAGGCAAGCTGAATGGAATTCTCTAACATGATCATGAGGGTCTCCTTTTCCTCAGTACTTTTTGAACTTGGGCATTTCAAACCCTCGTGGAAAAGGTGGCATATGAAGATTCCGATCAAAGGGATAGGGACAAATGTCATTGAGTGAGAATTAATTAGCTTTTACACCACTATGAAGTTGTTGGGCGATATTCTCAACTTGTTGCCTCAACATGTCTATTTCATTTGGAGGAGGAGGTGGTGGGGGATTACCTTAATGAAGGTTATATCTGATGTGATCTCGACCTCTTTCATCCTCATTACAACTTTGGCGTTCTGATGCTTGTCTTAGTTGTGCAACATCAAAGTTAGAGGGTAGTTTATCCCCCTCTTGAGCAAGTCTTAAAAAGTGAGCACCAGCATTGCTCCTGAGTATTTCATCAAAAAGTCTATTAAAGAGAGGGTTGTGTTGTGCCCTTTCTATTGTTGCAGGAGTAGGAGTACTTGGATTTTCATCATTCGCGTTTCCTCCAAGGGCTTCTTGGAATTCATTGATATTTTCCTCCTCTTCCTCTTCAATTTCTTGTTGTCTAGACCTTGATCTGGTATGAGCCATTTTGTTTATAGGTTTTTGTTGAAGTTTGATGAAAATGATGATGATTTGGTGATGAAATGAAAGATTGATGTTTGGTGAAGTGTTTTACATACGGATCTCTAGCACTAAAGGTAGATGCTACCAAAGTTCTTCTTTGAAATTGTTTGTTTGTGTTTGATTGATAAAGTTTGATGTGATAAGGTTTAGAGAGATTTCACGTCGGGTTCACCAAATGATGCTCTGCAAAAAAGGGGTTAATGTTTAGACAAGAACCTGTGGTCGTATAACACACAAAAACACAAGAAACAAAGATAGATGTTAGTGTCAATCAACCAAAAACTAGTCTAAGCAGGCATATCAAAAGAGACACTAAAAACATGATGAAATATTTAACTATGGAAGCAAATACAACAAGGCATCTCCAAATGCCTTCTACATGCTCTTAGCTCCTTCTCCCTTGTTCCTCTCCTCTCCAAGTTCCAAATTAGTGTAGCTCTTAGCATCTTTTT
This sequence comes from Cryptomeria japonica, assembly GCF_030272615.1. Lineage (NCBI taxonomy): Eukaryota > Viridiplantae > Streptophyta > Pinopsida > Cupressales > Cupressaceae > Cryptomeria > Cryptomeria japonica. The sequence continues at coordinate 278,438,897 of NC_081406.1, read as the reverse complement.
GCACTATGGATGCCTTATGAAGATTCAAGATTGAAATGATGATTAATCTAAAATGTTATGCAAATGTGAACAAGAGCTATAACAAAAGATTATCTAATTAGCTAGTGTTAATTTTAAAACAAAAGAGTGAATATGATTGATTATCTAATGCTCTCTAAAAATGGCTATAATGTAAATGCATACAAGTTTTTAGGATTATGACTATGAATGCTAAATGCTTGAGGATTTGAAAATGAGGAATGTGAGCTCTATTTATAGGTAAAATGGAGCAATGGATGGTTGAGATTGAGTAATCTCAACAAGGGTTAGGATTGAATGATATTCAATCCATGTGAGGGCTTTCAACCCAATCCTAGGATGACAAGTGTCAATATGAGATAGGTTGAGAGGATAGGGAAGAAGCATTAAATGCTTGACATGACCTGAGAGTTAACTTGGGAGTTAAGGTCAAGGTTGGGTTGAGTGAATAAATTCATTATCCAAAGAATAATGCTTTTATCCAATAGATAAACTCTTGTGCAAAGGTTAAAGGGATAACCATGGTCAAAGCAATAAATGCTTGAAGAGACACATGGGTCACATGAGGGTTGAGTTAGGGGTTAAAGTCCCTAACCATGGGTGCAAGTGGATTTAACCATTAATGGTCATGTAAGAGCCATGAGTGGTTTGGAAGACTTTAGAGGTTAAATTGTTGAACACACAAAGCATTTAATGTTTTTCAAAGACTTTGAAGTCTTTGAGAAGTGACTCCAAGTTGCTTAGGAATGTGACAATATTTAGGTGATGGATTAGGCTAATTAGGAAGGGTTTAGAAGAATCTAGAAGGGGTTTAGAATTGCAAGTGGGTTTGGTGGGTGAGGGAAAATAGGATTATTATTAAAATAAAATTCATTTATTTCAACAAATAGGTGCAAGTTGCATTTTTAGGAGAATGCAAGTGGGGGGATTTAATGATTTAAATAAATGTTTTATTTAATTTATTTAAAAGAAGAAAAGGAGATTAAATGAAATAAATAGGATTTATTCATTTAATTGATAGTGATTTTGGTTTAATGAATTAATTAAAATAAATTGAATAATTTATTTAATTAATAGGAGAATGTTTGAAGATGAATTAATTAAATATTAATTTAATTAACTAATGGCTAGTGGGTTTTTAATCAAATAAATAGAAAATATTTATTTAATTAAACTGGACAGATTTATGTGACTACAGACATCAATAACATTCATATAGAATTATCATCTTGCAAGGAAGAAGAATTTGAATGTGGATTTTGTTTAATGGACTTACGAGTAGAAGGAGATACCTCTAGGAGATCATTCAAGGTATCTTCCAACATATTGAAGTCATTCTCCAAGAACTTCTTATCAAAAGCATCCAAACTATAAAGGAAGAGATACAACATAAGGAATTCATGTTGGGTTCACTCAAATGTAGAGGATGGAATTTTCTATTCTCAATACAATGAGGTCTCAATGGAAAAAAGGCCTAAGCTACCTCACTAAACTAGCACTCTAGTGAGCTAGGAAGACGATGTTGATAGGGGAACTAAAACTAGAATAAACTACTAACATAAACTAAAACTACTAAATAACTCGAAAGTACAATGAGCTAAAAATATTTTAGCCACAAAAAAGGAAAGCTTACAACTTAAATATTTAGCTAAAAAATGGAGGTCTTAGTGTCAAATGTGAGTGTGCTATTTAGACATCTATGTGCTCCATTGTTGTCTGTATGCTAAAAAATCTAGAAAGATTCTAGAAAGGTGCTAGAAGTTATCCTTTCACTCCTCAAATCTATTCTCCATTTGTACACATTGTGACAAGAAAAGATATTAGGGTGACCTTAAGGGTTTTACCTTAATTAAACCTCTATTAATTTTGATGTTTCCACCTCCATGAACAACCAAATAAGAGAATGAATAGATGGGTAATAGAAACAATCCCCACACTATGCGATAAATCCCTATCACTAGAGATCAATTGATAATAGATAAAATATAAAGAAGGCTAGATAATATGTAAAATCAATGCACAAGATTAGAAACAAGCAAGAGAGTGTTGCATAGCTATTTTTTCTCTCTTGAAACAATAGGTGTGATGGTGGATTGAAAGAAGTCATCTCTGCTATAAGAGTGTGGAAAAAATATGGCAAAACTTCATTGTGTGTGTGTTTGAGAGAGAGAGAGAGAGAGAGAGAGAGAGAGAGAGCAGTCATCGGTGAGGAGGGACCTCGAGGAGATCAATCCAAACTAGTCAGCAAGTGTAAACACAATGGAAATACACAGATAGTTTTATTGCATGATAGTTAATTACATCCAACCGGTAACAACAGGGTTACAACATACCGACACACAAGCCTAGTAGAATAGGCCACACTGAGACCTTGAATCGAAAGATCTATCTTTAGGCACAGTCTATCTATCTGATACTCCTTGATTCTCTGATTGATTGATTACATTCTAAAGCATGATTATAAATATATATATTGATCCAAAGGATCTGGTCGGCCCAAAAGGATCGAAAACCCTAATGTGCAAAAATGAATGAGGTCAGCCTCCGCCAAGAGATTCCTCCAGAAAATCCAAAGGATGAAACATAGAAGGTTGGACACATGCCAAGCAACATTGAGATCAACATCCAAGGCTTTGCAAGCTTCAGAATGGGTTCTGGTATATCACCAGAATAGGTCTCAGGCAACCGGTAACAAGAAACTATCAAGGAAATCGGTAGCGATATCTTACCGGAAAGGGAGTTCATTTGTGCATACGTAAAAGTTCCATGAGAGAGAACCTGTTAAAAGAGAAGCATAGTGGAGGTTTAGATGAACATTTTGGCTTTGATAAAACAGTTGCATTGGTAAGTGAGTAGTACTTTTGGCCCCAAATTCATAAGGATGTTAAGAGATATGTGCAGAGTTGTAGAGTTTCTCAAGTTGCAAAAGGTAGTAGTCAAAATATGGGATTGCATAAACCTTTGACAGTACTGGTAAGACCTTGGGAGGATATAAGTATGGATTTTATACTTGGCTTACCTAAGACACTGAGGGGGAATGATTCTATATTTGTGGTAGTGGATAGATTTTCAAAAATGGCTCATTTCATACCTTGTAAGAAGACATCAGATGCATTGCATATAGTAGACCTATTTTTCAAGGAAGTGGTAAGATTGCATGGATTACCTAAGAGCATAGTTTTAGACAGAGACACTAAGTTTGTTGGCTATTTTTGGAGAACACTTTGGAAGAAGATGAAGACAGATTTAAAGTGCAGTTCTCCTTTTCATCCACAGACTGATGGACAAACAGAAGTAGTTAACTGGAGTTTGGGAAACTTGTTGAGATGTTTAGTGGGAGATAAAACCAGAAGTTGGGATTTAATCCTTGCACAAGCAAATTTTGCCTATAACAATTCCGTGAATAGAAGTACTACAAAAAACACCTTTTGAGATTGTTACCGGAGTGCATCCTAAAGGAATAGTAGAATTGAGAGACATTAGCAATGAAGACCGGAAGAGTTTAGAAGCAAAAGAATTTGCAGATCACATGGAAACATTGCACATTTAGGTTAAACAACATTTGGAAGACATGAATAGAAAATACAAGGAGAAGGAAGATGAGAAGAGGAGACATAAGGAATTTGAAGTTGGCAATGAAGTGATGGTCTATTTGAGAAAAGAGATATTCCCTGTTGGAACTTATAATAAGTTGTAGATGAAGAAGTTTGGACCCTATAAGATCTTGAGAAAGTTCAGTTTTGGAAATGCATATGACGTGGAGCTACCAGATAGTCTAAGTATTTCACTTATATTTAACATTACAGATCTTCATGAGTACCATGAATGAGAATTCAGTGAGGATAATATTGCAGACTTGGAGAAACAATTGCCCCTGAAGGAACTAGATCAGATTGAAGAGATTTTGGATAGTAGGATTGGGCGTAGTACCCAAAGCAGTTAGTACAGATAATATCTTGTGAAGTGGAAGAATAGACCAGTGGAAGATTGATCTTGGATTTCTCAGGCAGAGGTAGACCGCCTTTGTTTTACTCTGACCCCAGCAAAGTGAGAGGCTCACTTTTTTTTATTAACCCCGAATGTCTGATCTAGGAGCATACTCGGTTCAAGCAATCTTGCATCAACCAAAAACATTTCCTTTTTTGTTTTGTTTTTTGTTTGTAGTTTCAGTTTTCCTTTTTGTGTGTCCTGATTTTGGCTCACCGGTTCCTATGGAGTTGGATTCTACTTGAATACTTGATCACTCTGCTTTCTTTCTAACCACATCTCATTTTGATCACTTTCCGACAAGATATCACTACTAGTTTCCTTGATAGTTTATTGTTACCGGTTGTTCCTTTGTTACCGATTGCCTGAGACCTATTATGGTGATCTATCGGAACCCATTCTGAAGCTTGTAGAGCCTTGGACATTGATCTTGATGTTGCTTGGTGTGTGGCCAACCTTCTGTGTTTCATCCTTTGGATTTTCTAGAGGAATCTCTTGGCGAAGTCCGACCTCATTCATTTTTGCACATTAGGGTTTTGATTCTTTTTGGGCCAAGTAGATCCTTTGGACCGATATATATATATATATATATATATATATATATATATATATATATATTTGCAATCATGCTTTATAATGTAATCAACCAATCAATCAATCAGAGAATCAAGGAGTATTAGATAGATAAACTGTGCCTAGAAGTTAGATCTTTTGATTCAAGGTCCCGGTGTGACCTATTCTACCAGGCCTATGTGTCGGTATGTTGTAACCCGGTTGTTACCGGTTGGGTGTAATTAACTATCATGCAATAAAACTATCTGTTATACATTGCCTCCATCATATATGTGTATCTTAGTTGTGTTTACTCTTGCTAACCGGCTTGGACTAATCTCCTCGAGGTCCCTCCTCACTGGTGACTGCACCAGAGAGAGAGAGAGAGAGAGAGAGAGAGAGAGAGAGAGAGAGAGAGAGAGAGAGAGAGAGAGAGAGAGAGAGAGAGAGAGAGAGAGAGAGAGAGAGAGAGAGAGAGAGAGAATTAGAATGTCCAACAAAACAAAATGAGGGAGAAATCTAAGTTTTATTGTTTGGAATGGGTGGGAATAACTATTTTGAATGTAATTGTGCGAAGGGACATGCATTGGAAAATCTCTAATATGGAATATGCTTGCTTGAATCTCAAAATGAAATTCAAAATGTTTGCATGCCATATTCTTGTCCAGTCAAATGCATCCCAAATTCAAAGTTTAGGATGTTAAAGCTTAATTTTTTCAATTCATGAAGCAAAATCCCAATCATGAATTTTTTCATGAATGCATTGGGTGCAATGTGTAAGTGTCATAAATACATAGGGTGAAATTTGTAACACTATATGTTATGTTTTACCTATGAGGATTATATTGAACTTTTAGAAAGAGTATATGTATATTTTTGCTACTATAATATTTTGAGCTTTATTCAATTTTATTTTTAATATCAATTCATATCATCTTTTTGATATTTTATAAGAATTGGTTTTATATTTTTATTCAAAGAAAATAGTTGTAAGAGGATATAGATTAAATAATATTATAATATTAGCAACATAAATCATATTTTGACGTGTTTTCATCCATATTCAACTTGTTCTTCTTTTGTAAAATATGCTTTATTTTTTATTACTTAAATGAACAATAAAATATGATTTATTTTATAATAATGTCAAATTTATAAGTCTTGATGTTGTACAAATAGCATGTTAATTTTTATTCTTTTTAATTTTGTTTAGTAATTATGAATCTATTCAATAATTATATTCTAACATTTGGAAAAATAAATCAATATGGTTGTTTTAGTTTAGAAGATCAAAACAGCGAAGTATGTATTTAGTAAAATTCATAATGTATGCAATGATGTTTTATACACTTATGATAGAACACTAGAAAAAATAGTTGGCATGTAAATATACATCTTCATTAGTATTAAATCTATTAACATCTAAGTATTCATAAAGAGTGAATATAACATGACACAATTCATCATATAATAATGAGTCATCAAAATCATCATGTGAAGCAATTAGCTAAGGATATTTAGCACTGAAATAAGTTTTTCTAATCTCCTTAATAAATAAATCATCATTAAGAAAGGTAACATCAATATATAGTTAAGCTAAGAAATCATTCCCTAATATCGAAAGAAATGATTTGGGTTTCTTGGTTATGAGCCCTACTAAAAATTTAAAGATTTTTTTGTAATGCACAAGCATGATGTTGTGTACACTTTTGTTCATGTTTTTAATCTAGATATGCATTTGGATCCTACTATTCTGGATTCTATTAAGAAATTGGGGGGACTTCCTCTTATGGCTTATTCTTTTGATTGATTGGCTCTTCCAAGAAACTTGAAATGAACCATTTGGGTCAAATTCCTATTTAGAGATCCTTTCTTAGATTTGGCTTCAAACCTCCTTGAATGTGTTTGTTGTTCTTGTGCTATTTTTTTAGTTGTTAGGTTTGCTATGATCTTTTTTCTCCTAGTCTCTATTGTTTGTTATTGTGAGACATGGACTAGCTCTGATACCATGTGAGATTTTGTCAAGATCAAGAGGCAATGGAAAGCACAAATAAGAGAGACAAAGTATATGATAGAAATAAACTGTATTCTATCAAGATGAAAATACTGATCAACTGGATCATCAATCGATGTTGTTTATACAATGAATATGAGCATGCTTATATAGGCAAGGCTATATGAATATGTGAGCACACAAACATGACATGTGGCTCAATAAGAAACAAGGGTAGGTAGGAAATAGGTGTGGGTAGGTAGGAGAAATAATATAATAGTCCACATGAGGTGGATCACCCACTGAATGTGGAGTGTAACAACAAGATCACACCATAAAAGGTGGAAATTCTCCTACACACACTATCCCAGTGTGGCACAAATACCCAACTATCTCATACCCAAACTACTATTTAATGCATTTCCTAAGTAAACTTAAGTAAGGTGTAATAATATCCAAGATGAATAATTATTTACACCAACACCCCCCCTTAAGTGCAACTTAGGGGAATGCACTTAAGTCTACAATGCAACTAAGCAATGTAAGATGAGTCTCGGCTACGAGGCCATGTTAGGTACCCATGTACAAATGCAAATGCATGAAAACCAATGCAATGAAATCTCTCAAAAAGCGGGGAAAGAGAGAAAAACCCAATGGGAAAAAACCCTCCCCCAAAAGAGAGATGAAAACTAGATACAAAGAACTCTCATAGAAGTATGTGAAGGACAAAACCCCATGTGAGGAAAAAGTCCCCCCCATATGAGAGAAGAAGAAGAGAGACTAGGAAGCCCTCCCTCAATCTGGAATCTGCACCAATGATAGAAGCTCGAAGATGAATGAAGAAACTGCTCCATGAACTTTGAACAACATTCCTCCCCTTAGGAAGAAACAAAACCAAAGGTGTATCCATAAAGTCTCCCCAACCATGAAGGGAAGATGAAAAAATACTCATGATGAAAGGAATCTTTGAAAACTGCTCAAGTGTCCCCATGTCGATGCTGAAGGTTACCCCCTTCAAAGGTGGTAAATTGCACCACACTACTGAAAAAGGCACTCCAAGATCTAGTGGAGATGAATGTAGAACAATGTCCAAAGACTCATATGTCTCCTCAAAAGATAAAGAGACCTCCTCCAAGTGTTGTACAAAAGTATCCACAATCATGTCAACCTCTAAAGATTGATCATGTAGAGAATGCACAAGAGGGTCAGAGTGATCCCTCGCAACAATCAAAGAAGGATCATCTTCATCAGAGAAGATGAATGTCATGAATGGTGTCTCCCAAATCTGTAATGTAGGAGTCCACAAACAAACCTGAAATGTCTGTCAAGTAGGCATCCCAATCAACTGAAGCTGGAAGATATGAAATATCCTACTGCACTGAATCATAAGAAGGCAAAATTGTTGCACTAGTTGCATCATCAGGTGCAATAGGTGATGTGATATCAATATGAGGAGATGAAATGCAAGGCTCAAGAATAGGGTCACATGTGAGAATCCCCAAGTTCAAATGCCCAAAGTTCTCAAAATATGAATCATCAACATAGGAAGAACCAACCTTATCAATAGGACCAAAATCTGAAAAAGAGTACAACCGAGATGCATGATCAACCACCCCAGTCGCAATGATAGCTCCACTCTCCAAGTCTCTAATGATAACTGAATCAGGTGTGAACTCCACAATTTTCCTAGTTGCCCCATGTGTGATTTTATAGATGGAAAGAAGATTATTTGTCAAGTGGGGTACACACAACACATCATTGAAGGAGTTATCCCCAATGGAAATAGATCCTTTCCCAATCACATCCATGTATGTATGATTGCCCATCAAAATCTGTGGCATGTGGCAAGGCTCAAATGTAGAAAACATAGACTACAAAGATGCCATATGATGAGAAGCCCCTGAATCTAGAAGCCATCTCCCTGAATCATGACTTGTAGTAGCACAAAGAGCTTGTCCCTTTCCTTTATCTATCCCAAAAGAGTGATCCTTTCCTTTATCCTTGGAAGAAGAAGCCAATGTAGACATTCTAGAAGGTAGGTTGATTCTATTCTTCTCAAGAAGATTCTTCAACTCATCAATATACTTCTTATAACAATGATGTTCATCATGTCTTGACTTCTTGCAATATCCATAAAAAAGATTGTCCTTATATGATTTCCTCTTAGGTGAGAATGGTGAATCACCTTGTTGTGGAGAGGAAGATTGTGCTCCATCTTGTTGTGGTTTAGACTTAGGTTGCTTTTGATTCTTGCCTTTTCCTTGATTACTTTGATTCCCTTTGTTAGCCACCAAAGCTTGTGACTTTGAAGATTTGAGAATCCCCATCGTGGTCAACTTAGATTGCTCAAGTATCAACATCTTCGTGAATGAATCAAATGAGGGAGAAGTGTATGAGGAACCTTTAGCTAACCTATGGGTGTGAAAGCTAGATACAAAGGCTGCATACTCTGAAGGAAGCTTGTCCAACAAGTTATAAACCAATTGAGTATCCTTTTTGTCAATTCCACAATCCTTTAGCTTTGCTCTTAGCTCAATTGCTTTTGTGACATAATCTTGAATTGTATCAAAATCCTTGGGATCCAAAGTTGTGAGTTCACTATCAAGCTTGTAGCCCTTAATCTCATCAACTTGACCATACAATTTCTTAAAAATATCCCAAGCCTCTTTAATTGTTGTACACTTATCAATATGAAAAATGAGGTCATCTGATACACACTTTCTAATTGTTCCAAGTGCCATAGCATTCTTAGTAAGCCATTCAATTTGAGCATTAGGATCAGCCTTAGGATCAGGTGGTGTTGTAATAGTTTCATTTACATCATGAATGAGTCCTTTTTCCATTAGTTTACTCCATGCCTTAATTTTCCATGATGCATAATTATGAGGAGTTAAAAGTGGAAATTTAGGAGAACCCATAGCACCAAAATGAAAAAACACAAGATAGAGAGAGGCACAATCACACAAGACACCCCCCCAAAATACTCAATCAAGAAGCCCCCCCAAAATGGTGACTTTGGCACTTTATACTTAGTGTGTATACAATAGGCCACTTGCAAAACAAGGCAAAGTGGACTTCTGATTTCAATTTACAACTTCTCAAAATGAGATCTAGGAGACTTCAACAAATACTGCTAGTGATCTAAACTGAGATCCAAGCAAAACGCAAGTACCAAATATGCCAAAAATGGCCAAATACTGAAAGTACAATTTCTACTCAAATTCACTGCAAATAGATGGCAGATTATAAAAGTAGATGAAAAAATATGCACTTTCAAAAAAAACGGCACCTGAAAAGGAGTCCATATGAGCCCAAATGAAACCTCCAAAGTTGTAAAAATCGGGATTTCATGATTTCTGAAAAACCTGTATCCAAAAATTAGAAAACTTCTGCACCACTGTACAGATCACGAAATTCTACCCCAAAAGAAAAAAAATTGCTCGAAAAAATGAGTCCGGATGAGTGAGATATCGCTATTTGAAAATTGCCTGCAAAATTATAATTTCTGGAAAATTTCCGCCACAGTGTCAAACTTCAAATGCCTCTAGATTTGGCCTCCAAAGTCTTATTTGGATGAAACAAAAGGGAAAACTGACTTTCTTGGACCTCCTCAATCCAATGGTGACCTCAGATTTGACCCATCAAGCTTCAATAATAACCTACAATAGAAACTCCAAAATACACAATACCAAATAGCATCAATTTCTCTCAATTAGCAAACCAATGACACTCTAATGGCTCTGATACCATGTGAGACATGGACTAGCTCTGATACCATGTGAGATTTTGTCAAGATCAAGAGGCAATCGAAATCACAAATAAGAGAGACAAAATATATGATAGAAATAAACTGTATTCTATCAAGATGAAAATACTGATCAACTGGATCATCAATCGATGTTGTTTATACAATGAATATGAGCCTGCTTATATAGGCAAGGCTATACGGATATGTGAGCACACAAAAATGAGATGCGGCTCAATAAGAAACAAGGGTAGGTAGGAAATAGGTGTGGGTAGGTAGGAGAAATAATATAATAGTCCACATGAGGTGGATCACCCACTGAATGTGGAGTGTAACAACAAGATCACACCATAAAAGGTGAAAATTCTCCTACACACACTATCCCAATGTGGCACAAACACCCAAGTGTCTCATACCCAAACTACTATGTAATGCATTTTCTAAGTAAACTTAAGTAAGGTGTAATAATATCCAAGATGAATAATTATTTACACCAACCGTTATGCCTATTTCTCTTCTTCTGATATATTTTTCCCTTTTGGATGATTTGTTTGGTTTTACACCCTTCCAATGCATATTGATTCATAGATCTAGTAAAAAATATTTGCCTTAATTAAAACAACATATGTTATACAAAAAGGTGCACCATCATCATCCTTAGATTTAGAAATGGGATATTTGATGTAAATCCTAATCCTCCAAAATCCATAGTATCCCCATTCTTCCAGGCAATGATCAACAAAATAATCAAAGAATTACAATCAAAGGAGAAAAAATCCCCACCTCCAAACAAAGTTTTCCAGTCTTCCCAAGTCACACATCCACCTCCATCCCATCCAAATCAATATGAACCTCAATCCCCTAAGCATCATGATACTCCCATTCCTCCTCCCACCCTCCTCCATCACACCATTTACACAACCCCAAACATGTCAAGACCTTGTTCCAAAGCATGCTACCATAGATTCCTCTCTATATCAAGATCAAAGCATCCCTCCATCTCATGATGCATCTCCGTCTCAAAATCCAAGTGTACCCTCCAATCCCTCCCATAATTCCCTTCCATCTCATGATCCAATCATCCCTTCCACTCCTCCAAATGAGCCCATCCTAGGTCAAGATCAAAGTATTCTGCCATATCCATGCCAAGATACCAATTCATATCACAATCCTAATATTCCTCCTAATCCTCCACAAGATCCTATTCCTCCATAAGATCCCATCACCCCTATCAAATCCATTCATGAGTCTCATACCTATCAACTTGGCTCTTCCACCTTTATCCACTCCAGTTTCCTCCAAGAGATTACAATCCCTTCCACATCCCTTCCCCCTAAAAATGGACTCACATCTTGTTTCCAAAATAATAAGTATCCTATTGAAAAAATAATTTGTGCAAAAATGAATTATCAAGGCAAAGGATTAGGCATCCATGAATAAGGCATATTGGAACCCCTCCAAATCAAAAGCTCATTCTTAATATGTTCATATATATTTCATCTCATCTAAATCCAAAATACCTCCATATAAATTAAAATCACACCATCCCCCATCTTCCCCATCCATTTTGGGCCTACATCCAAAATTACATTCCTTCCTCATCCACATCCATTTTGGGTCCTTATGTTCCAAATATAAACCCTTCATCCCTTATATCCATCTTGGGTCCTTACATCCCTCTATCCACCACTCCATTACCTCAAATGATTCCTAAGAAAGATAAACAAGGGTACACATCATTGAATCCCTTCCCATACTCTTCTTCAACCATACCATCCATAAAATATCTAAGTTATTCATCCTTATGCACCTATACCATTGGTATTAGAAGCAATTTGGATGCCAAATCTAAAATGCATAAAGCCAAAAATCCACAAAAATCCAAGGATCAACATGTCCCATCAAAAGGACGTTCTCAAGAAAACAAAAATATGAACCAAAAGAAAGAAAAATCCAAAAGGCCATAGAGGCCCAAAAAGAAAAAAATAAAAAACCATGTGGATTCCCATGCTACTCATAGAAGAAATGCATCTCAAAGTGTAGCGTCCTAAAATTGTGACACTTGTAATTTCGACTGCATTTGGGTCTTCACGATGGTGGCGCAATGTTGAACCTGAATGGAGACCCCGAAACCTATTTACGACACCAAAAACTGCATTTTCTGCACCTTGGTCTGATCCCTCCTTGCACCCTACTGTCCCGGGAGGTGGGACCATGGCGCCCAGCGCCCTGGTCCCTGGCCCTATTTTGGGCCCGGCCTCTTTTGGGCATCGGGTCTTTAAGTTTGCAATTCGGGAAATAATGTTTCCTGGTCGGCCTAAGGTTAGAAAAATCAGTCTATCAGCCCTAATTGACAAGTATATAAACTACATTTCCTCTTCCAAAAAAGGGGAGGAAGACATATGTGTGCAAAAGGCGGAAGCGATATTCAAACATTCAAGCATTCAAGCATTCCTTCAAACAATTGAGCATTCTAAGTCTCCATTCAAGGCTAGGTGTTGCATTCAAGACAAGGATTCAACCATTGAAGAGATCACATACAACATACAACATACTACATACATTACACCTTCGCATGTAAGAATACAAACATTCTTACAACAAGTTATCAGTATTTGTTTACATTACAAACATTTACATTTACAGCATTCTCATTTCTTGGTTAATTCCAAAATCGGGGTTTGACCTAAAGGCAAACCCCTAATCCCTAACCCCCCAATCGTCCTCTCTTTTCTATGTGTAGGTTGTAGGTACACGGCTATAATTGAAGATCTGGAATCCTTGTGCAGAGACGAACAGATCCCCCTTCATTTCGCAGATTTTTCGGAGGACCGTGTGCACACCGGGCGCCATCGTCCCGTCAACTTTCACTCAAATTTGCAGAACATCATTGTCTCGACATTTTACTGCTAATTCCAGGTCCACAGCTTCATCCCATATCCCTATCTCTGTTTACAAGCGAATCTTTCTTGCTTCTACATACATTCCTAGTTCAATCATTCTATCTACATTCTTTACAAAAGAGGGTATCCTTGATGTCACACCCCTTGAAACTCATTTAGAATCCATTCTTGCATTGCATGGGATTGGATCTTGTGGGTTTCAACCCCTCTTTTGAATCTAAAGTCTCCCCTGAGTGAAAACCATCAACCCTAGTGACTCTCCCTTCTCTCTCCTTGGAGTTGGGAAGGGGAGAACAACTAGGGTTCGATTTTTCCGCTTTACATTTTGGTGAACCCGACGTGAACATCCTAATTCTGATTATTCATGGTTAGATCTGAAAAATTTGCTCCCTTAATTACATTTCCATGTTTTGCAAATTTTAGAGGTTAATTGCATAAAAACCCTAAAATTTTCTTTTTAGCAATTGAGCTTGTGAAATGTTTAATTGTTAATGCTTGTTTCAGATCTACCCTTCTATTGTAAATTGTCAATTCATATTTGTGCTTTAACTCTGAAAATTAAGTGGTTGAATGTCAAAACCCTAATTTTTAAAACCTTCTTGATTCAACCTTTGTCTGATAATTTCACTGATCAAAACACCTCCAAATCGGCTGTAACTTTGGATTCCGCAACAAAATCACAATATCTCTCATCCCTGAAAATTTGGAAAAAAGTTGCGAGGACCGTGTGCACCCCAAGCGCCATCGTCCCCGACATTTTTTTCGAAATTTCGGGAGCTAGATCTTACTGTATTTTTCTTCTAAAATCCAGAATTTTGGCTGATCTTATCAATTTTAACACTTTCAAAATTAAAGTCAAAGTTGGTCTAGTGATTGCTTGGATAAAGGTTTCTAATCATTCAAAAATTGTTGAAATTAAAATTCATATCAAAATTGTGTTCCTTACTGTACTAAATCTGAAAAGTGTGTTAGCATTCATTCGAAATTTCAGTGCTTTATTCAAATTTTTGCAGTTTGTGACTTTTGAAATTAAGTGTTTAATTGCAGCAACCTTGATTTCCACTTTCAAATTTGAATTTTGCATGAAATTGAGTCAACTTTTAAATTTCAAAACTTGCATTGCTTTCAGCATTCCCTCTAAAATCATAAAATTCAAAATTTCAATTTCCCCCTCTTTTTCAAAATTCAAATTTTACATTTTTCAACAATCTTGGTAGGGTTCAATTTTGAGATTGCAACTTTAATTTGGCCTATCTACAGATCGTAAAATCACTCAATTTTTTTAGATTAGCTTTAAAATCATCATAACTTTCATCCCTGAAAATTTCGAAAAAAGTTGTGAGGACTGTGTGCACTCCGTTCGCCACGGTCCCGGACATTTTTTTCGAAATTTTGGGAGATTGTCCTGATTGCATTTAACAACTTAAATCTAGGAGATTGGCTGATTTTATTGAAATTTGCTACCTCTAAAATTCAAAATCTTCTATCTCTCTTTAGTGCATGAGTTTTACAACAATAAGCCCTACTTACACTATTCCCGTTAGACGAAGCCTTAGAATTAAGTCCTTCCAAGGTGTAATTACTGAGGAAATGGAACCTAATTTGAATGGCCTTTTTAACGAGAACATGGGTAATTCCTCTAATCCTCTTAATGATGAAGAAGCTCTCCATGAGGTTTCTGTAGAACAACTTTCAAAATTGGATAACCAATTTGATGATTTTCGACAATGGATGTCTCAAGAATACCCCAATAGTGAAGCTCTTTCATTAATTGAGGGTCTAAAACGTATGGTTCAAAGTGATAAGAATGGAATTGATATTTTGTGTGGTATTGCACACATTGTGGATTCGAATGTGATGCCTATGAAGAGTTGTGCCGAAACTTTAGGTTATACACAACCTCCTACTCAAGTTAATCATTCTATTCCTCTGACAACTCCTATTGCTAGTATACCTACTTTTACATCAAACATAATGACTACTTCAATACAAGACATTCCTCCTATGATCACTAGTCATGGGGGCAATCCCTCTTCTTCAATCAACCCTCTTCCTTCATTCAATCCAACTTCTTCATTAATTTCTTCAATAAGTGTTCCTATTATATCTCCGTAAATGAACATGACACAAGGGGGCAATTCATTTAACCATTCCATTCCTCCTTGTAGTGTTCCTCCTTTCCAATCATCTCCTATGACTAACTATCATAGTGTCCCACCACCTTAATCTCAATCAATACCTTCTTTCAATAACATAATACCTCCATCACAATCTAACACGTCTAATATGAACTCTTCGACTGAAGCGACCATTAACAATCTTGCACAAACTGTCTCTTCTTTGCAGCAACAAATTGCCTCTATGAATCAATCTAAGTTTAGTGTGCCCACATTTGATGTCGCAAGCCCACTTTCTCTTGACATTGTTCGAGCTATCCCTCCTAAACATGTTGAAATCCCACATTTGGAGCTTTATAATGGTAAGCGTGATCCTCTAACACATGTTAAGACCTTTCAAACAATATGTACCGATTTTGCTTATGACCAAAGGTTGCTTGCAAAATTGTTTACTAGAACATTAAGAGATAAAGCCCTACAATGGTATTGCTCATTGCCTTCTTATTCTATTACTTCTTTCAAACAACTTGCAAATGCTTTCATTCAACAATTTCAAAACAACATAAGTCCTAAAGTTACTTTGATTGATTTAATGCATTGTAAACAAGGTGTTAAAGAAAAAATGACTGATTTCATTGGTAGATATAAGCATTTGTATGCTCAAATTTATTTTCCAGTACCTGACAATGATATTCAAAGAATCTTTATTTCTAATTTACAAAAAGATATTAGAGAAAAACTTCTGCTTTCTGAGTTTACTTCTTTCCAACAGTTGTGCGCAACTCTTCACAATTATCAACTGACTGTGAGTCAAATGGAACAAGCAAATCCTATGGCTCCGAGTGATAAGGGTGATAGTAGTCAACAACCATTTGGGAAGTTTAAACCAAACAGAGAGTCCATTAAATTCAATGAAAACATCATCAACAACAATGTGAATGCAGCATCAGGTGTGCCTCCTATTTCTAAGTTTTTCAAGAAAGAAAGAAAGTTTACTCCTTTGAATGAATCATTGCATAGTATTATGAATAAGTTATTGGAACAAAATGTGCTTACTCTTCCTCGTATAAAGCAAATAGATCCGGCAAAGATTAATTCACCCTATTTTGATAACAAATCTTTTTGTCAATTTCATCGTCAACCTGGGCATGATACTGAAAAATGTTTTTCTTTAAAGGGTAAAATTCAAGATTTGATTGATAATAATTCTATCTCTATTTCTGGTGTGAATGATAAAGGCAACACATCTGTAGCTCCTCCTAACCAAAATCTTAAGATTTTTACTAATCCATTGCCTTCTCATACCTCTAATGCGATTGATACTACTGATTCCTCTGTCTCACCTGATGATCTTGTGTCCATGACTCCGAATGTGATTAACTTTGTAGAGCAACAGAAAATCCCTAAAGAACCTTCCATCACCTTTGATTCCAGTGAAACTATCAGGGCACCTGATGGTCCTTTATAAATAGTTGCAAAAGTCAAGAATACACCTTGTCGTGGAGTGCTTATTGATCCTTCTTGTATGGTTAATATCATTACTGAAGAATTTCTTTTTACTTTGCAATTGAATCAAGTGATCTATGATGAAACAAATGTGCTTGTGAAATTATTTGATGCATTTTCTTCTCCTGCAATTGGTTCTATTACATTACCTATTGAGGTCCATAACAAATCCCTTGATGTGGACTTTGCTATTATTCCATCATCTGAACAATTTCGTGTGAAGCTAGGCTATCCTTAGCTATCTTCCATGAAAGCTATTGCTTCTCCTATTCACAAGTGTTTGAAATTTCCCCATAAAGGTAAAGTTGTTACTATCAATCATAGTCTCTTTAAACCAGCTGAAAGAACTTCTAGCGTTCCTATTGATTACTTTTGGCCTAAATAATTCCAATCTCTTCCTCTACAAAGTGATCATCTTTTTAAATCTTATCAAAAGTGGAAAAAAGATATGATCCTATCTCTAAGCGAACCTAGAACACCTAAGCTTGATATTCCTATCATTCTTGAGAAGGAAGTTCTTCCTTTGAAAGATAAAACTAATGTCTTTCCTCAAGAAGATTCCCAACCCATCCCTATGAATGTGACTATGCCTTTGACTAATAAACTTCCTAAAAGTAGACCTATCCCTCCTCGTCATGATGGACTTGGTCTCCTTCCTAAACCAAATATTCCTCCCTTATATGGAGCAGTTCCTCCTCCTTCCTCTTATGGAGAGAAGAGACCTTCCTCTTCTCCTATTATTCAACCTAAGAGACCACAACCTAAACACCCAAGTGATAAGGATGAGAACATTCCTCCTCCTCAATCTTCTCAACTTCCTACTAAGACTAGATGAAATCATTCTGCACGAGAACGCCGACGAAAGCGTCGTCTTAGAGCTCAGGCAGTTGCTTCTCAAACTTTGCAATCCCCAAAAACACCTTCAGCCAGTATTATTCCATTTTCTCCTCAGCCGACGATTGAGCTGAAATCTCCTAAACATAAGATGCATGATGGTCTTGATCCTGTGCGAGTTAAAGATCCTATTTTTGTAAATCTTGATGATGATATAGATGAAAATGTTATTCATGATGAAAATGTTACTCCTCTTCATTCTGATAGTGAATATGAATATGTTGATGTTAACCATTTATCTAACGAATTTTCTAAAGCACTTATCCTAGCTCCTAGACAAGAACAACGTGGCTCGGAACATGAACATAGCCCTTGTTTGGATCTTGTGATAGCTCCATCTGCTGTGTTGGATGTTCCTCCTCTAGCGTGTTTCCTGCCTTCCCGAAATATTGATCAGCAAGATCGGGGGGTAGATGACGTGCTAGACTAGTTTCATTAGCATAGCAGACTCTCTCCTCCTCTCTTGATCTCTTTTGTTACTTCTTCTATGTGTTATTCTTATTCTTCTATTTGTTGTCCTTAGTGTTGTCTACTTGAGGACGATGCAAAGCATTGAGATCTCTTTTGGTCTCTCTCATGTTGACTCAAAAGACACATGTGTTCCCTTCTTCTAGGTGACCTTCCTTGATTGGGGAATGAAGAACAATTATGCATACATACAAATGATATACATGAATTATCATACAGCATACTGACCCCAAGGAAAGCAAAGTCACCTTGTGCTTTGTGTTTTGTGTCTATTATCCTTGGGCTTATCTCACACTTGGGGGCTAAATCCTTGTGATAACATGGTCCTTTCTCATTTCTTATATGTATCACTACCTTAAAGCAATCTCCCCCGGTGAGGCGTGTGCGATCGCTTTAACGTAGGGGGGCATACATCCCGTTCATATCTTTTCAAGATACTTGAAAATTTCTTGACAAATTTAGCTTTGCCTTGAAAATTTTTGATATCTTTCTTGCATGACTCATAGTGAGGGAACCTTACTACTGATAGTCATGGTTCTCCCTCATGATCTTCCCTTTTACTTTGTCAATCGAAGTTGTAAGATCCTTAGTCCACTGGGGGCTTGGTGTATCTTGCCTCCTTGACGTGGTGAAAGTCTTTCAATGTTGTTTCCTTGTACTTTACCGGAAGTATGAGCGTACGCTTATACTCCCGCTAAAGTGGGGGCTAAATGTAGCATCCTAAAATTGTGACACTTGCAATTTCGACTGCATTTGGGTCTTCACAAAGGCGGCGCAACGTTGAACCTGAATGGAGACCCTGAAACCTATTTACGACACCAAAAACTGCATTTTCTGCACCTTGGCCTGATCCCTCCTTGCACCTTGCTGTCCCGGGAGGTGGGACCATGGCGCCCAACGCCCTGGTCCCTGGCCCTATTTTGGGCCCAGCCTCTTTTGGGCATTGGGTCTTTAAGTTTGCAATTCGGGAAATAATGTTTCCTGGTCAGCCTAAGGTCGGAAAAATCAGTCTATCAGCCCTAATTGACAAGTATATAAACTACATTTCCTCTTCCAAAAAAGGGGAGGAAGACATATGTGTGCAAAAGGCGGAAGCGATATTCAAACATTCAAGCATTCAAGCATTCCTTCAAACAATTGAACATTCTAAGTCTCCATTCAAGGCTAGGTGTTGCATTCAAGACAAGGATTCAACCATTGAAGAGGATATCACATACAACATACAACATACTACATACATTACACCTTCGCATGTAAGAATACAAACATTCTTACAACAAGGTATCAGTACTTGTTTACATTACAAACATTTACATTTACAAAATTCTCATTTCTTGGTTAATTCCAAAATCGGGGTTTGACCTAAAGGCAAACCCCTAATCCCTAACCCCCCAATCGTCCTCTCTTTTTTGTGTGTAGGTTGCAGGTACGCAGCTGTAATTGAAGATCTGGAATCCTTGTGCAGAGACGAACAGATCCCCCTTCGTTTCGCAGATTTTTCGGAGGACTGTGTGCACGTCGGGCGCCATCGTCCTGTCAACTTTCGCTCAAATTTGCAGAATAGCATTGTCTCGACATTTTACTGCTAATTCCAGGTCCGCAGCTTCATCCCATATCCCTATCTCTGTTTACAAGTGAATCTTTCTTGCTTCTACATACATTCCTAGTTCAATCATTCTATCTACACTCTTTACAAAAGAGGGTATCCTTGATGTCACAACCCTTGAAACTCATTTAGAATCCAATCTTGCATTGCATGGGATTGGATCTTGTGGGTTTCAACCCCTCTTTTGAATGTAAAGTATCCCCTAAGTGAAAACCATCAACCCTAGTGACTCTCCCTTCTCTCTCCTTGGAGTTGGGAAGGGGAGAACAACTAGGGTTCGATTTTTCCGCTTTACACAAAGTAAAATCCAAATTGGCATCCAAAATTTCTCATCCAAAATCTCCTCCACTCATAAGTCCTCCAATCCTTCATCCAAAAGTCCCTTCTATTTGAAATCCATTTGGGCCCTTATCTCCCAAAATCTGTTATCTCATGTCCATCATCCCCTTCATTTATTTTGGGTCCTCACGTCCCGAAATCCAAATTTCATCCTCCATCTAATTCAAAATCCTCTCCTCGACAACTCCACCACCCCTCAAGGTGTGTGACAATGTTGATCTTCATAACATCCTCATTTATTTATCCACAAGTCTTACAAAACCCCATCCATTTTCCATAATACCATCCCTTTAATCCAAACTTTTGCATAAATACTTATCTCTATCCATCTTCCATCCATTTTGTATCTTCATCTATTTCTACCAACATCTATGAGAATACCTCCAATTATGTTGGTTAATTATAGGACATCTATAAGGGATACTTCCCATGGAACTAGATGCTTGAGTCCTCCCTCTATCTCCCTTTAATGCATCCACTATCTTCCACATTGACTTATCCTCATCCTTATCCATACAAACTATTCCAAATTTTTTAAAAAATAAATTAAAAAAAAAAGAGGGAGAAAATGAAAAAGAAAGTAAATAGAAAAAATCCATCCAATGGTGAAAACCAATTCTTGCGGTGCCTTGGGTAAGTTTCATGATGAAAACTTGGTAAACAAGCAGTATGTGTAATTCATGTTCCTCTTGAACTCTGCACTTGGGGGTAAGCTTCATCCATGTCATCCTACCATCCACATCTTCTATATCTCTTATCCTCTATCCACATCATATCTAAGTCCATCCTCCTTTTCCATCTTTGATCTTGACTATCCTATCCATATCCTCCATCTCATATTCCTCATCCTATCTAAACCCATCCTTTGTATCTTTGATCTTGATCAAGATAGAGGAAACATAATATCCATGCATGCTTTAGAAAATAGAAGCCTTAATTCTCCCTATATCCATATCCATTCCATATTATCCTTCCATCTCATACATCTTTATCCCCCATCCTTCCATCCTTAATTCCACTACCTCTAGTGTGGGGCATTGCACTCCTTTCAAACATAGTCCTTGGGTCTCCATACTTGTACCTTGCATCATTTAGTCCTCCATATCCTATCCATATCCATCCACTCAATCTATCTATCTCCTATCAAAGAAATCTCTCCATCCATTCATCCTTCCTTTTACCAAACCTTGGTTCTCTCTTGTCATTGTTCCCAATCCATTTATCTTTTATCAACCATTCTATCCCATTCTATCCAATCCATTTATCCTCTTCCCATCATATCCAATCTATTTATCCTCCTTTCATCCTTCTAAAACAAAAAACACAAACCAGTCAAAGCAAATGCAATCGATATTAATCCATGCAATACAATCTTGCAATCTAGCTCATCATGCTTAGTCAATCCATCATCCTGATTCAAATTAGATAATAATATATCGATCATATTTAATCCAATCATCGTCATGGGATGTATCATTATCAATCCTTGGGGTACGGATTGTTCTTATCTTTAACTTTGCTATCCTATTTATCAATCAATCAATTAATCAATCAATAAATCACTTGGTTTTCAACTTAACTAGGGGCAAAACTTTGGTTTTCTATTGGTTTGTTGTGCATGCTTAATTGTTGCTTGTGTGTGTTATCATTGTTTGTATTTACAATGATCTTAGCATCCTATTACAAAAAATGCATCATGGCCTTCGATATCATGGTGTCATAAGGCACATGTTTTCACTTTACCTTTTTGATCATGTACTTGGCACATTGTCATCTTGGTTCCTTATCCCTTGGTGCATAATGTCAAGTACAATACCAAATCAAGGTTACTCATATCATTGCAAAATGATTCTCCTTCATTCTTCCACTTATCCACCCCTTCATAATCCTTATTCTTTTCACATCCTTAATCATATAGTCCTCCTATCCATTTCAAGAGCACACCCATGTTCTTAGAATTTGCATGTCCTCTTGAGGGGGCATACCACTACCTCCTTTTCATCCTTTGTCACCCAACAATGACTAAGGCATCATGCTACTAGTCTTTATCCCTTTTATCTCTATATTTTATTCTTCTTTGATACAACATCACCTCACGATGCTATATCAAAGATGGGAAAAAATGTAGACACCTAAATTTATCCATACCTGACCACACTTGACCTTCTCCCATTCTAGCCAATTAAATAAATATTTATTAATTTTTATTTAATTAATCCTCTATCTTTACCCCTTCACCTTTAATTAAATAAATTTATATTTATTTAATTAAGTTTAACCTTCACCATTAATTAAATAAATACACATTTATTTAATTATGCCTAACCTTATCCTACAAATCCTCCTACTAAATAAATTAATTAATACCTACTTAATTAATCGATTCAAAATAATTAATCCATCATTACCATTTTTCCTAATATTTAATTCTACATCTCCCTCAATCCTTTCCCACTCGGTCCTAGCCCTTGAATCCATCTAAATGGATCAAGATCTAAGCCTGTCACCATGTGAGAAGTGTCACTACCCTCCTCTTTCTCACGCATGTGATCATGAAAGGTCACCTCATAGCTACCCTACCTCTTATACATGTCATAGACATATCACTTTCCAAGCCACCCCACCTCTTACACATATCATAGACACATCACTTTCACTAGCCCTCTAAACCTTTTACACATGCGAATTTCCAAGTCAACCTATCTATTGTTGGTATTATGGATGTGTTGCACTAGTTTTGTCATTGATGTCAACAGTTGTGAACACTTATCAACACCTATCCTTTTGGAGATCTTTGGCTATGTTTACCGGCATGTTCAGTGACTTATGCACAATCACCAGTATCTGGTTCACCGGTAGGTTATATTGTTCACTGGCACAGAGGATGACTTGTTATCATCTGGAGATTACTTGGTTATGTCGAAGACATGGTTTGAACACTTGGTTTTGGTGATTTGGTATAATCGAGCTAGCATATTTGTTGTTACCGGAAAATTGGTCTAGGTTATGGACCGACACGCATTATCTATTCGAGATCTGCACGACATGTTATGGAGATGATTTATTGATTGGTTATTATTATAAATGCATTGAGCCGACATGATGCATCACATATTGACTCATTTACAATTTATTTAATTGTAATATTCTTAGTGAGCCAACCTACACATTTGGTCTTAGGTTTTGGTATATATGTAAGATCTCAATTGTGAGATTGATATAGGATAGGAGATAAGATAAGGTTGTGATATTCAGTAGATGTGAATATAAGCAGAACTACTCACGCATACATCATTTGAAGATTCAAGGAAAGTATGAAGGAGATAATCTAAGCCTAACCGGTACTAAATCCAGCATATGAAGATTCTATTTTGAGCAGTACATTATCTAGGATTTAACCATCCTATTGTAGTCAGTGTGACTCTCATTTTGTGATTGAGCAGTGAGCTCTAGGCAATTGGCCTTTCTGCATGTGCAGACCCTATTTGTACACACATACTATCTGCAGTAGTAACATCTGATTGTGGGTAAGGTTTCCCACCGTGTTTTTTCCCCTTACAGGGTTTCCACATACAAATATCTATGTTATGTGTTATGGATGTTGATTCTCTTTATGTTTCATGCATTAAGCTTCACTGATATTGTTATTAACTCTTAAATTGTCAACCGACATTAAGTTTGGTTTACCAGTATTATGCATCAAGATTGATTAAGTTATATTTGGGTTGAAACTAATAGACAACTGATTCACCCCCACTCCCTCTCAGTTGCCTTCGGGTCCTAACATCTATTACATGTTATAGACTGATGAATACTAAGAAGGGGGGGGGGGTTGAATTAGTATACCAAAAATTACTGAACTCAAACACTTAAATAGTTTAGCAGTTAACTTGTATAGCAGATTTACTAACAAACCAGTTAAGACAAATGCAAACCAAATAGCAAATAAAGAATTCACCCACAAGAGCACAATCACCATAACACAAGAGATTTTGACGTGGAAACCCAAATGGGAAAAACCACGGTGAGATGAAACTCACAAGTAACTATCTACAAAATAGTAACTAGACCGGTTAAGGTCAGACCCATTAAGGTCATACAATATTCTTCACCAGAACAGATCCTGTTAGGAATCTCGATCTCTGTTAGGAGATAAGTCCGATTAAAGACTACCTTGTGAGAGGATTTCAGATCCATAGTTGTGAACCACCTTGTTAGAGGATTTACAAAGGCTTTGTCAGGCCTACCCGGTTAAGGGTTTCAGACTTGTCAAAGATGTGAGTAATCAACAAGTGAGTGATCTAGATACTAGCACAATATGCTTGGTGAGATCCTTGATAGCTCATTGTTAATGCACATTTAGCATTACTTCAGTCTTCAATATCTCCACACTCTGTTTCTTCACACAGACCTAATCTTCTTCTATGATTGCACATACAAAAACCTCATCAACCACCTAAAACCCTAACAACCTCTAAAACCCTAGACATGATGTCCTTGTAAAGCGGAAAAATCAAACCCTGGTCGTTCTCCCCTCCCCAACTCCAAGGAGAGAGAAGGGAGAGTCACTAGGGTTGATGGTTTTCACTTAGGGGAGACTTTACATTCAAAAGAGGGGTTGAAACCCACAAGATCCAATCCCAGGCAATGCAAGATTGGATTCTATATGAGTTTCAAGGGGTAAGATAGCAAGGATACCCTCTTTTGTAAAGAAATGTGGAAAGAATGATTGAACTAGGAATGCATGTAGAAGCAAGAAAGATTCACTTATAAACAGAGATAGGGATATGGGATGAAGCTGCGGACCTGGAATTAGCAGTAAAATGTTGAGACGGTGTTGTTCTGCAAATTTGAGCGAAAGTTGACGGGACGATGGCGCCCGGCGTGCACACGGTCCTCCGAAAAATCCGCGAAACGAAGGTGGATCTGTTCGTCTCTGCACAAGGATTCCAGATCTTCAATTACAGCCGCATACCTGCAACCTACACACAGAAAAGAGAGGACAATTGGGGGGTTAGGGATGAGGGGTTTGCCTTTAGGTCAAACCCCGGTTTTGGAATTAACCAAGAAATGAGAATGTTGTAAATGTAAATGTTTGTAATGTAAACAAGTACTGATACCTTGTTGTAAGAATGTTTGTATTCTTACATGCGAAGGTGTAATGTATGTAGTATGTTGTATGTGATCTCCTCTTCAATGGTTGAATCCTTGTCTTGAATGCAACACTTAGCCTTGAATGGAGACTTAGAATGCTCAATTGCTTGAAGGAATGCTTGAATGCTTGAATGCTTGAATGTTTGAATATCGTTTCCGCATCTTTCTCTTGCTTATTTCCCTTTTTTCGACCTCCTCAAATGGGAGAAGAAATGTAGTTTATATACTTGTCAATTAGGGCTGATAGATTGATTTTCCCGACCTTAGGCCGACCATGAAATATTATTTTCCAATTTGCAAACTTAAAGACCCGAAGCCCCATAAGAGACCGGGCCCAAAATAGGGCCAGGGACCAGGGCGCTAGGCGCCATGGTCCTGGGGGACCAGGGCACTGGGCACCCTAGTCCTGAAGGACCAGGGCGCTAGGCGCCATGGTCCCACCTCCCGGGACAGCAGGGTGCAAGGAGGATCAAGCCAGGGTGCTGAAAAATGCAGTTTTTGATGTCATGAACAAGTTTCGGGGTCTCCATTCAGGTTTCGTGTTGCATCGCCATCATGAAGACCCAAATGCAGTCGAAATTGCAAGTGTCGCAATTTTAGGACGCTACATTTAGCCCCCACTTTAGCGGGAGTATAAGCGTACGCTCATACTTCCAGTAAAGTACAAGGAAACAACATTGAAAAAATTTCACCACATCAAGGAGGCAAGATACACCAAGCCCCCAGTGGACTAAGGATCTTACGACTTCGATTGACAAAGTAAAAGGGAAGATCACAAGGGAGAACCATGACTATCAGTAGTAAGGCTCCCTCACTATGAGTCATGCAAGAAAGATATCAAAAATTTTCAAGGCAAAGCTAAATTTGTCAAGAAAATTTCAAGTATCTTGAAAAGATATGAACGGGATGTATGCCCCCCTACGCTAAAGCGATCACACATGCCTCACCAGGGGAGATTGCTTTAAGGTAGTGATACATATAAGAAATGAGAAAGGAGCATGTTATCACAAGGATTTAGCCCCCAAGTGTGAGATAAGCCCAAGGATAATAGACACAAAACACAAAGCACAAGGTGACTTCGCTTTCCTCAGGGTCAGTATGTTGTACGATAATTCATGTATATCATATGTATGTATGCATAATTGTTCTTCATTCCCTAATCAAGGCAGGTCACCTAGAAGAAGGGAACACATGTGTCTTTTGAGTCAACATGAGAGAGACCAAAAGAGATCTCAATGCTTTGCATCGTCCTCAAGTAGACAACACTAAGGACAACAAATAGAAGAATGAGAATAACACATAGAAGAAGTAACAAAAGAGAGGAGGAGAGCATCTGCTATGCTAATGAACTAGTCTAGCACGTCATCTACCCCCCGATCTTGCTGATCAATATTTCAGGAAGGTAGGAAACATGCTAGAGGAGGAACATCCAACACAGCAAATGGAGCTATCACAAGATCCAAACAAGGGCTATGTTCATGTTCCGAGCCACGTTGTTCTTGTCTAGGAGCTAGGATAAGTGCTTTAGAAAATTCGTTAGATAAATGGTTATCAACATCAACATATTCATATTCACTATCAGAATGAACAGGAGTAACATTTTCATCATGAATAATATTTTCCTCTATATCATCATCAAGATTTATAAAAATAGGATCTTTAACTCGCACCGGATCAAGACCATCATGCACCTTATGTTTAGGAGATTTCGGCCCAATCGTCGGCTGAGGAGAAAATGGAATAATATTGGCTGAAGGTGTTTTTGGGGATTGCAAAGTTTGAGCTCTAAGACGACGCTTTCGTCGGCGTTCACGTGCAAAATGATTTCGTCTAGTCTTAGTAAGAAGTTGCGATGATTGAGGAGGAGGAATGTTCTCATCCTTATCACTTGGGTCTTTAGGTTGTGGTCTCTTAGGTTGAATAATAGGAGAAGAGGAAGGTCTCTTCTCTCCATAAGAGGAAGGAGGAGGAACTGCTCCATATAAAGGAAGAATATTTGGTTTAGGAAGGAGACCAAGCGCATCATGACGAGGAGGTATAGGTCTACTTTTAGGAAGTTTATTAGATATAGGCATAGTCACATCCATAGGGATGGGTTGGGAATCTTCTTGAGGAAAGACATTAGTTTTATCTTTCAAAGGAAGAACTTCCTTCTCAAGAACGATAGGAATATCAAGTTTGGGTGTTCTAGGTTCACTTAGAGATAGGATCATATCTTTTTTCCACTTTTGATAAGATTTGAAAAGATGATCACTTCGCGGAGGAAGAGATTGGAATTGTTTAGGCCAAAAGTAATCAATAGGAACGCTAGAAGTTCTTTCAGCTGGTTTAAAGAGACTATGATTGACAGTAACAACTTCACCATTATGGGGAAATTTCAAACACTTGTGAATAGGAGAAGCAATAGCTTTCATGGAAGACAGCCAAGGATAGCCTAGCTTCACACGAAATTGTTCGGATGATGGAATAATAGCAAAGTCCACATCAAGGGATTTGTTATGGACCTCAATAGGTAATGTAATAGAACCAATTGCAGGAGAAGAAAATGCATCAAATAATTTCACAAGCACATTTGTTTCATCATAGATCACTTGATTCAATTGCAAAGTAAAAAGAAATTCTTCAGTAATGATATTAACCATACAAGAAGGATCAATAAGCACCCCATGGCAAGGTGTATTCTTGACTTTTGCAACTATATATAAAGGACCATCAGGTGCCCTGATAGTTTCACTAGAATCAAAGGTGATGGAAGGTTCTTTAGGGATTTTCTGCTGCTCCACAAGGTTAATCACATTAGGAGTCATAGACACAAGATCATCAGGTGAGACAGAGGAATCATTAGTATCAATCGCATTAGAGGTATGAGAAGGCAATGGATCAGTAAAAATCTTAAGATTTTGGTTAGGAGGAGCTACAGATGTGTTGTCTTTATCATTCACTCCAGAAACAGAAATAGTATTATTATCAATCAAATCTTGAATTTTACCCTTTAAAGCAAAACATTTTTCAGTATCATGCCCAAGATGACGATGAAATTGACAAAAAGATTTGTTATCAAAATAGGGTGAGTTAATCTTCGCAGGGTCTATTTGCCTTATAGGAGGAAGAGTAAGCACATTTTGTTCCAATAACTTATTCATAATACTATGCAATGATTAATTCAAAGGAGTAAACTTTCTTTCTTTCTTGAAAAACTTAGAAATAGGAGGCACACCTGATGCCGCATTCACATTGTTGTTGATGATGTTTTCATTGAATTTAACGGACTCTTTGTTCGGTTTAAACTTTCCAAATGGTTGTTGACTACTATCACCCTTATCACTCGGAGCCATAGGATTTGCTTGTTCCATTTGACTCACAGTCAGTTGATAATTGTGAAGAGTTGCGCACAACTGTTGGAAAGAAGTAAACTCAGAAAACAAGAGTTTTTCTCTAATATCTTTTTGTAAATTAGAAATAAAGATTCTTTGAATATCATTGTCAGGCACTGGAAAAGAAATTTGAGCATACAAATGCTTATATCTACCAATGAAATCAGTCACTTTTTCTTTAACACCTTGTTTACAATGCATTAAATCAATCAAAGTAACTTTAGGACTTATATTGTTTTGAAATTGTTGAATAAAAGCATTTGCAAGTTGTTCGAAAGAAGAAATAGAATAAGAAGGCAATGAGAAATACCATTGTAGGGCTTTATCTCTTAATGTTCTAGTAAACAGTTTTGCAAGCAAACTTTGGTCATAAGCAAAATCAGTACATATTGTTTGAAAGGTCTTAACATGTGTTAAAGGATCACCCTTACCATTATAAAGCTCCAAATGCGGAATTTCAACATGTTTAGGGGGGATAGCTCGAACAATGTCAAGAGAAAGTGGGCTCGCAACATCAAATGTGGGCACACTAAACTTAGATTGATTCATAGAGGCAATTTGTTGCTGTAAAGAAGAGACAGTTTGTGCAAGATTGTTAATGGTCGCTTCAGTCGAAGAGTTCATATTAGACATGTTAGATTGTGATGGATGTGTTATGTTATTGAAAGAAGGTAGAGAGTAGGGTGGTGGGACACTATGATAGTTAGTCATAGGAGATGATTGGAAAGGAGGAACACTACAAGGAGGAATGGAAGGGTTAAATGAATTGCCCCCTTGCGTCATGTTCATTTGTGGAGATATAAGAGGAACACTCATTGAAGGAATGAATGAAGAAGTCGGATTGAATGAAGGAAGAGGGTTGATTGAAGAAGAAGGATTGCCCCCATGACTAGTGATCATAGGAGGAATG
The DNA here is from genome assembly GCF_030272615.1 of Cryptomeria japonica. Classification (NCBI taxonomy): domain Eukaryota; kingdom Viridiplantae; phylum Streptophyta; class Pinopsida; order Cupressales; family Cupressaceae; genus Cryptomeria; species Cryptomeria japonica. Next base: position 278,409,331 of record NC_081406.1, on the reverse strand, counting down.
TCTTGTATTGAAGTAGTCATTATGTTTGATGTAAAAGTAGGTATACTAGCAATAGGAGTTGTCAAAGGAATAGAATGATTAACTTGAGTAGGAGGTTGTGTATAACCTAAGGTTTCGGCACAACTCTTCATAGGCATCACATTCGAATCCACAATGTGTGCAATACCACGCAAAATATCAATTCCATTCTTATCACTTTGAACCATACGTTTTAGACCCTCAATTAATGAAAGAGCTTGACTATCAGGGTATTCTTGAGACATCCATTGTCGAAAATCATCAAATTGGTTATCCAATTTTGAAAGTTGTTCTACAGAAAATTCATGGAGAGCTTCTTCATCATTAAGAGGATTAGAGGAATTACCCATGTCCTCGTTAAAAAGGCCATTCAAATTAGGTTCCATCTCCTCGGTAATTACACCTTGGAAAGACTTAATTCTAAGGCTTTGTCTAACAGGAATAGTGTAAGTAGGGCTTATTGTTGTAAAACTCATGCACTAAAGAGAGAGAGAAGATTTTGAATTTTAGAGGTAGCAAATTTCAATAAAATTAGCCAATCTCCTAGATTTAAGCTGTTAAATGCAATCAGGACAATCTCCCGAAATTTCAGAAAAAATGTCTGGGACCGTGGCGAACGGAGTGCACACGGTCCTCGCAACTTTTTTCAAAATTTTCAGGGATGAAAGTTATGATGATTTTAAAGCTAATCTGAAAAAATTGAGTGATTTTACGATCTGTAGATAGGCCAAATTAAAGCTGCAATCTCAAAATTGAACCCTACCAAGATTGTTGAAAAATGCAAAATTTGAATTTTGAAAAAGAGAGGGAAACTGAAATTTTGAATTTTATGATTTTAGAGGGAATGCTGAAAGCAATGCAAGCTTTGAAATTTAAAAGTTGACTCGATTTCATGCAAAATTCAATTTTGAAAGTGGAAATCAAGGTTGTCGTAATTAAACACTTAATTTCAAAAGTCACAAATTGTAAAAATTTGAATAAAGCACTGAAATTTCAAATGAATGCTAACACGCTTTTCAGATTTAGGACTGTAAGAAACACAATTTTGATATGAATTTCAATTTCAACAATTTTTGAATGATTAGAAGCCTCAATCCAAGCAATCGCTAGACCAACTTTGATTTTAATTTTAAAGGTGTTAAAATTGATAAAATCAGCCAAAATTCTGGATTTTAGCAGAAAAATACAGTAAGATCTAGCTCCCGAAATTTCGAAAAAAATGTCGGGGACGATGGCGCTCGGGGTGCACACGGTCCTCACAACTTTTTTCCAAATTTTCAGGGATGAAAGATATGGTGATTTTATTGCGGAATCCAAAGTTACAGCCGATTTGGAGGTGTTTTGATTAGTGAAATTATCAGTCAAAGGTTGAATCAAGAAGGTCTTAAAAATTAGGGTTTTGACATTTAACCACTTAATTTTCAGAATTAAAGCACAAATATGAATTGACAGTTTGCAATAGAAGGGTCGATCTGAAACAAGCATTAACAATTAAACGTTTCACAAGTTTAATTACTTAAAAGAAAATTTTAGGGTTTTTATGCAATCAACCTCTAAAATTTGCAAAAGATCAAACATGGAAATATAATTAGGAAAGCAAAAATTTCAGATCTAACCATGAATAATTAGAATGAGGATGTTCACGTCGGGTTCACCAAAATGTAAAGCAGAAAAATCGAACCCTAGTCGTTCTCCCCTCCCCAACTCCAAGGAGAGAGAAGGGAGAGTCACTAGGGTTGATGGTTTTCACTTAGGGGAGACTTTACATTCAAAAGAGGGGTTGAAACCCACAAGATCCAATCCCACGCAATGCAAGATTGGATTCTATATGAGTTTCAAGGGGTAAGATAGCAAGGATACCCTCTTTTGTAAAGAAATGTGGAAAGAATGATTGAACTAGGAATGCATGTAGAAGCAAGAAAGATTCACTTATAAACAGAGATAGGGATATGGGATGAAGCTGCGGACCTGGAATTAGCAGTAAAATGTCGAGACGGTGCTGTTCTACAAATTTGAGCGAAAGTTGACGGGACGATGGCGCCCGGTGTGCACACAGTCCTCCGAAAAATCCGCGAAACGAAGGTGGATCTGTTCGTCTCTGCACAAGGATTCCAGATCTTCAATTATAGCCGCATACCTGCAACCTACACACAGAAAAGAGAGGATGATTGGGGGGTTAGGGATGAGGGGTTTGCCTTTAGGTCAAACCCCGGTTTTGGAATTAACCAAGAAATGAGAATGTTGTAAATGTAAATGTTTGTAATGTAAACAAGTACTGATACCTTGTTGTAAGAATGTTTGTATTCTTACATGCGAAGGTGTAATGTATGTAGTATGTTGTATGTGATCTCCTCTTCAATGGTTGAATCCTTGTCTTGAATGCAACACTTAGCCTTGAATGGAGACTTAGAATGCTCAATTGCTTGAAGGAATGCTTAAATGCTTGAATGCTTGAATGCTTGAATGCTTGAATGTTTGAATATCGTTTCCGCATCTTGCTCTTGCTTATTTCCCTTTTTTCGACCTCCTCAAATGGGAGAAGAAATGTAGTTTATATACTTGTCAATTAGGGCTGATAGACTGATTTTCCCGACCTTAGGCCGACCAGGAAATATTATTTTCCAATTTGCAAACTTAAAGACCCGAAGCCCCATAAGAGACCGGGCCCAAAATAGGGCCAGGGACCAGGGCGCTAGGCGCCATGGTCCTACCAGGGCGCTGGGTGCCATGGTCCCACCTCTCGGGACAGCAGGGTGCAAGGAGGATCAGGCCAGGGTGCTGAAAAATGCAGTTTTTGATGTCATGAACAAGTTTCGGGGTCTCCATTCAGGTTCCGTGTTGCATCGCCATCGTGAAGACCCAAATGCAGTCGAAATTGCAAGTGTCACAATTTTAGGACACTACAGTCCTTATAAAGAAATTTGATTTCATGTCGGTCCAATAGGATTACATTGCAAGTTCCTAGGTCCAGTGCATCTGGACACATTTGGTAACACGACACAAAATCACCGCCAAAGTGTCGATGGATGATAACTCATCATAGAAATACTAGTTGGTAACCCATCACAGAGTAATACTGGTTCATACATTTAACCAATTACCAGTTCACACATTTTACCAATTACCGGTTTGTCAAAATGAAGATTGGGAAAAATGATAACAACTGCTTTGTTCCTTCATACCGCTTTGGGATCCTTGAACCGCTTGAGGTCTTCATGCCGCTTTGGGTCTTCATATCGCTTGAGATCAGTAAACACTTTTTGCAAAACACCGATAATACCGGTTGGAACAAATACCGGTTGAGCATAACTCATACATACAAAAAGTGATCTCAAAGCAAGTGTGTGTCCGTCAATGACAATCACAACATCATCATCAAAAAATGCCAACAATCTCCCCCTTTGGTATTGATGGCAACACTTAGGAAAATTTTGACATCTAAGTGTTTTACAACAAAAATATGTCATAATCAAAATTACTCCCCCTAAGCATATACACTATCCCTTTTTGTAGAAAATACAATGTATACTACTCCCTTAAAGAAATAACATGAAAGTATACATAGCATTCACCAAAATTTTAAATACAAAATACTACTCCCCCTTTGCCAACAATGACAAAGTACTGCAAAATAACCCCTATTTCTCATTATCATTAATATAATAAATGATTATGATAGTAATGAGTGAAACTTATCAAAAATTGATTTAAAATCCTGCATAAAAGTCTTCATGGATAAAGACCATGATTCAAGTAATGAGGTAGCCACCTCACTTTTTGTGTGCATCTAGGATACCTATTCTTCCATGGCATCAACTGTGCTCATCTCTTGAGTGACTGTTAAGGCGTCCAGAATGAGATAGCATTTCTGAAGTATTTGCAGTTTGGGTAGTAGAACCAGTTGAAGTTCCTGTAAATCTCTTGTTCAGTTGCAAATCTCTACTTCAATTCTAGTGGACTGGAGTTGAAACCGGTGAATAGTTTGCCCATATGTAGTGAAGGAATCATAGGGCATCTTAAAGGTGCTTATGAATGCCTACAAATCAGAGTGCATTTTTTCCTTGTGTGCAAGCACATCATCACAAAAAAGATGGGGTTGGCTTATCTTACTGAGCAACAGTTTTCCCTCATCCATAACATCTCTTATGTCCTTCTATTCTTTCTGAAGTTCAGACTGGAGCTCGTTCAATTTCTTCACTATGGTAGTGTTTAGTGCCTTTTGATGCTTCTACTGTGCATTAGCTTCAACAACCTCTTCCAGGCATTGTACCTGGTCCTCCACAACTATACATAGAAGTTTTAGTTGGGCCAATAAGGAATCGGTACTGGGGAGGTTAGTATTGGGAATCAAACTGGTAAGAGTTTCAACCATAGTTTGAATAACATCTTGCTCCTTTTTCCTCCTTAATGCTTCTAGTCGCTCTTCTACAAGCTAATTGCTTTGGAGAAGCTCTGATTCATTTGTAGATTGGAGGTCAATAGGACTGGTGATGTCAGTCGGTTTGGCTTGACCACCGGTTGCCTTTGGGGTCTCCACTTGTGTGCTCTCTGCTACTTCCTTCTTCTCTTCGGCTCTTTGCTTTTCTCTTCTGCCTTCTTTTGCTCCTCTACTTCTTTCTTTATCTTCTCTTCTTCCTTCTTTTTATCTTCTTCTTTCCATCTCTCTTCTTCTTTCTTCTTCTCCTCTTCATGTTTCCTCTTCTCCTCTTCCTATTTCTTCTTCTCTTCTTCCTGTTTCTTCTTCTCCTCTTCCTATTTCTTCTTCTCTTCTTCATGTTTATTCTTTTCCTCTTCCTATTTCTTCTTCTCTTCTTCCTATTTCTTTTTCTCTTTATCATGTTTCCTCTTCTCTTCATCTTTATTTTTCTTTTCCTCTTTCTCCTCTTGCTCATTGTCGGCCTTTTCTTTGTCGTGTTTCTTCTTCTCTGCATTTTCTTTATCCTATTTTTCCTTGTCCACTCTCTCTTTATCAGCCTTTTCCTTTGTTGCATCTAGAGTGACATCTTCACCATCCAAAGCATCAACGTCAATAGTGTCCAACTATTCAGTAACCGGTTCACCTTCACTGTCATATACCTCATCTGGTTTTCCGGTTTCCAGTTCTTGTTCAGCCTTCTTCTTGGCTTCAGACACTTGGTGCAACCTCAAAGTGGCTTTGGCATGGGAGTGTGTATCTTTCACCACTTCAGAAACTTTGCCTTCCATTAACAAGAGTCTTCTTCTTCTCATGAAGAAGAGGCCTTTGTACTTATCCATGATTTCATAAAGCTCATAATTTGACACATCAGGAAAATACTGTGCAAAGATTTCCTCTCTTATTTCCTGTTCTTTTTCAATGGCAATGTGCCATTTGTTATCTAAAGAATTGTATAAAGAATCTGGTGTCACAAATCTAATTTCTGATGGCAACCGGTCATTAATACATAGATATTGAATGACCTTCATGTTCAACTTCCTCCTTTTCATTGTCATTAAAATCATCAAAATGATCTATTAAATCACTTAGCACTTTTCTCCTAACATTCTTGATAGTCCTTTGACAATGTGTCAATGGTTTGTAAGAGGAAATATCTATATTTACTAGTGCTGACGATGCCGGTTCATTGCTGGTTGTCTTTGCCTTCTTCCTTGTTTGCCTAGTCTTTTTAGGCTGCACTTTAGGTTCTGTATCCTCAGAATCTGGTGAGTTGCTCTTATTCTTCCGCTTTCTTTCAAAAACCTTGGCGGGTGCAACTTCCGGTTTCTTCTTGGCTGGTGACCGCTTGGTCACTTTAGGACTTGCAGAGGTAACCGGTGCCAATACTGATGGCACTGCCTTTCCCTTCTTCACTGGAGGTTCTTCAACCAGTGTTACCCTTTCCAAGTAGGTGTCGATTCTCTTCTTGTTTGGATAAAGAGGCGAGGCAAGTAGGGTAGAGGCATACCCATCTAGCATGTCATACATCACCTCATATCCCATGGGTTCAACTTTTTCTTTTCTGGGCTCCACCGCCTCCATTATGCACTCATCTACTATGATGATAAAGCAGATGTCCTCTTCATACTTCTTAATAATATCGCTAGATATTCTCATCCGCTGGCTCATCTTTTGCTTGTATTCATCAAAATATTTATTCAAGACTTTAGGATACCCGGTTCCCACCGCTTGAAGACTTTCTCTAATTTGTTTGGTAACCAGTTGGTCAGCAGACCATTGAATATCACCGACTCTCAGAAAATAGCCTTGAAAGTAGAAAAACCGACCTACCAAGAGTTGTCCAAATTTAAATCTTAAGGCATTGTCCTGTTTGATAGACTTCAGGTTTACCAAAAGTTGCCTCTGCATATAGGTGCATAGATCAAATGAGGCATCTTCCATGATCATTTTGTAGGCGACATTCACCACAACTGCAGAGACAAAGTTTATTCTGCTAGCATAGAATGTCCGGTATCCGATCACCATGCAGGCATACTTGACCAAATCATCCTTGATGGTGTTGACGGTCATTCCCCGTTGATCGCTCACAGAACCGACAAGCTTAGTCATTTCAGTCTTGATGACTTTCCTTAGGGCAGGCACCTCACCAGTGTTGCAAAAACTGGTGACGACATGAATGGCTTCAAGCGTAATATCATGTGTCCTTTCGAGATACATTTTGTCACCATGCACTCTGCTCAGAATAATTTGGATGTGATCTTCTGTAAATTATTCAAGAAAGTACACTGCATTGTGAAGTTTCTTCCTCTCCAGGATGTTGTATTCTGGTTTGATCTTTTTGTCATCTCCGCAGAACAAACCTAGCTGGGAATGGATCACTAGCAATCCTAGGTCTTCTAATTTGCAATCAATGTACCCTGAAATATCATCTTCCACTATGACTCTAGCAGGTATCTGGGATAGGGCATTGTATTTCATCTTCCGTTGGATAAAATCCATTGAATCAATAGGTGCACTAGGATTGGAGTGCGATGCAAAAGCCATGATTAACTGATAAACAAGAATTTCGATAAATGCCTTCAGAATTTCAAAATTTAGGGTTTGTCAATACAGTGCACACTCCACCACTTCGATTGTCTGAATACCACTTAGTGTTCTTCACTGATAGGTTGCAAGTACCTCAGAATTCTTCTACAAGATTTTAATTCACTCTAAATCGCAAGTCGAATCACCTTTGGTTGCTCTGCACTTGAAAATTTATTCACTCACAAATTGATAAGTGAAAATGACTTGAAAATCCCTTTTAAACAAATTCTTCACCTACCATAATAAATGCTCCACCATTAGGTTATAAACCCTAATTTTGCCTTTTACCATTTCTGGTCTTCTGTCGATTGACAGGTAACACATACTGATTAAGGTCTTTTACCGGTGTAAATCGAGGGTTCGAAACATTTCATCGATTTGTTCCCCCTAAGCTTTTCTGAAGCTTAGTTTGCTAGTTCAGCGACTTCCACACTAGGTGCAGAAACCGGTTCTTCTTGTGACACTTCTTCAAGTTTCTTCTTCCATGTTGTCTTCATATCTTCTTGAACAGTTTCAACATCAATCTTTCCTTTCGGAGTGACCGGTATTGTTAGGTCCCAGAGACAACTGAGAGGGGGGGTGAATCAGTTGTCAAATAAATTCAAACCAAAAACAACTTAACCAATTCAATGCTTAATTCTGGTAAACCAGTTAAGTATGTCGGTAGACAGTTTTAACAGTTAATTGCTATACCGATAAAGATTAATGAATGAAACATAAACACAAAGTCATCCACAACACATGACACCAATATTTGTATGTGGAAACCCTGTAAGGGGAAAAACCACGGTGGGAAACCTTACCCACAATCAGATGATACTACTGCAGATAGTAAGTGTACATAAATGGGGTCTGTACATGCAAAAAGGCCAGCAGCCTAGAGCTCACTGCTCAATCACAAAATGGGAGTCACACTAACTACAGTTGGATGGTTAAATCCAATAAGAATGTACTGCACAAAATAGCATCTTCATATGCTGGATTCAGTACCGGTGTAATGCTGATATGCTTTCACAAAAACCTAACTTCACCTTCAAATGATGTCTGCATGTATTGCACTGCTTAATCTCGCATATACCTTCATACAATTCTTTTTTGTATTCCACACTTGATCTTATAAATAAGATCTTACCTTTATACCATAACCTAAGACCAATTTTAGTAGGTCAGCTCTACAAGATATTACAATAAAAATATTTTACAAATAATATAATATCCAATGCAATAACCGATTGAACATGTCAGCTTAATGCATTTACAACAATAATTAATCATTTCCATAGCGTGCCATGCTAATCTGGAAAAGATAAACCTGTCGATGTAACCCTAGGTAACCCTGGACCTATTTGTTGGTAAAAGAAAATATGCAAATATGAATATACCAATGATTAATTCATTAAGATAAGATGTCCATATGATGTCTTCAATATTACCAAGTGTCTTCCATATCATTTCAAGTGCCGGTGATCATTATATCCTGTCGGTGAACCATATACCAGTAACTGTGCAATAGTTACTTGCTTGTTGGTGAATGTTGTTGGATCTCCAAAGTGCTAGTGTTTTAGTAGGTGTTGACATCAATGACAAAACTATACCAAAATACCAACAATCTCCCCCTTTGGCATTGATGGAAACACAAGATGGAAAAACCATCAAAGTGCCAAAACATAAATGCCAAAAACCAACAATCTCTAAAAAGATCATAACCAAAATATAGAGAGTAATAGTCTCTCCCAAACAACAATCTCTCCCCCTGGGAGAAACATGTGTTATCCAAAGTTTCCATACCAATCTCTCCAAAAAAAAAGATAATGTGTTTTTCCATATATCTCTCCCCCTTTGACATTAAATGCCAAAGTTATAATAAAACCAAGTTCATATACAAAATACCAATCAATTCAGTATACCAACTACTCCCCCTGAGAAGTAGCTTCCTCATCAAAGACCAGAGTAAAAGATTTGTCTTTTAATTCTATCAGTTGATGACAATCATCAACTGTCTAAGTCTCTATGGGTGGTGGTATGACTCCAAGCAGATCTCTGAGATATTCAAAAGTCTCCTTAGGCAAAGGTTTTGTGAAAATATCTGCAAGTTGTTCTTTATTGTTCACATAAACTAGTTTTATCTCCTTTTCTTTAACTTTTTCCCTTAGAAAATTCAGTTTGATAGAAACATGTTTTGTTTGAGAATGTAGTACTGGATTCTTAGATACATCAATTGCTGCAGTGTTATCACAATATATGGTAATAGGTTCCTTGCATTTTACCTTTATGTCTTTCAACATTTGCTTAAGCCATAGTACCTGTGTACAGTTGGTTGCTGCTGCAACATATTCTGATTTTGTTGTTGATAAAGATGTACAACTCTATTTCTTACTCAACCAAGAAACTAGTCTGTTTCCAAGAAAGAATACTCCGCCGGTGGTTCTTTTTCTATCATCCACATCTCCTGCCCAATTTGCATATCTGTATGCACATAATTTAAAGTTTTCATCTCTAGGATACCATAATCCAAGATTTATAGTGCCTTGTAAGTATCAGAAAATCCTTTTTACTGCTGATTCATGATTTTCTCTAGGATTACTTTGAAATCTAGAAACAATACATACTGCATTCATAATATCAGGTCTAGTTTGTGTTAAATACAGTAAACCTCCTATAATAGATTTGTATCTAGTTGGATTAACAGATGTAGATTCATCCCTTTGAGATAATTTGTCATTTGTAGTCATAGGTGTGCTTACCGGTTTAGAGTTTTCCATCCCAATTTTCTTTAGTAACTCTTTCAAGTATTTGGATTGACTCAAGAATATACCTTTATCAGTCTGTGAAATCTGTAATCCTAAAAAGAATTTTATTTCTCCAATCATAGACATTTCAAATTCTTGCTGCATTTTAGTAGAAAATTCCTTACATAAACCATCTTCTCCTCCAAAGATTATATCATCAACAAATACTTCTATAATCAAGATGTCATCATTAGTTATTTTGTAATATAAATTGTTGTCTGCATTTCCTTTAGTAAAACCAATCTTTAAAAGATACTTGTCCAATCTTGCATACCAAGCTCTTGGAGCTTGTTTTAATTCATAAAGAGCTTTCCTTAACTTGCAAACCATATCATCATTATCTATCAAAGAAAATCCATCAGGTTGTTCAATGTATACTTCCACTTCAAGATCTCCATTCAGAAATGCACATTTAATATCCATTTGATAAATTTTGTAGTTCTTGTATGCTGCAAAAGCCAAGAATAACCTAACTGCCTCAATTCTAGCTACCGGTGCAAATGTTTCATTGTAATCAACTCCTTCTTTCTGAGAATATCCCTTACATACTAGTCTTTCTTTATTTCTAACAACCTTACCATCTTCATTAAGTTTGTTTCTGAATACCCATTTGGTTCCAATTACATTTTTATCTTTAGGCCGGGGAACTAATGTCCAAGTGTTATTTTTCTCAATTTGTTCTAATTCTTCTTCCATAGCTTCAATCCAAAATTTATCTTCACATGCCTCATTAACAGATGATGGTTCTATTTGAGAAATAAGACATACCTCTTCATTTGCCAATCTTCCTCTTGTCATAACTCCTTTACAATTATTTCCAATTATCTGATCTTCAGAATGATTCAATCTTACATACCGAGGTGTCTTTGTTTGTTGTTGTTCTTCAATTATTGTGGAATCCTCAGATGGTATCGGGGTAACTGGATCTTCATTCTGTACTGGTGGATTTGGTGTAGATTCATTTGTCACAATTTATGTTGCCGGTTTAGAGTCTATATACCTTGAAGTTCCTCTGAATTGTTCATCAATTTTTACATTTGTACTCTAAACAATTTTCTACAATCTCTTGTTAAAACATCTATATGCCTTGCTCTTAGATGAATAACCAAGAAATATTCCTTCATCACTTATAGGATCAAATTTGCCAATATACTCATCTCTTCTAATATAACATTTACTTCCAAAAATTTTGAAATATTTAAGAGTAGGAGTATTACCAAACCATAGTTCATGAGGGGTCTTACCGGTTTCACCTTTGATGTGAACTTTGTTGAATCTATAGACCGTTGTGCTGACTGCTTCTCTCCAATACACATGTGGTAAATTTGCTTCTGATAACATACTTCTTGTTGCATCCAAGATAGTTCTGTTTTTCCTGTCAACAACTCCATTCTGATGTGGTGTCCGAGGTGCTAATAGCTGTCTTCTGATTCCATTCAATTCACAAAATGTATTAAAGTCCTTAGATGTGAATTCTCCTCCTTGATCTGATCTTAAGCATTTGATTTTCTTACCGGTTTCATTTTCAACCATTGCTTTGAATAGTTTGAACTTTCCAAGTGCTTCTGATTTTTCTTTGAGAAAAGTAACCCAACACATTCTAGAATAGTCATCAATGGTTAGCATGAAATACCTATCGCCTTGTAAGCTTTTCGTTCTAGCTGAACCACATAAATCAGTGTGAATCAAATCAAGAGCATTATTAGATTTTTCTGGAATACTTTTGAAACTAGCTCTAACATGTTTTCCAAATTGACATTCCTTACATATTGTATTCTGAGGTTTAACAATTTTAGGTAGATCTCCAACTGCCTTAGTAGTACTAATCTTGACCATGCAATCAAAGTTTACATGACAGAGTCTCTTATGCCATAACCAACTTTCATCTATATGTGCAATCAAGCATGTCTTTTCACTGTTATTCAAATGAAAGATATTACCTCTAGTCTGATTACCGGTTGCAATTTCCAGACCAGTTCTATTCATGATTTTGCATTTTTCATTTTTAAATTGTAACTGAAATCCTTTCTCAACTAATTGACCAACACTTGAAACATTATGATTTAATCCTTCAACATAATAAACGTTGTCAGTGTTATGCTTACCATCAAGAGATATTGTACCCTTACCTTTGATTGAACAGGCTTTGTCATCTCCAAATCTTACTAAACCTCCATTGTATTCTTGAAAGTTCAAGAGTTTACCTTTGTCTCTAGTCATATGATGTGAGCATCCTGAGTCAATGATCCATTCATCCTTTACTTCTACTTTAGCTGCTAGGGCTTGTTCTATCGGTTGAACAATAGGTGCTGGTTGATCTTCTATTATAGCAACAAAAACCCATCCATTGTCTATTGGATCCTCATCAGAATCATCAGTCACACCTTCATCAGCAATGTAACAAGATTTGTCTTTGTTTTTCTTAAATCTGTATCTCTGATATTCAGGATTAGGCTTGTATGTCCTTCTAGCTTCTTCTCTTAGTCTAGCATGTCTATCAGGGCATCTCGAAGCCATATGACCAATTTTATTATAGTTAAAACATTTAAAGGGTGCTTTACCTTCATACTTACTTCCAATTGGACCTTTAGGCATTTTCCTTGCAAATAGTGCTTCAAGTTCTTCAAGTTCTTCATTTTCTTTCCTGCTTTCTTCAAGTTATCTTGCATAAAAGGCTTTCCAATAAGATTTGTCAAATGATGGAGCAAATGATGTTGATGCTTTAAAGGCTAAATATGTCTTTATAGTAGCAACAGGACCAAATTCTTCAATTTCAAAAGTTGGAAGTTTCCCAATCAATGTATCCCTAGTTACTGATGTATTAGGCATTGTTCTTAACTCATTTATAGCAATAACCTTCATTTTATATGTCGGTGGCAATCCTCTTAAATTTTTTTAAACAATTTCATCCTCACTTAAGGTTCCTCCACAACATTTAATACCCAAAACAATTTCATTTACTCTTTCCATAAAAGCAGAAATCCTTTCATCTTCTTCCATTTTCAGATGTTCATACCTGACCCGGAAGATTTCAAGTTTTGCAATTTTGACTGTGGAATCTCCTTCATTCAGTGTTTCCAAATGATCCCAAATAGCTTTAGCAGTAGACCTATCTGATAATCCCATGATTTGTTGATCTGATAATGCGCTCAAAAGTGCTTCTCTTGCTTTGCAATCAGTTTCCTCATCTTTAGCCAAGGTAGTTGGACTGGGCTGACCAGGTACAACAGCAGTGTAACCTTTCTTTGTAACTTCCCAGACATCTTTACCAATGCAATTTAGACGTGTCTCCATTCTAATCTTCCATATGCCATAGTTGGTTCCATCAAGTTTAGGACTGTCCTTCCTGAAATAATTAGTAGACATTGGATCTCCTCCAGTTGTTAAACTTTTGCAAAAGAGGACTAAGCTCCGATACCAATTGTTAGGTCCCAGAGACAACTGAGAGTAGGGGGGGTGTGAATCAATTTGTCAAATAAATTCAAACCAAAAACAACTTAACCAATTTAATGCTTAATACCGGTAAACCAGTTAAGTATGTCGGTAGACAGTTTTAACCTTTAATTGCTATACTGGTAAAGATTAATGCATGAAACATAAACAAAAAGTCATCCACAACACATGACACCAATATTTGTACATGGAAACCCTGTAAGGGGAAAAGCCACGGTGGTAAACCTTACCCACAATCAGATGATACTATTGCAGATAGTAAGTGTACATAAATTGGGTCTGCACATGCAGAAAGGCCAACAACCTAGAGCTCACTACTCAATCACAAAATGGGAGTCACACTGACTACAGTTGGATGGTTAAATCCAATAAGAATGTACTGCACAAAATAGCATCTTCATATGCTGGATTTAGTACCAGTGTAATGTTGATATACTTTCACAAAAACCTAACTTCACCTTCAAATGATGTCTGCATGTATTGCACTGCTTAATCTCGCATATACCTTCACACAATTCTTTTTCGCATTCCACTCTTGATCTTACAAATAAGATCTTACCTTTATACCATAACCTAAGACCAATTTTAGTAGGTCAGCTCTACAAGATATTACAATAAAAACATTTTAGAAATAATATAATATTCGATGCAATAACCGATTGAACATGTCAGCTTAATGCATTTACAACAATAATTAATCGTTTCCATAGCGTGCCATGCTGATCTGGAAAAGGTAAACCTGTCAGTGTAACCCTAGACCTATTTTCCGGTAAAAGCAAATATGCAAATATGAATATACCAATGATTAATTCATTAAGATAAGATGTCCATACGATTTCTTCGATATTACCAAGTGTCTTCCATATCATTTCAAGTGTTGGTGATCATTATATCCTGCCGGTGAACCATATAAGAGTAACTGTGCAATAGTTACTTGCTTGCCAGTGAATGCTGCTGGATCTCCAAAGTACTAGTGTTTTAGTAGGTGTTGACATCAGTGACAAAACTATACCAAAATACCAACAGGTATATCATCTGATATGTTCTTTCTCATTCTGTAGGTTCTGGCAGGGTGTCCCGGTTTGTTGCAATGATAGCATACCGTTCTAGGTGTTCTCCATGGTCCATTGTTCATTCTACCATTCTTCCTCTTGCATGTTGCAGCAGTGTGACCACTATCATGGTAAATCAAATAGGTTGCTCTCCAATCGGTTTCTGCTTGATAGCCACCACCACTCGACTGATGGTCATAGGCATTATACTGGTTTGGATTCTGGTTCACAGAGGATTCAGGAAAAACTCCTTGACTCCTTTGAGGATATCTTCCAGTGTTGTGTATAACAGTCCTGTATTCAAATGCTCTATGCCCAAACTTGTTGCATGCATAACAGTTACTATTGAATCTATTGGATCTAGGCTTATTGTTTAGAAAGTAAGGAAAATTATTGTAAGCCTTATTTCCACATACATTAGTAGTATGTCCTTCCTTAAGACAATTAAAGAAAACAGGTTTAAACTTTTGCTTACCTTTATCCTTTGGTGTCGGTTGCTTCTTTGATACTCCATCTTTTATTCCAGAGGTCTCACCTTCCTCATAACCAAAAAAACCAATTCCTGTGGTATTCTTTACCAGTTTTGCTGATTCAAGCTTTTGTTCTAGCTTAACATTACTCTTATTCAATTTGGCAAGTATTTCCTTTGACTAAGTGAGTTCCTTGAAAATAGCAGCATTGGATTCCTTCAAGGTTGCATTCTCAGAAATAGCCATGTTTAGTTCACCTTGCATTTCTTCTTTTTCCACTTTACTCTCTTGGAGATGAGCGGTAAGTGCACTGATTTCTTGCTTCAGCTTGGAGATCTCATGATCTTTGTCTTTTACTAGGTCTTCAGCTTTCCTCCAGTTCTCAAGCTCTTGACACATTCTAATAGTCAGTCCTTCCAGTTCCCTTCTCAGGTTAGCATTAGATTCATTCAATTTTTCAACTTCTTCGACTAGGGCTTCCATGTCTGCTTCATCAGAAGAACTATTTTCAGTAAGCTCCATCAATTTCTCAGCATGCTCTCTTCTCTTTGCTATAGAGGCTTTATATTTGACTTTAAGTTCATCAAAGGCTTTCTCAGTTTGTGTGAGACGATGAGTAAGCTCCCTCATAGTGTATTCCCCCATATTTCCTTTCAAGTGGTTAAACTTATAGAAAGGTTGGCTCTGATACCAATTGATGAATACTAAGAGGGGGGGGTGAATTAGTATACCAAAAATTACTGAACTCAAACACTTAAACAATTTAGTAGTTAACCGGTATAGAAGATTTACTAACAAATTGGTTAAGACAAATGCAAACCAAACAACAAATAAAGCATTCACCCAGAAGAGCACAATCACCATAACACAAGAGATTTTGACGTGGAAACCCAAATGGGAAAAACCACGATGAGATGAAACTCACAAGTAACTATCTACAGAATTGTAACTAGATCGGTTAAGGTCAGACCGATTAAGGTCGTACAATGTTCTTCACAAGAACAGATCTTGTTAGGAATCTCAATCTCTGTTAGGAGATAAGTCCAATTAAAGACTACCTTGTGAGAGGATTTCAGATACACAGTTGTGAACCACCTTGTTAGAGGATTTATAAAGGCTTTTCTAGGCCTAATCGGTTAAGGGTTTTAGACTTGTCGAAGATGTGAGTAATCAACAAGTGAGTGATCTAGATACTAGCATAGTATGCTTGGTTAGATCCTTGATAGCTCATTGTTAATGCACATTTAGCATTACTTTAGTCTTCAATATCTCCACACTCTATTTCTTCACACAAACCTAATCTTCTTCTATGATCCCACATACAAAAACCTCATCAACCACCTAAAACCCTAACAACCTCTAAAACCCTAGACATGATGTCCTTATAAAGGAATCTGATTTCATGTCGGTCCAATAGGATTACATTGCAAGTTCCTAGGTTCAGTGCATCTGGACACACTTGGTAACACGACACAAAATCACCGCCAAAGTGTCGGTGGATGATAACTCATCATAGAAATACCGGCTAGTAACTCATCACAGAGTAATACTGGTTCATACATTTAATCGATTATCGGTTCACACATTTTACCAATTACCGGTTTGTCAAAATGAAGATTGGGAAAAATGATAACAACCGCTTTGTTCCTTCGTACCGCTTTGGGATCCTCGAACCGCTTGAGGTCTTCATGTCGCTTTGGGTCTTCATATCACTTGAGATCGGTAAACACTTTCTGCAAAACATCGATAATACCGATTGGAACAAATACCGGTTGAGCATAACTCATACATACAAAAAGTGATTTCAAAGCAAGTGTGTGTCCATCTATGACAATCACAACATCATCATAAAAAATGCCAACAATAAACATGTCCCTTTCATGAGCTTCCCCATCTGTGAGCACACTTACCCTTGCACCTCACTTCTCCTTGTGACGCTTGTCACAAGGCTAAGCCTCCAAATTTGGGATCATGCTCCCAATAAATCATAACCCTCCATTTATCATTTAATCTTGGCCATAGATTTTCCTCATGAAAAATCTATAAATTTAGGCCTCTTGTCTCATTTTAACCATCTCTTCATATGCTATCATCATCTTGTCCATTTTATCATCCTTCTTCTTCCTACCCTTATGTTGTCATTCTTTCTATGCAATCCATCATAACCCCAACATCACGATGCTGGTTTGAGCAACCACGTTTCTCCCAACACCAATCTATATAGGGACAAATCAAGTGGAGCATGGGCTTATTCCACTTCTAGCTCAATCAAAGGGGCTTGAAGAGATATAAGTTTAGATGATTTATATGTTTTTCATTGATGAATTTTACATGTTCAATTAACCTCATACCATTTTCACGCCTTTAGGTCCAATAATATAACTAAGATAAGCGAGTAAATATTGTAAATGGTCATGTGTTTAATCAAAATGGATGAGATAAGGTTAAATATGTAGCTTGTGACATGAACTTTACTTGATTTCTTGTTGTGATAGAGGATGGATATTTTTCATTTGATATTAGATAATGAATCAAATAGCAGAAACAACTAACCTCTATATGATGTATGTTTGTGACAAAATTACACAAGAAAGAACGATCTTTAAAATATATAATCGTATCTTAAACTTATGATTATATCTTAAAAGAAACCTACGATCTTGTCTAATCTTAAAAAGGGTTATCAATACTTTGAAAAAAGAAGGTAATCTCTCACACTTTAAAGTAGGGAAAATAATAGTAGTATTAAAAAAACAACAAGAAGCCTACTAAAATAGGGTACATGGAAGATTGCTAGTTTCTCCCTTGCATCTTTCCAAGGCCTAAAGTTGAATTAATGATAGAATGTAAAAGTGATTGTAAATGGTAATGTAGCTCTAAAGGAGGTTTCGTAATATCTACAAAGATTTCTCAAAGACGTGTCCAAATATATTGTTCTCTATATAGAATTGATGATACAATGCTTGTGTTAGAATGACGTAAGGGTGCATCCACACAAAATTCAAACTTCTTGGATGCATGTCAACAAAGAAAGATAATAAGAGAGAAAATACACTATACTGTAACCTTCGCCATCTCTTACCATATGTGGATTTTGTTTCATTCAATGTAAATAGTCATCACCCGGGCCAAAGTTTTGAACAGTCCACAAACTATGTTTTCACAGTGACAAGACTAGTTAGGGTTGGTGCCACATTAAAATCAAATCCCAGTGTTTGATGTGGCCCTCCCTAAAAGTTAGAATAGTACGATATTTTGTACCTGCGTGTTCTTTCCAATACGTTCTACTGGCTACCCTGGTTACAAGTATTTAATACTATGGGCTGCCATTGTTCCGTACTATCGTGAAAAGGAATGGTGATCCCTCCCTAGCCTCGTTAAAATAGATTTCTGATACCCATGAAGGATAGAATTTGAGTTGAATGAGATTTATTAAAAAGAATAGAATTGCTTTCACAAGTCGTCATTGATAGATTCATTTTGTGAAAGATAGATAAATTTAAAGTTCATGAGGCTAAACATAGTCTATGAGACAGTCTGTCAAATTAAACCAGTTTCAGTAACTCATTTCTTTTCTTGTGCAAGTTGACGATGAGAATTCCCAGCTTCTCAATGTACTCCTCGCTGAATAGGCTATGCCAAGAGCAATCAGATAAAATATTAACAAATTTATCCCTGCTGTCCTTGTAAGCATCACATTCTAGAATAAAATGTTGTTCAGTTTCTACGTTCCGAGAAATGCCAAACCATTGAGATGATTTCATGACTGTGGTGGGGGCTGAGCCATTGTGACCAAGTAACAGATAATACTCAAAATAAATTTGTGTAAATGAAGTGGATAATACAGGCGTCAACTCCCATTTATAAAGATATGATTGAAACCAATTTAATAGCATCACAAGTTATGTTTAATAGCTTCATTTTGTGGAATGGCGATTGAGATGACAAATGAGAACGTACTCCACATATTCGTGACTATGGTTGGAGTTGAGTCATCGTGGCCAAGTAATACACAAACCTCAAAATAAGATTTGATTTGACACCTGTTTATGACGTCTAAGAAGCTGGCTGAGATGATAATAAACTCTGTGTGAAAATGAAATGAGCTTAAATTGTATGAGTACTGGCGTACCCTACCTCAACGAATAATTCTGTCATGAAGGGAAAACTTTAAATGTATGTGTACTATCTATACGTATATGTTTCGAATTTATGGAGAGATTCATTGTTCGGAGGCTTTGGCCACTTCTCCATAAATTTGATGCCAATAATTGGAAGCTAGTTGTAATTGTGGAGATAAAGTATCACTTTCAAAGTTATCTACTTCTTTCACTTTCAAGATTTATTTTAGCAAATAACTTGTTTCTTTGAGAATTTTATAGTAAGGTTATTATGAAAAATATGGTAGTTTCAAATTTTATTTGAATGATGATAATGATTTTAAATATTTCGTGTGGGAGTTTTTTTGGGATTTCCAATCATCTTTTATTTGAATGATGATAATGATTTTAAATATTAGATGTTTCTATTAGAACTCTAGACATCAAAGTAATTTAATCTAAATAAAATTATTATTGTACTAAAAAAGATGTTATAAAAAAAAATATTACTAGAATGTAATTATAAGGTTAATCTAGTTGCCAATGGATGCAACTTACATGAAACATTTAACCATTTGGAAATTCAATATGGGGAAATGCAGAAAGTGATGCAGAGAGTGTGACAACACAAGGTGGATGTTCACAACACTAGGGTGTCTTCCTATTAACCCCTAAACAACACCAACATGATTAGACCACAACCTATGGTTCTTGCTCAAAGTCAATAACACACACTCATTACTCAATATGGGTTTTGAGCATCAACTTAGGGCCAGAATTGCATGGGCACTTAGAGACATCATTTACCTTGTTTTGAGACTCAAACACACTCAAAACAGCCATTGGATAGGGTTCAACTACTCTTGGAATATCACTTGCTTCATTAACCCTCCTAGTCCTTGTAGCCCTGCCTAATGAGTAAACGAGGCTTAACTTCCAAAACTCCCAAACAAGGACACAAACAAAGATGCTTTTCTGACACCCTTTTGGGACTCCTAACACTGTCCAAAACCAAACCTTATGAAGCTTAATGCAGATATGACAACCAATGCTGCACTTCGAGACCTAATAGGGCTAATTAGGCCTATTTTCCAAAGCATCTAAAAAATAATGGATGCAAATAACTGGTCCAGCACTTGGAACAAACTCCCCTAACCTCAAATCACTGAAATCCACCACTTCTAAGTGCCCAAACCTCTTAAATTTTCCCTCAACCTAAAAAATCAGTCCTAATGTAGATCTGTCACATGGAGATGCCAGGTCAAAACCATCTGCCATTCTCACCAACCACCATGGCTACCTCTAAAACCGCTTGAATCCTAAAATATATTGGCAAATCTAACATTCCCCAAGAGATCAAGAATTTTGGCTCAAGGAATGTTAGATTTTGTCCATTTTTATCCAAAACCTTAGGTAAGATGAGGGTTTCCGACCCGATCCACTTCAAAACGCTCTAACTTGCACCAAACAATAAAAATTCACCAAATAACTTGCAAATGAAAGAGAATTCATAGTGTCATCTAAACATTACCTTTTCAGACTATCACCAATCTGTACCAAGTCATACAAATTGACTATTATATGAAATTTTTCAGAAAATCAAAGGTAGCTTTATTAGGTTTCTTAAAAAATTCAACAACCAAACAATGTCTCAACCTCTTGAGGCATAAATAGCCTTCATACCACCTTCCCAACCATTCCCAATCATAGTTTGAACCACCTAGCCGTTGGGAGGGAAGTTGTCATTGGTTTGAAAATTTTGTTGTCAAGTTGCACAAGCAACTTTGACAACTTTTACACTTTTTGCATTTGTATCACAATTGCCTTCTAAAACTCTACCTGTTAGAGTATTCAGGTATTTACTTGATTAATTAAACAATATTTGTTTAATTATTTAAGTTCTCTTTATCTCTTTTACACTTAAGCTAACTTTAGGTGCATAATAATTAATTAATATGTACAAACCTAGGTTTTCCCTTTTTAGGGTTTCTTGACCTATTAAAGGTTAAGTTCATTATTTTCATTGTAAGAAGAAGAAGAAGGTTTTTTACATTACACATTTTGTGAATATTGAGCTCTCTCTTTTTGAGCATATTTTCTGTGTATTTCTTTCTTCTGTGATTTGCTTCCTTGCTTCTCCTTGTACCAGGTTTTTTAGCTTGCAGAGATCTTTTGGGCTCCTGTGGTGTTGTATTTTCTCAACTCCAATATGGTATCAGAGATTTAGATCTGTAGCTATCTGTTCTTGTTTTGAGATTTTCTGCATTGGATTCAGATTTGGGGTTTCAGAATTTTTTTTATGCACCTAGGTATAGGCCTTTTATTCTGAGCACTTTGGGCCTAAACAGACCTCACCATTGTGCTCAGAAGGCCCGAAAACCCCTATGGTCATAATAAATTTGACCTATTTTGGTTCCCGAGACTCTTGGAGTATTTTTTTCTCAGATCCAGAGTGTACGACCCTAACACGCAGTTCAAGAAAAAAATTTCAAAAAAAATATTTTTTGCCTTTTTATGGCATGTTGGCCAAAAATTGATTTCTGTTAGACCAGGCCCGCCGCTGCTGGCCCCGGTCCCCAGCGTCCTTGGCCTTTGGTACCCGCCGGTCCTCGGCCCCCAGTGGCCCTGCTTCCTGGCCACCACCGACTATCTTTTGCCTCGGCCAGCGGCGCCTCCTACTGCTTCCCGCTAGACCCTGCTAGCCCTCGCCACCGCCGGCCTCCCTGCAGCTCCCCACCGCCATCACCACCGCCACTCCCCGCAACGCCCTCTGGCCCTGCCGCCTCCTGCAGGCCCTCTAGCCACCACCCGACCCAGCCCCCGCGTCGCCGCTTGGCCACCTCAGCAACCGCCCAGCCCACCCCACTGCTCGCTGCGCCCATTGGCCTCATCGCCACCGAAAACTGCCGCCTATCCACTGAAGCTCCTCTCAGCCACCGGAGCGCCAACCATCCGCCACTGGAGCGTCGCTCCCTGGCCACCTCCGCCCGAACAGCCACCAGACTACCCCTTCCTCTTGTTTTGAAGGGGGGTTTGGTTTTTTGGTCATATCTTGGGTATACGGAGTCATTTTTTCAAAAACAAATAGGCATCGGAAAGCTAGTTCTGAGTCGGACCTCGTCATGTTAGTAATTTTTTCCAATTTTTTTGTTTGACTATGTTTGTTTCTAGTCAAAGTGAGGTCTCTTTTTTGCTCTCCAGGGGACGTAGAATGAGCATCCGAACTCCGTTTTTCAAAAAATTTATATTTTTGGAAAGCGTGTGATGTTTACTTTCCAGCCATATGAGTTTTATTTCTAGATTCTGCTCCATGCATATTTTATTCTGTTTTTTGCTTTTCAGCACTCTGGTGGATATCTTGGTTGTTTCAGGTCCTGGGATCTCTTGTTTGGTTCGGATGTCTTTATTTTGGTTCTCGTTTCTATTTCCAGTCTTCTTATCATTGTAGCTTATATTTATGCAAACGAACTGAGATAAAGTGCCATCATGCATTTTTTACTTGGGATCTTGCACCTCTTGTGCCTTATTGTACATGCACTACTTATAAAGTGCCATGAGGGGGTTGATGTTTGCCTTGTTTTTCATCTACCTTTGTCCAGTGAGTGTTCCTTCCACGACATTCACCTCATGATGTGTTTCAAGTGAGTGTTCCTTCCACGACACCATGTACTTTTCTCAACACCTTTGATGTTCCTGGTTCTTCTTGGCTGTTCTTTTCAGTGTTCCTGTCCCTCTCCCACTTCCGCATTATGGGGAGGTTTGTCCTGTTGGTTCTAATGCTTCCATGGTTCGATTGATCAGCTCTTTAGGTTTTGGTGTTTTCATGCCATCTGTATCTTTGATTTTAGTTATTTGCCTTGTTTGCCTTCTGATTCGAGTAGTGTCATTTGAAGGCACTCATACAGATCACAGTCTTCTCTACCTGGTCATGTTCTATTTTATTGGAGGTTCTTCAGATCAGCAGTTATTCTTCGACAGAGTTTGTAGGTTCTTCATGATTCTGTGGTGTTCTTTTCCATCTCTTTTTAGAGTAGAGCTTTTTCCCACGTGGTTTTCTCTATTTCTCCAGTTTATAGAGATTTCATTGTATTTGGGTACCTGATCAGGCCTTGTTGCTGGGACCCATCTTTCTTGCTTTCAGTAGTTGTTCTAGGTTTTAGCTTCTCCCTAACTCTAGCTTAAGGGGGGGGCGTTAGAGTATTCGGGTATTTACTTGATTAATTAAACAATATTTGTTTAATTATTTAAGTTCCCTTTATCTCTTTTACACTTAAGATAACCTTAGGTGCATAATAATTAATTCTTTTATTAATTATTATGTGCAAACCTAGGTTTTCCCTTTTTAGGGTTTCTTGACCTATTAAAGGTTAAGTTCATTCTTTTCATTGTAAGAAGAAGAAGGTTTTTTACATTACATATTTTGTGAATATTGAGCTCTCTTTTTTTGAGCATATTTTCTATGTATTTCTTTCTTCTGTGATTTGCTTCCTTGCTTTTCCTTGTAACAGGTTTTTCAGCTTGCAGAGATCTTTTGGGCTCCTGTGGTGTTGTATTTTCTCAACTCCAATAATACCTGCATGTTGAAAATGGCTTACAATGTGGTTACAAATCATTTTCCTACCATTCCCACACCTTGGGTACTGGTTGACCACCTTTGACCAATTAGGTCCTACATGACAACATAGCAACAAATTGGCCTTGAGGCCTTATAAAGGACTCCACTATGGAGTCAAGGTTCTTATTACAATTGGAAAACATGAAAGGTGATTAGGCCCCTTGGACCTATTGGTGCCCCTGCACTAGAAAGATTCGTAGATCATGCAGTCTAAATCTCAACCACCTTCTAAACCCATGAATGCTATGATGCTTGAGTCATATGTCTGTATGAGCGAGACTGCTCCCTCGCAGACAGTTGCTGAAGAATAATTTGTCTTCCCTTTTCAAAATGACGATGAACCAGAGTATTTGGAAGTGCAGGCTTTCTAGAATCGAACTAGTTATAATCTTAGAAGCAAGAAGGAATCATTAATTGATGACATTCGTCCTGGGTCCCAACCGATTCCGCAAGGCCCACATGCAAGTAATACCCCAGTAGCTCCTAGAGGACCTAAAAATTTGTCATCCAAGATGACTTATACTCTTGCTGCCAGACCCTTTGCAATAAACACCGAGAAATATAGTGCAGTTGAGGAGTTGAAAAGAGTGAAGTTCAATATGGCGATATTCTAGGTATTTCAAAATTGCCCAACACATTGAGAAACCTTGATCCAGTCCTTGAATCTTGCACTAAAGGATGTCATCACTCCAACACTTGCGAAACCAACGACAAATTTCAATGTGACATAGGTTATGCCTACGATGATTAAAGATACAATAGAAGCACCTCCATTTCTATTGATTTTTTTTTTATTTTCAATAAGAATTTACATAATTGTTTGGTCGATTCGGGTGCCTCCTACAATGTTATGCCATATTCCAATTTGTCAGAAATTAGGCATGACTCCAACTCTAGCTAGTCGAGTAGTCATCTAGTTGGATAAATCAGAACTAAAGGTAATTGGTGTCCTAAATAATGTTCACATGCAATTAGTGATAGATCCTCACATTCAGGTTTATATCAACATCCACGTGTAGATAATCCAAAACTACATGGCATGCTACTTAGTTGAGACTAGACTAAAAGATTAAAAGGTTGGTTCTCGACTGATTTCACACACTTGTGGGTTGCATGGAGAGGTGTTAATAATCAAATTAAGATTGATGTTGAACTTGAACTTAAGAAAATGATAATTGAGTATAATGCCCCAAACGAGGTAGTGAACTTTGTGGAGGCTGATCCAGGAGTATATAGGATAGATCAAATATTTGCATTCATTCACCAACAATAAGATGGATCGATTGGCAGACTTATTTTGGGTCTACAATAATTTGCCTCAGATGATGAATGCTTCACAAAACTTATTAATAATATGGTCACAAATATTAGACATTTGGGGGGAGATCTAGAGCCATCTATCTTATATCTCCCTGGTTGGTGTCACATTCACAAGCACAAGCACTCAAAATTTACTTGTCCATTTTGTCAAGATGTTATGGATCGAGTTACAATCTAGATCCTCCAAGAGGCCAAAAATTCCACCTCTTCATCATCTTTTGAATCAGGCGCTTGGTATGGTCAATGAGATGAGGAATCATATAGATATATCTCAGATACATTTGGGTTTGATAAGAGTTCACTCCCCTACATAGAGATGGTACTCTTCAGACGATGAAACCTTCAACCCACCTATTGAAAATATTCAGCCAAGGGCAGCTTCTTCTAAGGATGAGATATCCTTGGAGCAACTAGCTCCAACAAACACACCTAAAGAGGATCAAACTAATTAGGGTCATAATCAGTTTGAATTTAAAACTAATGATTCAAAAAGATCCCTCCCACGGGTGCCCAAAGTTATGCCTAAGCCAGGGTAGCCTAGAGATGTCAAAGATTCTCAGGACATGGAAATGCAGTAAAAAAGGTAAGATAAGTTTCAATTAGCCAGACAAGATTCAAGACGTAACTAGAGAAATAAAATTAAACCCTAGAATAATAAAGAGATAGGCATCTGGACACTCCAATTTGATGGCTCAAAGAGAAAGCAAGGGAGTGGAGCTGGGGTAAAATTAATCAACCCAAGAGGAAAATCCTTCTTCGCTACCCTTAGATTGTAGTTTACTTGTACAAATAATATGGCATACTATGAATATCTCATCCATGGCTTGTTGCTGGCACATAGAAAGAAGGTTAAGATCTTGGTAGTTGAGGGATATTCACAATTAGTCATTAGGTAAATCAAAAGCCAATACATTTACCATGATAATCGCCTTGTTGCATATAGGAATAGATTTTGGGACTTGATAGAAGACTTTGATACCTTTAGTGTTAAGTCCATTCCATATTGTAATAATAGTGTACTTGATTCCCTAGTACTAACAACTAGCTCCCTCGAGCCAATTGTCAATTTAAAGTTAAAAAGGTTTTCAATAGAATTGGTTGCTACCCATGCAGTTTCGAATAACATCATAAATTTCTAAGTATTCGAGGATGATCATCATATACTCCAATTTATCATGTTGATTGGAGTTTTTTAAAATCAAGTGATTGATGAAGTTGAACATGAAGTGGATGACATTATTGATGAAGGTATCATCAACCTTAAGACTAATTCCATTCCTAAAGGGATGGTTGGTTTGGAAATAAATTTTGATCAAGATGAATCATCTCATAAGAAAGGGGTGTCTGCAGAGTCTGATGGAGACAAGGCTGATTTTTACAATTTAGGTATTGATCGTGATAAGAAAGAGGTCCTAATCGGGAAAATGTATAGCACTGAGGAGAGGAGGGGAAACCTCGACGCTTTGAAGGATTACAAAGAAGTGATATCTTGGGGATATGAATACCTCGGGACATATGACACATCAGTGATAGTGCACACTATTCCATTGAAACCAAGTGCTAAGCCTCTCTGAAGCTGTCATCGGTGAGGAGGGGCCTCAAGGAGATCAATCCGAACTGGTCAGTAAGATTAAACACAACGAAAACACATAGATATAATGGAGGCAATGCATAACAGATAGTTTTATTGCATGAAATTTGATTACATTCAACCAAAAATAACCGGGTTACAACATATAGGCACACAGGCCTGGTAGAATAGGTCACAATCGGGACCCTAAATCGAAAGACGTATCCTCTAGGCACAGTCTATCTATCTGATACTCTGATAGATTTTAATTGATTATCGCATTCTACAGTATGATTACAAATATATATATTTATCCAAAGGATCCAGTCGGCCCAAAACGGATCAAAACCCGAAGAAAAAGATCTAACGTGCAAAATGAACAAGGTCGGCCTCCACCAAGAGATTCCTCCAAAAAATACAAAGGAAGAAATGTAGATTGCGGGAAAAGGTCGGCCACATGCCAAGGAACATTGAAATCAATGTTCAAGGCTCCGCAAGCTTCGAAATGGGTTCCAATAGATCAAGTCTTCAAGTATAATCCAACTCCATTGGATTTGGTGAGCCAAAAATGGGACACACAGAAAGGAAAACTAAAACTGCAAATAGAAAACAAAACAAAAAGGAAAATGTTTTTTTTGGTTGATGCAAGATTGTTGTGAACCGGGGATGCTCCTACATCAGACATTCTAGGTTAATGAAAAATTGAGCCTCTCACTTTATTGGGGCTAGAGGGAAACCAAGGTGGTCTACCTCTGCTTTTGAAATCCAAGATGAATCTTCAACTAGTCTGCTCTTCCACTTCACAAGATATTCTTTGTATTGACTATTCCGGGTATTACGCCTAATCCTACTATCCAAAATCTCTTCAATCTGATCCGGTTCCTTCTGGGGCAATTGTTTCTCAAGGTCTACAACATTGTCCTCATTGAATTCTGGTTCGCGGTACTCATGAAGATCTGCAATGTTGAATATAGGTGAAATACTTAGACTATTCAATAGCTCCACTTCATATGCATTTTCAGAATTGAACTTCCTCAAAATCTTATAGGGTCCAAACGTCTTCATCTGCAACTTACTATAAGTTCGAACTGAGAATCTCTCTTTTCTCAGATATACCATCACTTCATCGCCAACTTCAAATTCCTTATCTCTCCTCTCCTCATCTACCTTCTCCTTATATTTTCTATTCATGTCTTCCAAATGTTGTTTAACTTGAATATGCAATGCTGCAATGTGATCTGCAAAATCTTCTGCTTCTGAACTCTTCTGGTCTTCACTGCTAATGTCTCTCAATTTTGATATTCCTCTAGGATGCACTTTGGTAACAATCTCAAAAGATGTTTTTCCGGTACTTCTATTCACTAAATTATTTTAGGAAAACTCTTCTTGTGCAAGGATCAAATCCCAACTTCCAGTTTTATCTCCCAATAAACATCTCAACAAATTTCCCAAACTCCGGTTAACAACTTTTGTCTGTCCATCAGTCTATGGATGAAAAGTAGAACTAAACTTCAAATTT
The DNA here is from genome assembly GCF_030272615.1 of Cryptomeria japonica. NCBI lineage: Eukaryota > Viridiplantae > Streptophyta > Pinopsida > Cupressales > Cupressaceae > Cryptomeria > Cryptomeria japonica. Next base: position 278,381,422 of record NC_081406.1, on the reverse strand, counting down.
ATCTTCATCTTCTTCCAAAGTGTTCTCCAAAAATAGCCAACAAACTTAGTGTCTCTATCTGAAACTATGCTCTTAGGTAATCCATGTAATCTCACCACTTCCTTGAAAAATAGGTCTGCTACATGCAATGCATTTGTTGTCTTCTTACAAGGTATGAAATGAGCCATCTTCAAAAATCTATCCACTACCACAAATATATAATCATTCCCTCTTGGTGTCTTAGGCAATCCAAGTACAAAATCCATGATTATATCCTCCCAAGGTCTTACCAGTACTGTCAAAGGTTTATACAATCCAGTATTTTGACTACTACCCTTTGCAACTTGACAAACTCTACAACTCTACACATATCTCTTAACATCCTTATGAATATGGGGCCAAAAGTACTTCTCACTCACCAATGTGGTGCAGGAGCACCTACCTATGAAGGCATGAGCCACGAATAAGATGATTTTCTGGTAGTTAGAAGAAATGTAAAAATACCCTACGGGTCCTTTTTGTAATTCAATGTACTAGGAGTGTGACAAGTTTGTCCATGTTTGGATAAAATTGTCATCTAGGGTTTGGTAGAGAAAATTGAGTCAATAAGGGTCACAATGGTCTAAATTGAGGGATGAAGTGGCCACAATTCTGTTTGAGTCATTTTTTATGTTTCAGAATTAAATGTAATCATTTTGGAGGACTATGACAGTCTAGAGTCTAAGCTGGTCGAATTATGCAAAAGTTGTCATATTGTCAATTTGTTGTCTTGACAATATTGCACTTTTTGTTAATTGTGATTCTCCAACGGTCAGTCAGTTTGAAAATAAGTTGGAGGAGGTTATGGTCATTTGGGAAACACTTTTAAATGCCCCAAACACCAAAGAATGTATGTTGGTTGTGTTGGTCGATTTGGAAGGGAATTGGAAGCATCAAGAACTGTTGGACACTCGAAAAAAAATTTCTAATTTTTGTTGATTGCATAGCGAAGGTGGAGTGGTAAGAGTGCTCATGACGTAGATCCTGTAACTAGATTGTTTTACCTTTGTTTTTCTTTCAATGTGAAGTCTTGAAGTGATGTTTGCCCCATTATACAAGCAAATCTCTATCGGGTAGCCTAAACCCTTAAACCCCTACGGTTTGACTGCAATAATGGGTTTTGGCCTATCAATCCTTAACTGAACACTCTTCCGTTACATGAGATAATAAGCCACTGTATCATATATCAGCACCAAAATCCATTAAGAGGATACAACAGGGTGAAGAGGATGGAGAACTAACCCTAGGTCTGGAATCTCTATGTGACAAACTGGTTTGATGAATGCAGTGCGCGAGAATTGAGTGGTAGAGCATTGGAAAAAGGGTTTGAATGTGGTAGAAGAGTATTTTAGAGGTTCACATGACATTTCAAGGTTAGTGATGGTCATCCATTAGGAGAATCAAACTAGTTTATGAAAGGAGTTTAGTCAAATAGTTCTAATAGCCCTATTAGGTCTGTAAGTGCAGTACCGATTGGGATATCTTCAAGTTGATCCCGATGCTCTACAAAAAGGATATTGTTAAGATGACAAACACAAGCATCAAACAAGAAACCAATTTTTAGTGTTAGTGTTAGAAATCACAAATAAAAAACTATCCTAAGCAAGCATATCAAGAGAGATATTACACACAAAACATAAAGCTTAATGAAACTAAGAAATGCAACAAGACATCTCCAAATGCCCTCCACCATGTTTGTAGCTTCTCCTCCCTTGTTCCTCTCCTCTCCAAGTTCCCAAATGAGTGTAGCTCTCAGTAGATTTTTGCACTATTTTTTGGATGCCTTATGGAGGTTCAAGATTGTGAATAAAATCTCATGAAAACGCAAACATGAACAAGCTAAAAATGAGATATTATCTGATTTGGTGTTGATTTTAGTCCAAAAGAGTAAATGTAAATGTTTATGCTAAATGCTCTCTAAATTTCACTACAGGTTAAATGCATACAAGTTTTCAAGATCTGGATTATGAAGAAATGAGCTCTATTTATAGGTAAAATGGAGCAATGGAGGGTTGAGATTGAGTAATCTCAACAACGGTCAGGATTGAAGGGCTTAAGATCCATGTGAGGACTTTCAATCCAATCCTAGGATGACAAATGTCAACAAGAGATGGGTTGAGAGGAGAGGGAATAAGCATTAAATGCTTGACATGACTTGAGGGTTAACTTGGGAGGTCAAGTTAATGTTGAGTTGAAAGAATAAAGCCATTATCCAATAAACAATGTCTTTATCCAATGGATAAACTCTTGTGCAAGAGTTAGTGAGGATAACCATGGTCAAAGCAATAAATGCTTGAAGAGACCCATGGGTTAAATGAGGGTTGAGTTAGAGGTAAAGTCTCTCACCATGGGAGCAAGTGGATTTAACCATAAATGGTTATGTAAGAGCCATTAATGGTCATGTAAGAGCCATTAGTAGTTTGGAAGACTTTAGGGGTTAGCTTGTTGAACACATAAAGCATTAAATGCTTTTCAAAGACTTTGGAGTATTTGAGAAGTGACTCCAAGTTTCTTAGCAATGTGACAATATTTAGGGAATGGATTAGGCTAATTAGGAATGATTAGAAAGTGGTTAGAAGGGTCTAGAAGGGGATTTAGGATTTCAAGTGGATTTGGTGGGTGAGGGAAAATAAGATTTAAATTAAAATAAAATTAATTTATTTCAACTTGTGTTTGCAACTTGCATTTGTAAGAAAATGCAAGTGGGGGGTGGGGAGGAGGGCGGGATTTAATGATTGTAGCGTCCTAAAATTGTGACACTTGCAATTTCGACTGCATTTCGGTCTTCACGATGGCGACGCAACACGCAACCTGAATGGAGACCCCAAAACTTGCTTGCGACACTGAAAACTGCATTTTTCAAGCACCCTGGCCTGAACCTCCTTGCACCTTGCCGTCCCGGGAGGTGGGACCAGAGCGCCTAGCACCCTGGTCCCTCAGGACCAGGGCGCCCAGTGCCCTGGTCCCCAGGACCATGGCGTCCAGCGCCCTTGTCCCTGGGTCCTATTTTGGGCCCGGTCTCCTAAGGGGCTCGGGTCTTTTTGTTTGCAATTTGGAAATTACATTTCCTGGTCGGCCTAAGGTCGGGAAAATCAGTCTATCAGCCCTAATTGACAAGTATATAAACTACATTTTCCTCTTTCATTCGATATGATGGAAAAGGCATGGAAATTATACTCAAGCATTCAAGCATTCAAGCATTCCTTCAAGGAATTGATCATTTCAAGTCTCCATTCAAGGCTAAGTGTTGCATTCAAGTCAAGGATTCAACCATTGAAGAGGAGATCACATACTACATATTACAACAACATACAACATCTATACCTTCGCACATAAGGATACAAACATCCTTAGAACAAGGTATTAGTACTTGTTTTACAGTCATTTACATTTACAGCTCTTGCTCATTTCTTGGTTAATTCCAAAACTGGGGTTTGACCTAAAGGCAAACCCCTAATCCCTAACCCCCCAATCGTCTTCGCTTTTCTGTGTGTAGGTTGCAGGTACGCGGCTGAAATTGAAGATCTGGAATCCTTGTGCAGAGACGAACCGATCCCCCTTCGTTTGACGGATTTTTCGGAGGACCGTGGCACCGGGCGCCATCGTCCCAACAACTTTTGCTCAAATTTGCAGGACAGCGCCGTATCGACATTTTACTGCTAATTCTAGGTCCGCAGCTTCATACTATATTCCTATCTCAGTTTATAAGCGAATCTTTGTCACTTTCTATGTATTCCTAGCTTAATTCTTCTATGCACATTCTTTACAAAAGAGGGTAGCCTTGCTTTCTTAACCCTTGAAACACATTTAGCATCCAATCTTGCATTGCGTGGGATTGGATCTTGTGGGTTTCAACCCCTCTTTTGAATGTAAAGTCTCTCCCCTAAGTGAAAACCATCGAATCCTAGCGAACCTCCCTTCTCTCTCCTCGGAGTTGGAAGAGGGGAGAACAACTAGGGTTCGATCGCGATTTTCCGCTTTACATTTTGGTGAACCCGACGTGAACATCCTTTCTGATTTTTCATGCTTAGATCTGAAGAAATTGATTACATTTCCATGTTTGATCTTTTGTAAAATTTTAGAGGTGATTGCATAAAAACCCTAAATTTTCTTTTTAGTAATTGAACTTGCGAAATGTCTAAATGTTAATGCTTGTTTCAGATCTGCCCTTCTATTACAAATTATCAATTCATATCTATGCTTTAATTTTGAAAATTAAGTGGTTAAGTGTCAAAACCCTAATTTTTGAAACCCTCTTAATTCAACCTTTGTCCGACAATTTGACCAATCAAAACATCTCCAAATCAGCTGTAACTTTGGATTCTGCAATAAAATCACAATATCCTTCATCCCCGAAAATTTGGAACAAAGTTGCGAGGACCGTGTTGCACTCCGAGCGCCATCGTCCCCGACATTTTTTCCAAAATTTCGGGAGCGAGATCTTGCTGTATTTTCCTGCTAAAATCCAGAATTTTGGCTGATTTTGTCAATTATAACACTTTCAAAATTACAGTCAAAGTTGGTCTTGCGATTGCTTGGTCTAAGGCTTCTAATCATTCAAAAATTGTTGAAATTGAAATTTTGTGTCAAAATTGTGTTCTTACTGTCCTAAATCTGAAAATTGTGTTTGCATTCATTCGAAATTTCAGTGCTTTATTCAAATTCTTGCATTTTGTGACTTTTGAAATTAAGTGCTTAATTACAACAACTTTGATTTCCGCTTTCAAAATTGAATTTTGCGTGAAATTGAGTCAATTTTAAAATTTCAAAATTTGCATTGCTCTTGACATTCCCTCTAAAATCATAAAATTCAAAATTTCAGTTTCCCTCTTTTTTTTTTCAAAATTCAAAATTTTGCATTTTTCGACAATCTTGATAGGGTTCAATTTTGAGATTGCAACTTTAATTTGGCCTATCTATAGATCGTAAAATCACTCAATTTTTTTGAATTAGCTCTAAAATCATCATACCTTTCATCCCTGCAAATTTCGAAAAAAGTTGCAAGGACCGTGTTGCACTCCGGGCGCCACGGTCCCGGACATTTTTTCCGAAATTTCGGGAGACTGTTGTGATTGCATTTAACAGCTTAAATCCAGAAGATTGGCTGATTTTACTGAAAATTGCTACCTCTAAATTCAAAATCTTCTCTCTCTTTCTAGTGCATGAGTTTTACAACAATAAGCCCTACTTACACTATTCCCGTTAGACGAAGCCATAGAATTAAGTCTTTCCGAGGTTTAACTACCGAGGAGATGGAACCTAATTTGAATAGCCTTTTTAACGAGGACATGGGTAATTCCTCTAATCCTCCTAATGATGAAGAAGCTCTCCATGAGGTTTCTGTAGAACAACTTTCGAAATTGGATAACCAATTTGACGATTTTTGACAATGGATGTCTCAAGAATACCCTGATAGTCAAGCTCTTCCTTTAATTGAGGGTCTAAAACATATGCTTCAAAGTGATAAGAATGGAATTGATATCTTGCGTGGTATTGCACACATTGTGGATTCGAATGTGATGCCTATGAAGAGTTGTGCTGAAAATTTAGGTTATACACAACCTCCTACTCAAGTCAATCATTCTATTCCTTTGACAACTTCTATTGCTAGTATACCTACCTTTACATCAAACATAATGACTACTTCAACACAAGACATTCCTCCTATGATCACCAGTCATGGGGGCAACCCTTCTTCTTCAATTAACCCTCTTCCTTCATTCAATCCGACTTCTTCATTCATTCCTTCAATGAGTGTGCCTATTACATCTCCACAAATGAACATGAGGCAAGGGGGCAATTCATTTAACCATTCCATTCCTCCTTGTAGTGTTCCTCTTGTCCAATCATCCCCTATGACTAATTATCATAGAGTCCCACCACCTTACTCTTTACCTTCTTTCAATAACATAACACTCCATCTCAATCTAACACATCCAATATGAATTCTTCGACTGAAGCGACCATTAACAATCTTGCACAAACTGTCTCTTCTTTACAACAACAAATTGCCTCTATGAATCAATCTAAGTTTACTGTGCCCACATTTGACGTTGCGAGCCCACTTTCTCTTGACATTGTTCGAGCTATCCCTCCTAAACATGTTGAAATCCCGCATCTGGAGCTTTATAATGGTAAAGGAGATCCTCTAACACATGTTAAGACTTTTCAAACAATTTGTACTGATTTTGCTTATGACCAAAGGTTGCTTGCAAAACTGTTTACTAGAACATTAAGAGACAAAGCCCTACAATGGTATTGCTCGTTGCCTTCTTATTCTATTACTTCTTTCGAACAACTTGCAAATGCTTTCATTCAACAATTTCAAAACAATATAAGTCCTAAGGTTACTTTGATTGATTTAATGCATTGTAAACAAGGTGTTAAAGAAAAAGTGACTGATTTCATTGGTAGATATAAGCATTTGTATGCTCAAATTTCTTTTCCAGTGCCTGACAATGATATTCAAAGAATCTTTATTTCTAATTTACAAAAAGATATTCGAGACAAACTTCTGTTTTCTGAGTTTACTTCTTTCCAACAGTTGTGTGCAACTCTTCACAATTATCAACTGACTGTGAGTCAAATGGAACAATCACATCCTATGGCTCCGAGTGATAAGGGTGATAGCAGTCAACAACCATTTGGGAAGTTTAAACCGAACAGAGATTCCATCAAATTCAATGAAAACATCATCAACAACAATGTGAATGCAGCATCAGGTGTGCCTCCTATTTCTAAATTTTTCAAGAAAGAAAGAAAGTATACTCCTTTGAATGAATCATTGCATAGTATTATGAATAAGTTATTGGAACAAAATGTGCTTACTCTTCGTCCTATAAGACAAATTGATCCTGCAAAGATTACTTCACCTTATTTTGATAACAAAGCCTTTTGTCAATTTCATCGTCAGCCTGGTCATGATACTGAAAAATGTTTTTCTTTAAAGGGTAAAATTCAAGATTTGATTGATAATAATACTATTTCTGTTTCTGGAGTGAATGATAAAGGCAATACATCTGTAGCTCCTCCTAACCAAAATCTTCAGATTTTCACTGATCCATTACCTTCTCATACCTCTAATGCGATTGAGGCTAATGATTCCTCTCTCTCATCTGATGGTCTTGTGTCTATGATCCCGAATGTGATTAACTTTGTAGAGCAGCAAGAAATCCCTGAAGAACCTTCCATCACATTTGATTCTAGTGAAACCATTAGGGCACCTGATGGTCCTTTATACATAGTTGCAAAAGTCAAGAATATGCCTTGTCGTGGAGTGCTTATTGATCCTTCGTGCATGATTAATGTTATTACTGAAGAATTTCTTTTTACTTTGCAATTGAATCAAGTGATCTATGACAAAACAGATGTGATTGTGAAATTATTTGATGCATTTTCTTCTCCCACAATTGGTTCTATTACATTGCCTATTGAGGTCCATAACAAATCCCTTGATGTGAACTTTGCTATTATTCCTTCATCTGAACAATTTCGTGTGAAGCTTGGCTATCCTTGGCTATCTTCCATGAAAGCTATTGCTTCTCCTATTCATAAGTGTTTGAAATTTCCCTATAATGGTGAAGTTGTTACTGTCAATCATAGTCTCTTTAAACCAGCTGAAAGAACTTCTAGCGTTCCTATTGATTACTTTTGGCCTAAACAATTCCAATCTCTTCCCCCGCGAAGTGATCATCTTTTCAAATCTTATCAAAAGTGGAAAACAGATATGCTCTTATCTCTAAGTGAACCTAGAACACCTAAGCTTGACATTCCTATCATTCTTGAGAAGGAAGTTCTTCCTTTGAAAGATAAAACTAATGTCTTTCCTCAAGAAGATTCCCAACCCATCCCTATGGATGTGACTATGTCTATGCCTAATAAACCTTCTAAAAGTAGACCTATACCTCCTCGTCATAATGGACTTGGTCTTCTCCCTAAACCAAATATTCTTCCCTTATATGGAGCGGTTCCTCCTCCTTCCTTCTATAGAGAGAAGAGACCTTCTTCTTCTCCTATTATCCAGCCTAAGAGACCACAACCTAAACACCCAAGTGCTAAGGATGAGAACATCCCTCCTCCTCAATCTCCTAATCTTCCTACTAAGACTAGACGTAATCGTTCTGCACGTGAACGCCGACGAAAACGTCGTCTTAGGGCTCAAGCAGCCGCTTCTCCAAATTTACAATCTCCAAAAACACCTTCAACAAGCATTATTCCATTTTCTCCTCAGCCGGACATTGAGCCTAAATCTCCTAAACATAAGATGCATGATGATCTTGATCCTGTGCGAGTTAAAGATCCTATTTTTTTAAATCTTGATGACGATATAGATGAAAATGTTATGCATGATGAAAATGTTACTTCTCTTGCTTCTGATAGTGAATATGAACTTGTTGATATTGATAACCATTTATCTAATGAATTTTCTAAAGCACTTATCCTAGCTCCTAGACAAGAACAATGTGGCTCGGAACATGAACATAGCCCTTGTTTGGATCTTGTGATAGCTCCATCTGCTATGTTGGATGTTCCTCCTCTAGCGTGTTCCCTGCCTTCCCGAAACATTGATCAGCAAGATCGGGGGGTAGATGACGTGCTAGACTAGTTACATTAGCATAGCAGATTCTCTCCCCCTCTCTTTTGTTACTTCTTCTATATGTTATTCTCATTCTTCTATTTGTTGTCCTTGGTGTTGTCTACTTGAGGACGATGCAAAGCATTGAGATCTCTCGGTCTCTCTCATGTTGACTCAAAAGACACATGTGTTCCCTTCTTCTAGGTGACCTTCCTTGATTGGGGAATGAAGAACAATTATGCATACATATATATGATATATATACATGAATTATCATACAGCATACTGACCCCGAGGAAAGTGAAGTCACCTCGTGCTTTATGTTTTGTGTCTATTATCCTTGGGTTTATCTCACACTTGGGGGCTAAATCCTTGCGATAACGTGCTCCTTTCTCATTTCTTATGTGTATCACTACGTTAAAACAATCACCCCCGGTGAGGCGTGAGCGATCGCTTTAACGTAGGGGGGCATACATCCCGTCCATATCTTTTCAAGATACTTGAAAATTTCTTGGCAAATTTAGCCTTGCCTTGAAAATTTTTGATATCTTTCTTGCATGACTCATAGTGAGGGAACCTTACTATTGACAGTCATGGTTCTCCCTCGTGATCTTCCCTTTTACTTTGTCAATCGAAGTCGTAAGATCCTTAGTCCACTGGGGGCTTGGTGTATCTTGCCTCCTTGACGTGGTGAAAGTCTTTCAATATTGTTTCGTTGTACTTTACCAGAAGTATGAGCATACATACTCCCGCTAAAGTGGGGGCTAAATGTAGCGTCCTAAAATTGCGACACTTGCAATTTCGACTGCATTTCGGTCTTCACGATGGCGACGCAACACGCAACCTGAATGGAGACCCCAAAACTTGCTCGCGACACTGAAAACTGCATTTTTCAAGCACCCTGGCCTGAACCTCCTTGCACCTTGCCGTCCCGAGAGGTGGGACCAGAGCGCCCAGCGCCCTGGTCCCTCAGGACCAGGGCGCCCAGCGCCCTGGTCCTTGGGTCCTATTTTGGGCCCGGTCTCCTAAGGGGCTCGGGTCTTTTTGTTTGCAATTTGGAAATTACATTTCCTGGTCGGCCTAAGGTCGGGAAAATCAGTCTATCAGCCCTAATTGACAAGTATATAAACTACATTTTCCTCTTTCATTCGATATGATGGAAAAGGCATGGAAATTATACTCAAGCATTCAAGCATTCAAGCATTCCTTCAAGCAATTGATCATTTCAAGTCTCCATTCAAGGCTAAGTGTTGCATTCAAGTCAAGGATTCAACCATTGAAGAGGAGATCACATACTACATATTACAACAACATACAACATCTATACCTTCGCACATAAGGATACAAACATCCTTAGAACAAGGTATTAGTACTTGTTTTACAGTCATTTACATTTACAGCTCTTGCTCATTTCTTGGTTAATTCCAAAACCGGGGTTTGACCTAAAGGCAAACCCCTAATCCCTAACCCCCCAATTGTCTTCGCTTTTCTGTGTGTAGGTTGCAGGTACGCGGCTGAAATTGAAGATCTGGAATCCTTGTGCAGAGACGAACCGATCCCCCTTCGTTTGACGGATTTTTCGGAGGACCGTGGCGCCGGGCGCCATCGTCCCGACAACTTTTGCTCAAATTTGCAGGACAGCGACGTATCGACATTTTACTGCTAATTCCAGGTCCGCAGCTTCATACTATATTCCTATCTCAGTTTATAAGTGAATCTTTGTCACTTTCTATGTATTCCTAGCTTAATTCTTCTATGCACATTCTTTACAAAAGAGGGTAGCCTTGCTTTCTTAACCCTTGAAACACATTTAGCATCCAATCTTGCATTGCGTGGGATTGGATCTTGTGGGTTTCAACCCCTCTTTTGAATGTAAAGTCTCTCCCCTAAGTGAAAACCATCGAATCCTAGCGAACCTCCCTTCTCTCTCCTCAGAGTTGGAAGAGGGGAGAACAACTAGGGTTCGATCGCGATTTTCCGCTTTACAATGATTTAAATAAATGTTTTATTTATTTATTTAAAAGAGGAAAGGGAATTAAATTAAATAAATAGGGATTTATTCATTTAATTGATTGTAAATTTGGTTTAATGAATTAATTTAAATAAATTAAATAATTTATTTAATTAATAGGAGAATGTTTGAAGAGGAATTAATTGAATGTTAATTTAATTAACTGTTGGCTAGTGGATTTATTAATCAAATAAATAATAAATATTCATTTAATTAAAATGGACAGATTTATGTGACTATAGATCTGATATCGGAAACTGAGATATTGTTTAGAACTCCCAAAAGGGTATCCGAAAAAAATAATTTGTTAGTCTAGATCCTCAGGGTGTCAAAAGTTATCCCCTGATTCCCTCAAAAGGAGGCCTAATAGCAACCAGTTTAGGTTTGTGGGCAAATGAGTAAAGATTGATGTTTCGACGGATCTAAACCATGAAATGTTATTTCATTTGTGTGCGGGTTTTGTGAGAACACCCCTCTAAGGATTTTTGTGTTGAATTGGTCAAGTGGGCCATTCAAACCCTAAAGTTTAGTAGTAGCCCACTCATTGTATGCAAAGGTGTGTGTAGTCACACAGGGACTTGAGAAGTGTTAGTTGTCTATAAATGGACATAGTGGAACCTTGGGGTTTTCCAAGGTGTTCATTAGTGTCATTGAAGCATTTATTGTCATAGAGTTGTGTAAGGATCTTTGGAATCAGGGATTACCGATTGAGTCTGTGAGCCTTAGAGTTTAGCTGGTTCAAGGTTAACCTCCTTTTGGTCTATTGCATCCTCATCATATTGGTATTAGAGCAGGATTTTGAAGATCACTTGGGTGGTCTGGTCTTAGTGTATGTCAGAGGAAGAGATTGAAATAGGGGTTGACAGGATGCCTCCTAAGAATATGCCACAAGATGTAGTGAAGAAATTGATTGAAGAGATTCTTGAGTCTAAGCTTGAAGAATTGAGAAAGACTAAGGATAAGGAAGACATAAGTGACACTGATGAAGAAGGGGATAAAGAAGATGGGGGATCCTCTAAGCAGGTAGACGAGATACCTGCAGATCAGAGGGAATTTGTAAATGCCTTGAGGTTAGTCAATAGGGACACCATTGATGGGTTGCCTATATATAGTGGAAGTATGGAAGCAGAAGAGGTGACAGACTGGATTGAAGCATTGACCAGTCATTTTGAGTACAAAGAAATCCCTGAAGATAAGAGAGTTAAGTTGGAAAAAGAAAGGTTGAAGGGGTCTGCTCTTACATGGTGGAACTATGTACAAGAAGAGAGAGTTAAGGAGGGAAAAATTATGATAACCTCCTTATAAAGGATGAAAGCTAAATTCAAGGCACAATTCATGCCCATTGACTATGAAGTGTAGATGTATAGAAAATTGCAGAACCTTAGACATAGAGACCTTGATGTGAATGCATATACAAAGGAGTTTCATAAACTCAATCTTAGATCAAAGAGGCAAGAAGAAGAGTTAGAGAAAGTGGCCAGGTACTTGAATGACCTAAGGATGAACATCCAAGATGAGATCAACATCTTGGCACTAGAGACAGTGAACAAGTGTTTTTAATTGGCCCTAAGGGCAGAAGAGAAACTAAAGAGATGAAGTGAGTAGAGTAATAGAGGTAAAGGAGGGAGAAGTTTAAGAGGCAGAGACAGTTTGGAGGAAGAAGTCCTAACCAAAGGTCTAGTGGTGAGTCTAGCCAAGGAGAGCAAGTTGGGGACTCAAGTAGCAGAGGAGGCTAACGTGGGAGAAGACCTAATGGAAGAGGTGGGACAAACAGACCAGGGAGAGGATCCAAGTTCTCCAGTATGAGATTCTATAACTATAATCAAATGGGGAACCTAACCTACAAGTGTCCAGAGAAGGCCTCAACTTCTCATGGTGGTGAGAGGAGAACCACTTTGACTCAAGAAGATGCAAGGAGTGTGACATCTCCTGAAGTAAATTTGACATCAGAGATGGGAGAGAACCTGATGATCAAGAGGACACTGCTCAAGGAACCAGTGAAGACTAAGCCACCCCAAAGGAAGGCTTTGTTTAGAGTCAACTACAAGATTCAAGGTAAGGTTTAGATTTGGGATCTACTGATAACATTGTATCTTTGGAAGTAGTAAACAAGTTGAACTTGGAGAGAATACCTCATAGTTGTTCATATAGAGTTAGTTGGTTTAACAAAGGGCAACACATACTCATCAATGAACAAGCATGGGTAGAGTTCGGTATTGGGGGGTATAAGGATAAAATTTTGTGTGACATCCTTCCAATGGATGTTTGCCATGTTTTTCTTGGTAGACCATGGCAGTTTGACAGAAAGGCTCATCATGATGGAGAAAATAATGGTTACTCTTTCCAAAAGGATGGTGTGACCTTTAGGATATAGTCAGTGGTAGAAGGGGATCCACACCATGTAGGATCTAGTGTGATGATGGTGGGGAAAAATAATTTCTTGATACACTAAAGGAGGAAGGTGGAGTAGGTTTTTATTTGATTGTGAAGCCCAAGAAAGAAAGGAAGAAGAGTATGAGTGAGGTAGGACCTAAGGAAGTCAGGGAACTGCTAGACCAGTACAAAGGAGTGGTTGTGGAAGATATACCTGATTCACTGCCACCTATTAGAGATATTAGTCATCAGATTAACCTCATACCGGGAGCAGTACTTCCCAAAAAGGCAGCATATAAAATCACCCCACAGTAGAATGAAGAGATAGCTAGGCAAATTCAAGAGCTCCTAGATAAAGGGTTGATAAGAAAGAGCCTTAGCCCATGTGCAGTACCTATTGTTTTAGCCCCAAAGAAGGATTGAAAATGGAGACTTTGTACTAATTCCAGGGCTATCAATAGGATAACCATCATATATAAGTTTCCTATTCCAAGGATAGAGGACCTAATGGATTATTTTAGGGGAGCTACCTATTTCTCTAATATTGACCTCAAGAGTGGGTACCATCAGATAAGGATAAGAGAGGGGGATGAATGGAAAATTGCATTTAAAACTAATGAAGGGTTGTATGAGTGGCTTGTGATTCCTTTTGGCCTTTCAAATGCCCCTAGCACCTTTATGAGACTAATGAATGAAGTGTTGTAGGAGTTTATAGGGAAATTTGTGGTAGTCTACCTTGATGACATATTGGTGTTCAGTAAGAGCAAGGAGGAGCACTTGAAACACTTGGAGATAGTCTTGAAGCGACTGTAGGAGCAGAAGTTGAAGATAGATTTAGAAAAGTGTGACTTCATGAAGCAGGAGTTGGTGTACTTAGGATTTGTCATCTTTAAGGGTGACTTGAAGATGGATTCTTCTAAGGTAGAGGCTATTCTGAACTAGCCTACACCTAAGGCAGCTGGAGAGGTAAGAAGTTTTCATGGTTTGGCAACATTTTATAGGAAATTAATTAGAAATTATAGTGATATTTGTGCACCTATGTTAGAAACAATCAAGGGTGGTGGTAAGGTGAAGTTTGTGTGGACCAAAGAAGCAAATAAGAGTTTTGAGTGTTTAAAGCAGAAAGTTGCCAAGTACCCAGTCCTAGTATTGCCTGATTTCAGTAAGGTCTTCACCATTGAATGTGATGCAAGTGGATTGGCTATAGGAGTAGTATTTAGCCAAGATAGGAGATCGGTGGCCTTTTTCAATGAAAAACTAAATGAATCAAAGAGGAATTAATCCTCATATGATTTAGAGTTGTATGCTATGGTACAAGCTTTGAAAAAGTGGAGGCATTACTTGCTTCCTAAGGAATTTATTGTGTATACTGACAATCATACTTTTTTTTTTGAATGGACAAGAGAAACTAAATCATAGAAATATGAAATGGGTTGAAAGTCTTCAAGCATACACCTTCATCATCAACTATAAGAAAGGGGTAGCCAATAAGGTTCCAGATGCTCTAAGTAGAAGGGTGTTGACAATGCAAGAAGTGCAGTTGTAGAGTATGGGTGTTGAAGCACTCAAAGGATTGTACGAAGAGGACCAAGATTTCAAGAAAATATATAAGGTATGCTATGAGTTTGCAAATGATTTTCATGGAGAGTTTTCTGACTATACCTTGTAGGATGGTCTTTTGTTCAAAGGGTGTCAGTTATGTATCCCTAGATGTTCAATGAGGGATAATATAGTAAAGGAGAAACATAGTGGTGGTTTAGGAGGTCACTTTGGACTAAACAAGACTTTGGACCTAGTTAGGAGATTTTACTTTTGGCCAAGGTTGCCGACTGATATCAAAAAGTTTGTGGAGAGTTGTACTATGTGTCAGAGAGCAAAGGGGGTCTCAACCAATGCGGGAATGTACCAACCTTTGCCTATACCAAGTAGACAATGGGAAAGTTTGAGTATGGACTTTGTGATGGGATTACCCAAGACAAAGACAAGTCATGATAGTGTGTTTGTTGTGGTAGACAGGTTTAGTAAGGTGGCTCACTTTATTCCTTGTAAAACCACAAATGATGCTAGCTATATTGCAGGATTGTTTTTCAAAGAAATTGTTAGAATCCATGGGTTGCCTTTGAATACTGTATCTGATTGAGACAACAAGTTTGTAGGGAATTTTTGGAGAACCTTGTGGAAAAGGTTGGGTACAAATTTGTCGTTTAGCTTAGCCTATATCCCTCAGACCGATGGCCAAACTGAAGTTGTGAATAGGTCATTGGGAAATCTTCTTATATGTTTGACAAAGGAGAATGGAAGTAGTTGGGATGTGGTGATACCTCAGGAAGAGTATGCCTATAATGATTCAATAAATAGAAGTACAAGTCTGATTCCTTTTGATTTTGTCTATGGTAGTCAACCAAGAGGAGTTTTTGAATTGAGAGATGTCCAAGGGTTGGACAAAAGGAGTGGACATGCTGATGAATTTGTAGAGGCTATGAAAGAGGTGCATAAAAAAGTCAAAGATGCCTTACAATAGAACAGTAAAAACGTTAAATCAAGAGTGGATCAGAGAAGGAGAGATGTGTAGTATCAAGTGGGTGACATGGTCATGGTTCATCTCATCAAGGATAGGTTTCCCAAGGGAAGCCATAGCAAGTTGAGGATGCGAAGAATTGGACATTGTAAAATTATGGATAAATATGGTTCTAATGATTACAAAATTGAACTGCTTGATGATGTTCCTATTTCACCTATATTTAATATTTATGATCTAACATTTTATAGGAGTCCTACTGCAGGAGAATGTGCAGGTGAATCTATTTAGGAAAGTGAGGAATGGATAAAACACTTACCACCTAAGGAACAACCTAATATGGAGTGCATTTTGGATAGCAGAGAAGGCAAGAAAATAAGGCACAAGACCTATTTTGAGCACTTATTCAAATGGTTGGGCTTTCATGACTCAAAAGCTACATGGATGCTAGAAGAAGATATCAATAAGCAGGGTGGTGATTTTCAACAGTTTGTCTCTAAGAGGACTTGAAACAAATTTCACCCGAGGAGTATGGTGCAAGAGCACCTACCTATGATGGAATGAGCTAGGAACAAGATGATTTTCTGGTAGTTAGAAGAAATGTAATAAGACCCTATGGGTCCTTTTTGTAATTCAATGTCCTAGGAGTGTGACAAGTTTGTCCATGTTTGGATCAAATTGTCATCTAGGGTCTGGTAGAGATAATTGAGTCAATAAGGGTCACAATTGTCTAAATTGAGGGATCAAGTGGCCACAAGTCTATTTCAATCATTTTTGATGTTCCAGAATCAAATGGAATCATTTTGGGGGACTATGACAGTCTAGAGTCTAAGTTGGTCGAATTATGCAAAAGTTGTCATATTGTGAGTTTGTTGTCTTGACAATTTTGCACTTTTTGTTAATCGTGATTCTCCAACGATCAGTCAGTTTAAAAAATAGTTGGAGGAGGTTATGGTCATTTTGGAAAAACCTTTAAAGACACCAAACACTGAAGAATGTATGTTGGTTGTGTTGGTTGATTTGGAAAGGAATTGGAAGCATCAAGAAATGTTGGAAACTCGAAAAAACCGTCTAATTTCTGTTGATTGCATACTGAAGATGGATTGGTAAGAGTGCTCATGGCATAGATCTTGTAACTAGATTGTTTTACCTTTGTTTTGATTTTAGTGTGAAGTCTTGAAGTGATCGCTGCCCATTCTATAAGCAAATCTCTACTGGGTAGCCTAAACTCTTAAACCCCTACGGTTTGACTGCAATAATGAGTTTTGGCCTATCAATCCTTAACTGAACACTCTGTCATTAAAATAGATGATAGGCCACTGTATCATATGTCAGTACCAAAATCCATTAAGAGGATACAACAAAGTGAAGAGGATGGAGAACTAACCCTAGGCTGGACATCTCTATGTGACAGACTGGTTTGATGAATGTAGTGCGTGATAATTGAGTGGTAGAGAATTGGAAAAGGGTTTGAATGTGGTAGAAGAGTATTTTGGAGGTTCACATGACATTTCATGGTCACTAATGGTCATCCATTAGGAGAACAAAACTATTTTGTGAAAGGCATTTAGTCAAATAGGTCTAATAGCCCTATTAGGTCTGTTAGTCCAGTATCGGTTGGGATATCTGCAAGTTGATCTGGTACCGAAAACTGAGATATTGTTTAGACCTCACAAAAGGGTATCTGAAAAAATAATAGCAACCCGATTCCCTCAAAAGGATTCCTAATAGCAACCGGTTCAGGTTTGTGGGCGAATGAGTCAAGATTGATGTTTTGGTGGATCTAAACCTTTAAATCCTATTCCATTTGTGTTTAGGTGCTATGAGAACACCACTCTAAGGATTGTTGTGTTGAATTAGTAAAGTGGGCCATTCAAACCCTAAATCTTAGTAGTATCCCACTCAGTGTATGCAAAGGTGTGTGTAGTCACACAGGGACTTGAGAAGTGGTAGTTGTTTGTAAATGGACATAGTGGACCTTTGGGGTTTTCCAAGGTGTTGATTGGTGTCATTGAATAATTGCTTGTCATGGTGTTGTGTAAGGATCTTTGGAATCAAGGATTACCGGTTGAGTCTGTGAGCCTTAGAGTTTGGCTTGTTCAAGGTTAACCTCCTTTCGGTCTATTGCCTCCTCATCACAATGCAACTTTTTTGTCAATGCCAAAATGTCCAGCTAGTCCTCCACTATGTTTCTCTTTTATTAGTTTCTCTCTCATGGAACTCTTAGGTATGCACAACTGAACTCCCCTGAATAACATCCCATCCATGATGAGCTAATCCAACCATTTTCTCTTATCAACATCCCATCTTGGATGAACTAATCCAACCATTTTCTCCTATCAACCATAACCAGTTCTCTACATGCTTTCGAAGGTTCTGCAAAATCCGGGTCTTCATCATACAAGGTCTTCAAATCTTCAAAACCTAATACTATCACTCTCATCTCTATCAGAAAATTCCTTCTCCTACTCAATGCATTAGCAAATTTGTTAGATTTTCCACTTCTATGCTTTAACACAAAGGTGTAGCTCTGCAAGAATTATACCCATCTCACATGTCTCTGATTCAACTTACTCTGACTATTCAAATACTTCAAAGCTTGATGATCTGTATACAACACAAACTCCTTAGGAAACAAGTAGTGTTTCCATTTCTTCAAGGCTTGAATTATGGCATAAAATTCATGATCATACACTAAATACCTCTTTTGGGCATCATTCAATTTCTCATGGAAATAGGCTACTGCTCTCCATTCTTGACTCAAAACTTCTCCTATTGTTGTTCCACTTGCATCACAATCCACTTGAAATACCTTATTGAAATCCAGTAAAGCTAAGACATGTTGCTCAGTCACTTTTGCCTTTAACAATTCAAAACTTTTGTTTGCTCCAGTGGTCCACTTAAATTCCTTTAGAACTCCTCTCATGGTCTTAGTCATAGGATTATAAACTGAACTGAAACTTCTAATAAAGTTCCGGTAAAAACTAGCCAATCCATGAAATGATCTTACCTCTCCAATGCTTTCCAATGTAGGCCACTCGACAATGGCTTTCACTTTCTCAGGTTCCATCTTCAAACCATCTTCAGATATCACAAATCCTAAATAGACTAACTCATCCTTCATGAAAGTACACTTCTTGATATTGATCAACAAATTTTCTTCTCTCAACGTCTGTAAAACTTGTCTTAACTGCAACAAATGCTCCTCTTTTGTTTTACTGAAAATTAGAATGTCATCCAAATAAACAATAATAAACTTACCCAAGAATTCCTTGAATACCTCATTCATTAGCCTTATGAAAGTACTCGGTGCATTAGTCAATCCAAAAGGCATCACCAACCATTCATATAGTCCTTCATTTGTCCTAAATGTTGTCTTCCACTTATCACCTTCTTTGATCTTGATCTGATGATATCCACTCTTCAAATCTATCTTTGTAAAGTATTTTTCTCCACACAAACAGTCCATTATGTCATCCATCCTAGGAAAAGGAAATTTGCATTTCACCGTGATCTTGTTTATTGCTCTTGAATTGGTACACATCCTCCATTCTCCATTCTTCTTAGGTTCTAATACTGCTGGTACTACACAAGGGCTCCTGCACTTGTCTATTTAGTTCTTCATTCTCTACTAGTGTCAACCGGTGTATAACTTTGTTAGGCAAACTATCTCCAAGAACCAAGTCCATGCAATGACTAATACTTCTAACAGGTGGCAATCCATCAGGTACATTATCTGAAATGATGTCCTCATATTTTGTCAACAAATGTCTTATCTCTTCCGAGTGTTCTTCTTCTGGTTTTGGTCTCTCAATATTCTTAGGAATTAAGGAAAAACACACATTCTCATGTCTCAATCCATCCATGAATTTCCTTCCATCTACTAAATAGATTCTGGTATTTGTACAAACTTCATTCTTCAAAGGTTCCTCCAAAGGTAACAAGGTTTGCTTCATCCCATTGGTCATAATAGTGTATGTGTTCTTCCTCCCATCATGTATTGCATGCTTATCAAACTTCCAAGGTCTTCCCAACAAAAGATGACAAATATCCATAGGCATAATATCACACAAAACTTTATCATGATAATTCCCAATTTTCAATTTCACCAAATACTGTTCACTTACTAACAATTTATGTTCATCCTAAATCCTTCTATTTGATAAGGCTTAGGGTGTTTCAATCTTTCAAATTTCAACATATTCACCATCTCTTCTGAAACAAGATTATTTGAACTACCACTATCAATAACAACTTTACAACACTTACTAGATACCTTACATCTGGTCTTGAACAAATTCTTCCTCTGCAAGGGCTCTTCATCTCCTCCGGTATGATACAAATCTCTCCTCATCGTCAACAGTTCTCCATCTTCTGGTTTATTATCTGATTCGGTGGGGTTTTCTTCCACCACTGCTGCTCTTTCGGTAGCCTCTTTCTTCGTACACTCAAATGCACGGTGTCCTTGTCCTCCACACTTAAAGAAGGTTCCTCTGAATGCCCTCTTGTCTTGTCTTCCAAAGTTCTCATTCCGATAACCATCTGGTTCTCTCCTCCAGTATGAATTACCTTCTTTTCTCACTTCCTTGTCCTTGCTCTGATCTATATTGTTCCTCTTCCTCCGGTAAACCTTCCACCTATACCTCTTTGTCTCTTCTCATGTCTTTTGTTCAATTTCTCTTTAGCCTTTAGTGCATACTGGTAAGCCTCTTCAATACTCTCCAATTTGATCATACTGAGTTCATCTTGTATAGACATCCGCAATCCATTCAAATATCTTGCAATTTGTTCAACTTTATCATCAACATGTTCGGATCTAATGTTCAACTTGTAAAATGCTTTGGTGTACTCTTTCACATTAGATTCCTTCTGTCTTAGATTCTGCAACTTCCAGAACAAATCCACTTGATAATTCGCTGACACAAACTTTGATTTCAACTTAGCAATCATCCGATCCCATGTCTGAATCTTTTCTTTACCTCTTCTATGTCTAACAACTTGCAAATTCTCCCACCAAAGAGATGCATGACCTTTGAATCAGGTATAGGCATATTTCACCTTCCTCTCTTCCACAGTGTTTTCAAAATCAAAATACTTCTCCATCTCCGAGATCCAATCCATCAATTCATATGAATATAACTTCCCATCATATTTCGGTGGGGTAAAATGAGGTTTAGTGTTCACCCTACTCAAAACCCTTAAAAACCTTTTTTCATCTGGATCAACCATTGATAGGTTTACTTGTTCTTTTGGGGCTTCTTCTTGTTCATCTTCTCTTACATCTTCAATATGTCGGCCTCTTCTCAGGGTTGTCTCCACAGCTTCTAACCGGGTTGCTATTCCTCGTAAAATCTCCATCACATCAGAGTTTACATTCCCATGCGCTCCACCATTCCTAGTTCCTCTTCGTGCCATTGACTCACGCTAGTCTTCTGCAATTGTAGGTCTAATCTGCAATCCGCCACCCTACAACAAAATTCAGGACACGCAACCTTTAGATCAAAACTTTGCTCTGATACCACTTGAAGTAGTCACCAGTGAGGAGGGACCTCAAGGAGATCAATCCGGACCGGTCAACAAGATTAAACACAATGAAAACAAACATATATGACGGAGGCAATGCATAACAGATAGTTTTATTGCATCCAACTGACAACAACTGAG
Organism: Cryptomeria japonica; assembly: GCF_030272615.1. NCBI lineage: Eukaryota > Viridiplantae > Streptophyta > Pinopsida > Cupressales > Cupressaceae > Cryptomeria > Cryptomeria japonica. The sequence goes on along the minus strand of NC_081406.1, from coordinate 278,360,263 downwards.
TTACAAGATACTGGCACACAATCTTGGTAGAATAGGTCACAACCGGGACCTTGAATGGAAAGATCTATCTTCTAGGCATAGTCTATCTATCTGATACTTTGATAGATTCTAATTGATTATCACATTCTAAAACACGATTAAAAATATATATCGATCCAAAGGATCTAGTCAGTCCAAAAGGGATCAAAACCCAAAGAACAAGACCTAACGTGAGAAATGAACAAGGTTGGCCTCCGCCAAGAGATTCCTCTAGAAAATCCAAAGGATGAAACGTAGATCATGGGAAAAGGTCAGCCAGATGCAAAGGAACATTGAAATCAATGCTCAAGGGTCCGCAAGCTTTGGAATGGGTTCTGGTAGATCAACAAAATAGGTCTTAGGCAACCGGTAACAAGAAACTGTCATGGAAACTGGTAGCGATATAATTCCGGTAAGTAATCCAAATGAGATGCAGTTTGAAAGAAAGAACAATGATCAAGTCTTCAAGTAGAATCCAACTCCATAGGATTCAGTGAGCCAAAACCGGGACACACAGAAAGGAAAACTGGAACTGCAAACAAAAAACAAAACAGAAAGGAAAATGTTTTTTTTGTTGATGCAAGATTGTTGTGAATCAGGGATGCTCCTGCATCACTTTCAGGTAAAGACAGTGCCCATTTAATGGCCTCATAGAAACATTGATCCTCAAGGAATGCCATAAACTCTTGAATGCAATAATTATCTTTCTAGTCCAACACTCTACCTAGGTTGCAAATGTGGTTCTTGTATGCAAGAAAAATAGAGAAATCAGGTTGTGTGTTAATTTTTCATAATCTCAATAAGTCCTCAGAAAAGGATAACTATCCTTTACCTTCACTTGATGAAGTCTTGCAAATTTTTAATGGGTCTCAAATGATGTCTTTCCTTGATGGGTACTCAGGGTATAATCAAGTGATGGTTCAGGAGGAAGATCGTTTGAAGACTACATTGACAACAAAGTAGGGAACTTTTGCATACCTATCTTTTGGGCTCATAAATTCTAGGGAGAAATTTTAGTGTCCCATGGATGTAGCTTTTAATGTCTTGGTTGGAAAGTGCATCATTATTATATAGATGATCTGACAATATATTCAAAGCTGAGAGTTGATCATGTGAGTGATCTCAGAAATTTTTTATAGTGTTGTCATGACTTTGGCATTTCTCTTAACCCCAAGAAATGCATTTTTGGAGTAACTAAAGGGAAATTTTTGGGTCATGTCATATCTGAAAAGGGGATTGCAAGTGACCTAGAATGGGTTGAGGCTATCTAAAAGCTTACATTGCCAAATAACAAAAAGGAGCCAAAATCTTTCTTCAGGAAGATCAATTTTGTGCATAAGTTCATAAGTAGTTTTGCTGAAATTGTACATCCATTAAATGATATGCTGAAGAAGGATGCAAGGAGTAAACGAACTTTAGAGGCTAGAAAGGAATTTGATGAAATAAAATCTGCCATAGTTAGCACCCCTATGCTCGCAAGCTCTGATTATGCTAAGCCTTTTAAGATTTATTCCTTTGTTTCTCAACACTCTTATGCTATAATCTTGACCTAGGAAAGTGATGATGTAGGATAGAAACCAATTGCATTCATGAGTACTCCTTTCAAAGATGTGGAACTGGGGTATCCTAATCTTTATAAACAATCCTTTTCTCTTGTAAAGGTTGTAAATAAGTTCCAACATTACATTTTAAGAAGTAAAGTTTACGCTATTGTTCTTGAACTAACTGTAAAGTCCATGCTATGCAAAATGAGTTGGTTGAGAGGAGAGTTAAGTGGATGGCAATACTACAAGAATTTTACATTGAAATTCAGCCTATGAGATTGTTCTGTGGGCAAGGTCTCTCCAAGACTTCCGCTGGAGCCAAAGAACAACTTGTATGCCAAGATTATACACCTCAAGAAATTATTGCAGATAACTGGTATAAGGATGTGGTTTACTACCTCTTATAAAATTGTTGTTCAGATGGGATCACAATGAAGAGCTCTAAAAATCAAAAGTGGTTCCTATATGATCAAAGAGGCCAATCTTTATGAAAGAAACCATGAGGGTTTGTTTATGAGATGTTTGGATAAGCACAAAGCCACAAAATTTTTGAAAGATTTTCATGATAAATATGGCACATGACATGGTTCTGTTGAAGCAACCACTCATCAAATTTTGAGATCAAGCTATTATTGGCCAACACTCTTTAATGATACACATAAACACATATGCTCATGCCGCATTTGCCAAACTAGCACCACGGGAGAATCCAATGCAATCATGCCTCTACAACTGGTTTATGAGGTATGTCCTTTCGTCCAATGGGGGCTAAAATTCATAGGAATGATTAATCCTCCTTCTGTAGATCACAGGTATTGTTGGAATCAATGAACACTGAAAGGGGGGGGTGAATCAATGTTATACAACTTTAAGCTTTCTTAACCAATTCTTCCAACCATTTAATGCAAATGAATAAGAGAGATAAGCATAAGAAAAACACACACAAAAATACCACCATAAAACTAAGATTTTGTACGTGGAAAACCGGGTCAAGGGAAAAACCATAAAGGGAATCCTACCCACAGTAAGATAATACTCTGTTAGAAGTATGTGAAAAGTTTACATAGGAATGCACATGCATTCAGGCACACTTCCTAGAGCTCACTACTCAAACTAAATTAACGGTTACAACCTCAAAATGTTCACTGCCTTACAAAGGAATTAGAAAAGATAACACCAAGATTGAACTATAAATTAGCATCCATAAATGCCTGGGGTAGTTCCAATTTAAGCACAATATACAACTACCTCACTACTTTGTTCTGCTGATCTTCTTTAATCTAGAGAAAAAGTCTTTCAATTACACACGTGGAACTATGCACAATCTCACATATACAACACTCACACACTCTTTAACATGTAAAATGAATTTTTCAATCTCTTATATATATCTGCAACATGAATTTAGCTAACCAATAAGTTGGCTTCAAGAACACTTGCAAAATATGAAACGTTGATGCAAGATCATCCCCGGTTCACAACAATCTTGCATCAATCAAAAACATTTCCTTTCTATTTTGTTTGTAGTTTTAGTTTTCCTTTCTGTGTTCCAGTTTTGGCTCACCGGATCCTGTGGAGTTGAATTCTACTTGAAGACTTGATCATCTTTCTTTGTTTCAGACCACATCTCATTTGGATCACTTTTTGACAAGATATCGCTATCAATTTTCATGACAGTTTCTTGTTATCGGTTGTTCCTTTGTTGTCGGTTTCCTAAGACCTATTCTGGTGATCTACCAAAACCCATTCTGAAGCTTATGGAGCCTTGAGCATTGATTCCGATGTTCCTTGGCATGTGGCTGACCTTTTCCCATTATCTATGTTTCATCCTTTGGATTTTCCGGAGGAATCTCTTGGCAGAGGCCGACCTTGTTCATTTTACACGTTAGGTCTTGTTCTTCGGGTTTCAATCCTTTTGGGCTGACTTGATCCTTTGGATTGATATATATATATATATATATATATATATATTTGTAATCATTATTTAGAATGCAAGCAATTAGAATCAATCATAGTATCAGATAGATAGACTGTGCCTAGAAGATAGATCTTTTGATTCATGGTCTCGGTTGTGACCTTTTCCACCAGGCTTGTGTGTCGGTATGTTGTAACCTGGTTATTACCAGTTGGAGGTAATTAAATTTCATGCAATAAAACTATTTGTTCTATATTGCCTCCATCATATCCGTGTGTTTTTGTTGTGTTTACTCATGCTGACCGACCTAGATTGACCTCTTTGAGGTCCCTCCTCACCGGTGAATGCTTCAAACATGTAAGATGTGTCAACAGGGCCCGATCACAAATGCATATGCAGGCCAAAACAAATTGACTACACGTGTTCCACATGTTGGCCAAGCAACTTTGAACACAAAATCAATCACCAAAATCATTCCAATAATTTCACACAATACGTTACATCACTAGTTGGCCAAATAACACTATTCTTCTTGAAATGTCAAATAATGGATCTTCAAACATGCATGAAAGACAACATCGGAGGATGAGATTTTGGAATAAGTTATTCCAGACATCCAACCAACTACTTGAATCACCACAAAGAAAAATGTGCAACCAAAGTGAAGTTCTACTCAAAATACTCCATGCTGTCAAATACTGTGTTTCACCTTCTAAACAAGCAAAATTGGACTTCATACTTCCCGTAGGATGAATCTATATAGTTTGGATCAAATCTCTAAGTTGAGTTGCCATCAATGAAAACTCCAATACACTTAGCTATACTTATGCAGTGTCTCTTGCCAACAATCTCCCCCTTTGGCATTGATGGAAACACTTAGTGAAAAATGACTAAGTGTCAAACCAAAAATGTCATACACTGTAAACTTGCAAAAATAAAAAACTTCTATAGACTCCCCCTGAGACTATACACCATTTTTGACTTCCCTATCTCCCCCTTTGACATCAATGACAAAGGCAGGTATCTGCATAGAATTTTTTTCTCAAAACGTACAAGAATTTTAAGATATCTATAAAAATATTCTTCAATGATTGCAAATGGTCATCCCATCCCTTCTTAAGATTCTCCAAAATAGATATGAAGGTGCTGAATAGATATGCATGTATCTCTATTTCCCTAAGTTCTATAGGAGCACTTTTACTCAATGCATTTTGAGCATCCTGCAAACTGCTAAGTAAAGTGTCTAATTAGGGAGTGATTAGATTCCTTAGCTCTCCCACTCTTCCGACAATCCTATCCTTCTCCTGACTCAGACTCTTGATTTTATCAAGCTGAAATATCACTTGATTTTCTTCACTTCTTGCAAAAATAGACTGAGGGTCATAAGATTGGGATAGGTTGGCCAGCTGTCCTTCACACTCCTTTATCTTCTCGTCAACCTCAATAGTGAACTTAGGAAATAAGAGGCATGACTTGTACACTCTTTCTCCTTAATCCAATGCATCTTGAATTCCTTTAACACAAGTGACCAAACTTTTTATATCTCCTTCAATCATTCTTAGAACTGTCCTCATTCTCATAGCATTAAAATTGCTTACAACCTTTGCCTCAATAACTTTCTCTAATGATTCAAAATGAGAATCAATTGACTCAAGCAAACACTTTAGCTTACTGGAGGGTGTGTCGGATGAATCTAGCTTGAAAGATGGAAAAAATTTCTCAAGGATACTCGTTGCCAATGATATCACCTCATTATCCTCTGTGTGAGGTTTTAGTAATTTTTCACTCGCTTTGGCTTGAGCAAGTGCAACCAATTTGAGCACTTGGACAGGAGATAAATTGTCAAGATTGATGGGGCCTTGGATAAAGTCTGTGTCACTTATGATTTGCCTCCCCTTCTGAGATTCCACAATGTCTCTTTCCACCAGAATATGCTCAACCTTGCTTTCTATTACCTTTGCTTCCACTGTCTTCTCTAATTCCTTCTTAGGTTCAGCAGTTACTGTTGACTCTAAATTTTGCTTTGGGGATGAACAACCTTATGGGAAATTCAGTGTTGGGGGACCTGCGTGGGGAACACTGAATGACCTTCAGGATTGAGAAGCCGACTCTTCCTTGGGTTTTGAAGAAAAGGGAAAAGAAACAAATACTTTTCAAAAGAGATGCTAAAATACTTAGGTGATACGCCAGATTGTTAAGAGACAATGAACTAACATAAATTAAGAAACATATATAACTTCTGTAAGTCCATTCAATAATCTACAAATCCGGATCGTGAACATAATCAAAAGCTACAACCAAATTTACTTGAAAACATAAGGGAAACATTCATAACACATTCACTAGATAACAAGTATAGAAACATAGTTTAATCAGTGGAGTCTTGGATAGATATATTCCCAAAGTTTATCAGAATTTTCAACAATAATAGCACAGAAAACACTATTAATAGTAGGCCAAAAGAGACATCATAAAGGCCGCAGGCACAATCTGAATAATCTTCTTGTAGCAAGACCAAAATAGTTTTTTAAGGCTAGAAACAAAAGAAAACTCCTACTTAGCAAATTGGACTGTTCATTTCTTCTCTGTGTTGTCCAAACTCTTCCCCCCTCTTGCGGAAAAGAAAACCACATTTAAATAGGCCATCGCTCCTAAAAGAAGCTTCCCTAAATGCCAAAATGGCACAACCCCCTTTGAATAGAAAACATGGCATGTTGCTACGGAGGCCGCACCCAGCAAAACAAACCTTGCAACTCAACTTTTCACCCACAACAGACTGGAGGTTACCAAGAACTGAAAAGATTCTGCCAAAATAGAAAGGAATACAGAAAAGGGCACAACCGTAGGAAACCGTTCACATATTGTGTTAACAAGTGGGCCCGCCAAGAAGAACAGTCAGCAAGCATTGTCATTTGTCACCCCCATGTTGCTTCAAAAACTAGATGCCAAAGACGAAACAAGGGAGCAACGCCGGGCCACCAAGTGTCCCATGCGCTCTGCCCTGCTGGCTAAAAGAAACGATCACAACCGGGCCCACCGAAAAACTTAAACTGGGGGAAAATAAAGGTGAACATTTCCTAGTGACTAACAGGGGTGATTCTGCCTATGGAATAGAAGAACCCAAAATTACTGGTTTCACAGACCAAACTTCAAGCCACAATAGGATCAGAAAGATCAAAAGCTTGCTGCAAAGGCAACCACTCGTCTTCAGAGAGCGTAATTTGCACTTCCAAATCTTGGAAATATTTCTCCAGGCAAATTACTTCATCCAAGGGCAGAGGTACAGGCTCTTCTTGGACTTGGTTCAGGAGGGTGGAGAGCTGGGCTAGAGGATGCAAAAGACATTCTACCTCATTTACTGAAATAGGGCTTCCCAGCCATGATAGGAAAACTCTATCCTGCTGCACATTCTTGATCTACAGCAATACTTGCTCAATCTGTAGCACAGAACCATCTGTAGGGAAAGGAGAAGGTAAGCCTAGAGAAACAAATTTCTCATCATGCCGTTTAATGTCTAGTATTGAAAATTGTAAAGGCACCAGAGTAGTTGACACCTGCATAATTATCCTGTGGTGGTTTATGAAGACATTAGTCTTTTTGATTAATTGTCAGTGATCTGCAATCCCTTTCTCCCTAAGCTCCTCCTCTTGATCAGAATAAAGCAACTGAATAAGATTCTGGGCTATTGGAAACTTCAGACCGATGATAAGCATAGAATTATTAATAAGGTGCCTAGCCTCGGCACAGAGGGACTGTGCATCACTGAGAAATCTTAACACTAGCTGTAAGGATGGGGACTACTGTTTTACTTTTCCCCAATGAGAGACATACAACTCTGTCAGCATGGTAGAGAAGTCTAAAACAATCAGTTGCGGGGGTGGGAGACTCATCAATCGAGATATCTCATTATCTTTCCCAATCGTCTCCTGCTGGAGCTGCTAGATTTTTCTTTGCTCAATAGCCACTTGATTTTCCAAGGCTAAGATTTTTTCTTCCCTAGTTCTGATGGCCTATTGCAACTGCAATGTATGATTTTGCTCCTGCTGCAGAAGAGTCTCCAATTCTGAAACGCGTTTGCCGGATTGTTCGAGACTAGTTTCTCTTGCTTTCAGCTCGGCTTTGAAATTCATCCTTTCGTCCGACCGTGATATCTGGGCTTCACTCAGTTGACAGGCATAACCTTATTTGAGAAGGATTTCTTCACACAATTACATCTGAACATGGGCAACATCCCTGGAAGCAACTTTCAATCATTGTATCTCAGAGTCTTTATCCTGTAATTCCTTCAGGGTTACATTTATTGTCACTTCTTAACCTTTTAGCTAGGAACCTACGCTGTTAAAGGCCGACTGCAACTTTCCTTTCTCTGAATTAGCTTGAGTTAGCAGGCTCTACAGATGATTGATCTCTGATACCCGAGCCTTATCTTCCTTCCTTTGATAGGAAAGGGAATCACGGAGGCTAACATTTTCTGCTTGGAGCTTTTCTAAATGATGACTCTTCTTAATAAATTCTGTGGACACTGTTTTAGAAGTTTCTTCCATCATTCTGACCTTGTCGGATGTCGTGGTGCTTTGAAGAGTAACGCACATTGCATGTAGCTCATAATCATCGGGCCTCATCTGAGATTCTAGCTTGTCAACCTTGGGAACTAGATTTGCAAAGTAAAGACAATCTCTTTGCTCGCTGAAATGGATCTGTAGGTGAGGGCGAGCATGACGAGCACCATCCTTCTCCTTTTGCTTATTGGCTTTATTCAAGCCAATGGTTCTATCATAAATAACCTACTGCTGGAAACTATCTGGATGATCGATGGCTTGACTTGCAAAAAATGCACCAGGAGGGACAGCGAAAGGGAAATGCAAAAAAGGGGTAGCAAAAGAAGATTGGACCGGATGAGTCACTGCTAGTGGGGAAAATAAAGGGACAAAAGGGGAGCCCACTAACGGGAAGGAACTGGCAGACGCCGCAACCATACTCTGGGGGGAAGACTCTTCAAAACCTAGCCTACGTGACATAGGGACTACTTCTGATGTGGGCAACTAAAAAGTTGTAGATATGGGGATCACACCCTGGAAAGGAATGGAGGCATGTGTGAGTATGTCTTGGGGATTAACCGCCATACCCGTCGGAGCCAAAGTAAGAGCAATAGGGATTGAGGTTTTCATGATGGGTGCGAGGGTAGCTGTAAGAACATCCGGAGAATGGGAAGAGGGGAAAAAGGGGTGTACCTGATCAGCTGAAGGATGTAGTGGCTAAAGATCTGTAGATGATGTCATTGATGTATTAGGTGTAACCCCTTCCGACCCACTGAGATATGCCTTTTTCTTTGGGGGGCCCTCAGAAGACTACTTCTCGAACTGCCTCTTACTAGACTGTGAACGAGGTTTGCGAGTTGCACTATCTAAAGAAAGAGGGATTTCTGGCCCTGGCTCCTGCCCTTCACTATTTATAATCCCAACTTCCTGCTGAGCAGCTATCTCAGGAGACGAGTCCCCGCGCGAGGAACTATCACCTGACTCATCGTCAGATTTATTTACCTTACTCCATTCCTACTCGAAACGCTCACCTAGGGGTGCATTCCCAAGGCTAGTTCTAAACTAATTTAATTCCTGGTGATAGACCCAAAAACCTTCCCTTTTCTTTCTAGGCTAGGATATAGTTTTCATGCCTTCCAGCAACGCTCGAGGAATAGGCTTTGCGGGGTTGAACCTTTGTACTCGGGTATAAAATTTTAACCACGAGGGGCGATCTAGAATAGGAAAATCATTAGGGCCCACATATTTGTTTGGGTTGTCAACTTGGGGGTTGGTACATTCTGCCCATGAGTCTCGAGGCTCATGCCTCACAACATTTTTCTTTTTGTTTAAGTAGCCATCAGGGTCATAACTCCAAGAGTCATCAATTACCATGAAACCCAGTTGCACCATCTTTGAAGTCAGGGTTTCCTCAGCTACTTTTCTTCTTACTAGGGTAATTGGGCCAATGGCCTTGTTATCCTCTGTAATGGAGGTATCGTGCTTCCCAGTGCCAATCGCTTGCTCGACTCTTGCTAGCTGCCTTGCCATTTCCAGAGCCAAGGTTTTGTCAGTCACATAAGTAGGTAGCCGGAATGGCTCCTTAGAGAAACCATGCACGCAAACGAAATAGAAATTAGGGCCCACAAACCAATCACAAGGAGGGCGTTCATTCTGCATCCAGTTCATCTGAACCTGTGAGAAACGGGCTAGAGGTTCATTGGGAATCACTCCAAAATCCTTGAGCATGGAAGCCAAGAACAAATCTAAAAACTGGTAGGAATCATAAGAGGCCAGCAACAAAGGCATCAAACAAGACACCGACATTACATTTCCTGCCTCATCAAAAGTGGCCAAGCGCATGAACTGTGCGAAGAAAGCTTCATTTTGATGCAGAAGCAAATGCACCAATACTGAAGAGAACTTGAAACATCGCAACTATTGAAACTCGGATAACTGCTTGACCATGGCCTTAGCGATAGTCGTGGAGAAGTCGAAGTGGAAAGGTTCCCTTTGCTTCCTACATTTAAAAAGAAAGCCCATCATGGAAGCTGAGATATCCTAGTCATTATCATGGCCACACAACCATGCCAGGGTAGACGAGATATCTCTGAGGTCATCTTGCTTCATATCACTGTAAGACAAAGGGAACTTTGGAAGCCCTGCTGACAAACTCCGGTTGAGAGTGTTTTGACAGAAAGTTAACACATCCCTCCTGGTGCTCTAGAATTCCACCATGGATTTTTTCAAGAAAACTTCAGTATTTTCAAAGATTGGGGAGCATAGCATTTCCCTAATGGCCTCTAGAGATATGATTAATTTTAGGTACGAGCCGTTGATAGAAATTGAGGTGGGATCAAAAACCTCCGCATAGGCGGCCACAAGCTCAAGACTGTAGGGAACTACGGGGACCAAAGATTGGGGAGCACCATTCTTCTAGAAACGCATCGCGATGGAAAGAGGATCATTTCTGTGATGCAGCATCCTCGAACAAGCGACCTCTCTAAGGTTCTTGGGATGCTTTCAGACCTCAGGCTCATAGATATTTTCTAAGGAATCCAGAACAACCGATGAGTTCTGGGTCGTTGTTTTCCTTTTGGCCTTTGTCTTTGGATAATCCTTCTTTGGTGGAATGGCATGAGAGGAGTAAGATAGTTCCTTGAAAATATTAACCCAGAAACCTTTGGGAGCAACTTTTGTGGATGAAGCCTCAGAATCCATCAAGGCAGATAATCATCCTTTCCTATTTTTCTAGCAAACCGGAGATAAGAGATGGAAACCTGCATGTCTTCCTTAGGCCTCACCCTTCGGCAACAAAATGAATAGATTGATGACCAGGAGAACCTTTGAAATTTTAAATGTATGACATGCCTTGTTTTTCATGAAAGCTAAGGCTTGTCTTACATGTGCGCCAACTCAAAATGCTGCTGCGATCAACCTCCATGAATCAGAGGAGCTGTTAATCCCACTTTCCAAAAAAAAACTACTTGGTTGATTTGGCGTTCCTTGAAAAAGCTCCTTAGGAAAGATCTTTCTTTAATCGAGGGGATCAGTTAGGAATAATGGCCGCGTGAGCTGAAACAGGCTGGCGGAGCTTTCGCATTTAAGGGCGACGTACCTAAAAGTATGTATGGCTCTTTGTTTCCATCCATTCCTCTTTTCGAGGTGACTGACGAGATGCCGATATCTTGGAAATAATCCCATTCGCACGACGCGAATTAATAGAGGTGTGACAGAGACATTGAAATGGGAAAAGGGTAAGCTCAAGTTGCCGATTGCTTACCTGCTAAGATTTTTGCTATAAATATGTCTTTTCAGACATTCTTTCATCACAACACAAGCTATAATGGCAGAGCTTCTGAAAAAATGGATACTCCAGTTTGGCTCGTTAGCAGAAGGGCGCAAGTCATTTTCCTAGGGAATATATCAGACCAGAGGCTGCAAGGGATGACGCGAAGGAAGAATCCATTGATAATTACTACCATCAAATGGATACTTGGGGAAGATTTCATTGGCAATCCAGACTGATACTGGGTGAATACGAATATTTGCTCGTGCTTCGTGGCTTCTCTGCTGGATTGCGGCCAGTCTGGGTTACCAACAACGCAGCTGACTCAAGCACTCTTTCCTTTAAACTACCTTGGAGGCCTTGAAGATGTAGTCGTGTATCATGTACCTTTCCTCAGACTCCCTATGGCATCTGACTTAGAGTGCTTCATCTTACAGAATGAAGAAGTGAAGTGGCATCCACTTATCAATGGCTTGAAAACCATGCCATTGTCTTCCCATAGGTACCGCACTGAGCTAGCTGCAGAGTTTCTCCTACAAGTACATATGATAGTCCCCATTTCGGAAGGCATAGAATGGTATACTGGGTTCAGGGACTATATCTTCCCAAGAGTCTTGATGTCGGATCAGCCTCCCAACCTGGGGGTTATATTCATGCACGGGGAGCCTGAGAGTTCTTCTGATTCAGAATGGCCAGGAGAAGAAGGGGACTCTGACACTGAAGAAGAAGATATTGAAGCTAACCTCTAAAAAGAGTGGTAAAGCATGACTTGTACTTGAAACTGCAAGATGTAAACAAGAGAGAGGCTGAGGGCTCGCACATTTTGTAACCATATACAAGAAAGACTTAATATAATGATTTTACTTTTTCTCTTTATCTAGTCTCTCTTTCTTGATGCTTGCTGAGATTGAAATAATTAAAATAAATACACACAACACATATGCACATAGTATACACTATTTACATGGAAAAGGGAAAGGGACCCTTAATAATAAGCCTTAAGATGAAAGTCGTTAATCGGGATGGAGAGGGAGTCTCCATTCATGTCCTCTAACTCAAAAGCATTGAAACCTTTGCAACCTATGATGTGGAAAGGACCCTCCCATAGGTAGTCAAACTTGGTGTGCTGACCTGGATTCGCCATCCTCTCGTTGTACTTCAGAACAAGGTCTCCGAGGGCAAATATCACATCAGAACTCTTTTTACTATCGAACCACCTTTTTACAACTTCTTGCCTGTCCTGGAGAGCTATGAAGGTGGCCTCCCTTGCTTCCTCTAACTCCATAATCTCCGCTAGCCTTACAACCATTGGGCCATTTTCAGTGATATCCATAGATTTTAGCAACTGTTATGCCGAAATTTCTAGTGACAAAGGAAAAAATGCATCTTTCCCGTATACTAGCTTGTATGGGGAGGTTTTGAGAATTTTCTTGGGTGTTATGCGGTCGGCCCATAATGTACTCCTTAGGTGATGGTGCCACTCTCTCTTATATTCCACACCTATCCTCTTGATAAGTTAGATTAGGTTCTTGTTAGTATATTCTACCAGACTGTTCCCTTGGGGGTAGTAGTTAGAGGAGGTTTTGAGATAAATACCTCTGCTAAGTGTGAACTGTGTGATTCGTGAGCCCGTGAAGGCGCGTGCGTTATCTGATATAATGGTTTTGGGGGGCCATACCGACAAGTCAATTCTTCTAGGAAAGCTAGCACTTCATTTTCAGATGAATTCCACAAGGGAATGGCTTCAGACCATCTAGTGAAATAGTCGGTGGCAGTCAGGATCCATTTATGTTCAGCTGAACTTGGAGGATTGATCATCCCGACAAAATTGAGGCCCCATTGAGCAAAGGGCTCTTCTACTGTCACAGGCCTGAGCGGCATGGCCGCTTTCTTACCCCTCCTTATATAATATTGACATTCTTTACATCCTCTTACTAGAGCGTGTACATCTTTGAACATAGACAGCCAAAAGTATTCGGCTTGAGTAATTTTGATCACGGTTGCAGGTGCAGAGAAATGGCCTCTAGAGGGCCCGTAGTGAAATTCTTGGAGAATTTTATCAGCTTGGCCTCGGTCCACACATCGGAGTAGAACTCCATCGAAATTTCTTTTAAAAAAGAATTTCATTTATGAGGCGAAAACCGCTATTTTGGAGTTGATAGAATCTCCTCTTAGCCGGGGGAAGATTTTCGAGAAAGGTCCCTGTCTTCATGAAATTTTTTCTTTTGTCAATCCAACTTTCGCTGGGGGTGTTGGGCATAAACATAACCATTTCTTCTGAGATGGCTTCAAAACCATGGGGTTCACTGTCCTGCACTATATACTCACATAAACCTCTCCCACGGACCAGCTTTGTGGGCTTGATGTCAACATCGTATTCTAGGATCTTGGTGATCCAATTCGCTCTTTTTTATGTGATGTCACCCTCCATGATGTACTCTCTTACTGTGGGATGAGTTACATACACTGTGGTCTTGTTGCAGGCAATGAAATGTCTGAATTTCTTCAATCCTTTGATGGCAGCTAAGGCTTGCTTTTCTACAAAGTTATAACGAAGCTCATAATCTTTGAGAGTTTTTTAATGGAAAGCTATAGGGTGCTCTCCTCCCTTTTGGGTGTCTTTTTGAGTTAGCACCATGGCGATACTATGCTGACCGGAATAAACATACATTATGAAATCCTTCAACATGTCTGGATTAGATAACACTGGAGCTAAACAGATGGCATGCTTTATTTGGTCGAAGGCATTTTTGGCTTCAGTAGTCCATTTAAAATGTATATCTTTCTTAAGCAAGAGGGTGATAGGTCTTATTATCCCAACGAAGTTGGAGATGAAATGACTAACAAAATTAACCTTTCCCAAGAATGATTGCACACCCTTTTTGTTGACCGGAAGGGGGAGCTCTTTACTAGCCTTGACCCGGTTAGGGTCGTTAGAGACGCCTTCTTTAGAAACTATATGCCACAGCAACTTCCCTTGAGGAAACCCAAAAATACACTTTTTTGGGCTCAAGGAGATCCCAAATTCAAGACATTTTTGTAGGACTAACTCAAGATGATCAAAATGATCCTCCCGGTGTTTAGAAAACATGGTTAGGTCATCTAAATATATCAAGATAATCTTATTTATTATCTCTTTGAAAGCCAAATCCATGGCCCTTTGGAAAGTGGCCCTAGCGTTTGACAAGTCGAAGGGCATCTTTTGATACACAAATGTTCCCCACTTGGTGGTGAAAGTGGTCTTGTGTTGATCCTCCATTTTGACACTTATCTGATTATATCCTGAGAAACCATCGAGCATAAAGAACATTTCTTATCTAGCTATAGTGCTTAATAATTGCTCCATTGATGGCAAGGGATAATGATCTTTGAGTGATGCTTGATTCAGGTCCCCGAAGTCCACACAGAGTCGAATATCTCCATTCTTTTTTCTCACAAGGACCAAATTTGACACCCATGTACTGTGCTTTATAGGTTAAATAATCCTTGACTCGATCAGTTTCTTCAACTCCTAAGCCATGAGGGATTTGATCTTGGGATTAACAGGTCTCTATTTTTGTCGAACTGGCTTAGCTTCATTTGTGAGCTCGATGGTGTGCTGAATGATGCTAGGATTGTAACCTTTTAAATCATCATAAGACCAAGCCATGACGCCTTTATACTCATCACAGTATCGAGCCAATTTCTCCCTGTCTTTGGAAGAAACACCTTTGCCCACTTTGAGGACTCTTCCGCTTCCAACTGACATTTTAGCATAATCTCCTTTGTCTGTTGTGAGCTTCTGCTTATCCTTCTTAACATCCTCATGATCAAACAAATTCTCTAAGGTGATCAAACCATTAGGGAGCTTGTTGGATTTTAACTAAATAATCTGGTTTCTGTAAGCTTCTTTAACCCTGGGTTGCAGGTGGTCGACAAACTCTCCTGAGCTTTGAATAAACAGAGCAATTTGCTCATCACTCTCAAAAACCTACCAATATGTATCATTATCAGGAACAGTCGGACGAACCACCATACTGACTGCTGAGTGGCCGACCAAGAGGTCTACAGCTAGATCAAAATGAGCTCCTATGGTCGCCATGTGATCTGCTTTAGTATTTAGTGTCCGGGGAATGCGTGTGATATTGAAAGCATCAAAACTTTCTATTAAATCCCAGACTCTGGAGCGATAGGATCTCATACGGACATGCTTGGCACTAGATATCCCTCGAACTTGGTGTACTACTAATTCAGAATCACCGAAGACTTTAAGTTTCTTGATGCCCATTTTCTCTGCCATGTTCAGACCTTGAATTAGCCCTTCGTATTCTACTTCATTATTCAAACACGTGAACTGCAGTTGGAAAGACCTTCATATTTGATTGCTCGCAGGAGGGGTGAGACAAAATCCAGCTCCAAAGCCCATTTTGCATTTGGCGTTGTCAAAGTGTAGGGTCCATAGTGTCGAAGACAACTGATCTTTAGAGAATGGATCCTTGGTGAGTTTTGGGATCAGCTGATCCTCTTCAAAAATGCAATAACTTCCTAGGCTGGTGGCATGGTAATTAGAGAAGGGATCAGAGTCTATGAATTCATTTAGGAAAGCTTCTTGTTTGGGTGGGATTTCCCCGGTTACTTCTTCATCTTCTAAAAGACCTACCACCTTTCGCTCATCATGGGTTATAGAGGTGTGAGTAGGCTCGAAATTGATCAAGGCTTGGTCAACTATATGCTCGGCATGAAGGGGTTCTGAAAGGATCTTCATCTTAGCATCGTGTCGGGTACGGAGAATCAGGTGGGACCAATCCAGGGACATATATCCTCCTATTTTAGTGGTGAAGTCTTAGGACAGATAGAGCCCAAAGACGGGAGGGATGTCGATGACCACTACTTCTTAGGATAATGTTATACTTGGACATGCAAATAAAGTCAAAGGGAGGCTTTTGATGAGACCTATCGTCTGGACTTTATTCCCATCAAGCTGCATTACCCCCTTACTTAAAGGGTCATACTTAATGTTTAATACTTCAGCAATTTGCTTAGGCATGACCGTGGTACTAGCACCAGAATCTATCATGGAGTTATGAAAAAGTTTATTTCCAGCTATAAGGGTGAGGTAAAAAGGATTCGTCTTAGGTTTACCTTCTCCTTGTGCAGTGGAGGGTGAGCCTTCATTCATCAAAGTAGTAGGGGGAAGTGCCTTGCTAACTGCTCAGTGGTGATCCATTCCATTCGTTTGAGAGAGTGGCGGAGCTAGTGTGTCTGTATCTTTTTTATCATGGGACAATGCCTCCCTTAGCCGGATTTTCTGTTCTGGTATACTCAAGAGGTCCCAGAGAGAGACATGAGCTGGAGATTTCTTCAACTACTCTACTACATTCAGTGCCAGGGGCGTGAAAACCTTAGGCTCTTTTGGTTTGCAAGGGATGAACTCCTTCCTGGGATAGGCAAAACCGATGACTGGTGGTTCAGGGGGCCTATTCACGACTACTGACCTTATATTGCTGGCATCCTCCCCGGTCAAACACCTTTTAGAGTGAAGGTTGTAGTTTGAATGCACCATAGGGGCTCCATCTTTCGGAGTTCCTCCATCAATAGTTAGCACTGTATCGTCATCCTCCATCCATGAAAAAAGCGTGTGATCAAGGGCAATTTCTGCTTCTTCTTGTAATGACATTCCTTGCATCTGAGCAACAAAAGCCACATTATCTATGCCCGGGGATATATATGCGGATTCATCCGGTATTATACCTGAGTTCCTTTGTTCCGCAACCTTTTGTTGCAAATTCCCCCCTGGGCAATTCCTCAGGGCATGAGCATTGTTGCATAGAAAACACCAAGAATTGGTATCGTCTGCCAAATTATTCTAACCTACAGGCAATTCTCTACCATTGTTTGGGTGGATGGCCTATAATGGATTAGGGACAGGGGCTATTTGGCCATTCGACAAGGGATTTTTCTCAGCCTGATAATTAGGATGTTGATAGGGAGGTCGGTTTCCTTGGAAGTTTTGCTGAAAAGGAGGCTTGGTAGGAGAGACCTGAGCCCTTTTTAGGTTGACAATTTCATTAGAGAAGGATCTTAAGAGATTTTTCATATCGTTGACCTCAGCAGCCAGAGAGGCGGTTTGGGGAATAGTTTGAGGAGTGGGGAACAAATACATAGACTGTGGAGCAGAGGTGCTTGGGGTGGCTTCCTCCATTACTTGGGTAGATATTTCGGGGAACACTGGCATTGTAGGGCGAGGTGCGAGTTTTCCGGTGTCGATAAGGTTATTTTCAGCCTGAACTGCCCAGTCAAAAGCTTGCGGAAGAGTGTTACCCCCTAGGGATTGAATCATTACTGATATGTCAGAATTGAAAGCTTTTAGATAAAATACAAAAGCCATATCTGCCGGGGGGTGGGCAGACAACGGTATCCTTTGCCAGGTTCACTTGAATCTCAAGTTGAAATCAGTTAATGCCTCTGTAGGAGCTCTTTTGATCGTAATGAGTTGGTGCATTAGGGATGATCTATTAGCTTTGTCTGAAAATCTCTGAAAGAAGCAGTATCCCAACTGATCTCAGTCCCCTATAGTACTAGGGCCTAGAGATCTAAACCAATCCGGAGCTTTTCCTTTGAAAGACGCTACAAGCAACCGCAAAGCCACATTCTACTCGGTGATGCCATGTACAGTACAAATAGTAGCTACGTCCTGCAGATGTTCTCCAGGGGTTTTATGACACTCACCCATGAATGTGGGAATGACCTTTAGCGCGGCTGCCGAAATGGCTCCCCAAACTATGGGTGGAACTGGAGGAATGAGAGGGCTACCATTGTCCCATGTCACAAAATTTTGGGGAGGGACTTGGGCCATTGTAGCGTGTATGATAGTGGGGAGACCCTGTGGAGGTAAAACTGAGGCGGAGTGGACGGTCACCAATGGAGGAAAAAGAAGATAAGGATGTAGGGCCGTTTGACTCCTGGTGACAGGCCTATGACTCATAAACTAGTTGGGATGTGGTTTTTTTTTTTTTAATAATGGTCCCACCGGATGTGCCAGAAAAAGAACTGTTGACTCTAAATTTTGCTTTGGGGGTGAACAACCTTATGGAAAATTCAGTGTTGGGGGACCTGCACGGGGAACACTGAATGACCTCCGGGATTGAGAAGCCGACTCTTCCTTGGGTTTTGAGGAAAAGGGAAAAGAAACAAATATTTTTCAAAAGAGATGCTAAAATACTTAGGTGATACATCAGATCGTTAAGAGACAATGAACTAACAAAAATTAAGAAACATATATAACTTCTGTAAGTCCATTCAATGATCTACAAATCTGGATCGCGAAGATAATCAAAAGCTACAACCAAATTTACTTGAAAACATAAGGGAAACATTCATCACGCATTCACTAGATAACAAGTATAGAAACATAGTTTAATCAGTGGAGTCTTGGATAGATATATTCCCAAATTTTATCAGAATTTTTAACAACAATAGCATAGAAAACACTATTAATAGTAGGCCAAAAGAGAGATCATAAAAGCCGCAGGCACAATCTAAATAATCTTCTTATAGAAAGACCAAAATAGTGTTTTAAGGCTGGAAACAAAAGAAAACTCCTACTTAGCAAACTGGACTGTTCTTTTCTTCTCTGTGTTCTCCAAACTCTTCCCCCTCTTGCAGAAAAGAAAACCACATTTAAATAGGCCACCGCTCCTAAAAACAGCTTCCCTAAATGCCAAAATGGCACAACCCCCTTTGAACAGAAAACATGGCATGTCGCTACGGAGGCCGCACCCAACAAAACAAACCCTACAAATTAACTTTTCACCCACAACGGACTGGAGGTTACCAAGAACTGAAAAAGATTCTACCGAAAGAGAAAGGACTTCGGAAAAGGGCACAGCCGTAGGAAACCGCTCACATACTGTGTTAATGAGTGGGCCCACTAAGAAGAATAGTCAGGAAGCATTGCCATTTGTCACCCCCGCGCTGCTTCAAAAACTAGATGCCAAAGACGAAACGAGGGAGCAACGTCAGGCCACCAAGTGCCCCACGCGCTCTGCCCTGCTGGCTAAAAAAAATGATCACAACCAGGCCTGCCAAAAAACTTAAATCGGGGGAAAATAAAGGTGAACAGTTACTACAAGAGGGTTCTGAGTTCCCTCACCCACATCAACTTCCTTCTGACTTAAATCAGCTCCCACAACTACAGTATCCTCAACTCCTACATATCCTTGAGCATTTATGTCAACCTGTTGGGTTATCCATTCTCCCAGTTCAACAACATTTGGTTCATCTCCCAAGGATGGCATTCCTAGGACTTCCAGAGCAGACTTTTGAACATCTTCCTGAGATTTCTAAGGAACCACCTCATATTGATAATTTGAAAAAATTTCCTTCAAAATTTGTTTAGTCTCCTTGTGGACTTCTTCATTTTTCCCAATCATTAATTTGTTCACCCTTGATTTGTTCATGAACTTTTCCTTGTTTTCTTTGAGAATTCTATCTATTTCCACTTTAGCAATTACTGGACAAAGTTGCACTAGCACATACTCCCTTATCCTTTCTTCCTCTAATCTAGTGATCTCGTTCCTTAATTTTAAGAGATCATATAAGCTCTTGGGAACTTTTGATACAATATCAATGAGATCCCTATTATACTTATTCAAGTATACAACACTGGCCTCTTCCAATGATCTCTTCCCTTTGTCATCCAATAGATCATAAAATTGAAAAAGTAGATTGATATTACCTTGTTTAGTTATTTCTTCCTTTACTTGCTTGAGTGTTATTCTAGATTATTTTGCTTCAACTCTTGGCTTCTTGCTAGGCTGCCCCTCACCACATGGTTTCTTCTTAACAACCCTGATAGCTGTAGTACTTTTCTTCACTTCTTTTACCACTTTATCAGAGTTTCATCTTCTTCTACACGGGATACCACATAAAATCTATGTGGTTTCTCTTTCTTCCTCTTCACTACTCCACCAGATGGCTGGACTTGAGGCTTAGCTAAATTGGGTGGTTTCTAAACACCAAAGGAGGGTGCAAAGCTCCTTGTCTTCCTTGGCTTAGGTGGAGGGGTTTTCGGTTTGGCTTCCTTGGGCTTGACCATATCTTCGTCCTTCAAGATGTTCTTCTCTCTGGATCTCTGGACTGCCTCCTTGGTGATCTCCATGGTCTATTCCAGTTGCTCCACCTCTTTCTTTACCTTCTTCTATATCTCAGGTTTCTTGAACTTAGAGTGTAGGCTCAATCTCTTTTCCTTATATGTGTCAAGCCTCTCCTCAAACTTCTCCACCTGTTTTCTCAATAGGTGCTGAGCATATGCCTCAAGTACACATCCTTCAACCTCATACCCCATGGGCATGATCCATGAAGTCCTTGGCTCAACGACTTCCATAAGGTATTGGTCAATGCCTACCATAAAGCAGATAGTATCTTGATACTTCTCAACTATCTCTCTAGGAATCCTTTCTTTGCTTTGTATCATGCTTTGAAAATTCTTGAAGTATCCCCAAAGTATGCCTTTTTGTGCTTCTAAATCTCCTAGACCCTGAAGTGTCTCTTTGATTTGCACAACCACTGGCCTGTCATAGGCCCATTGAACCTTTCCTACTCCTGGAATCTCATTCATAAAGTAGAAGTAGAGATAGATAATCAAAGTTCCAAATTTGAACACATGCTTCTTGTCTTGCTTGATTTTCTTCAAATTTCTCAAAAGCTTACTCCAAAGTACTTTGCACAGGTCGTAAATTGTATCCTTCTTCAAGATTTGGTAGGTAACATATATGGTCGCACCAGATATCGAATTGTCCCAGTTGGATTGATAGAATTTGTATATTGTCACCATCGATGTAAATCTGACATCATATTCAATTATGTCACTGAGGGTCATTGATCTCTGTCATATTTGGAACTAGTTACCTCCATTACTATCTAGTTTTTCACATTTCTAAGACCAAGTACCTCACCAGTCAAACTCAGATAGGTCACCACCTTGATTGAAGTCTTGGTGATCTTGTATGGTTTATCAATCCACATGAACTCGTCATGCATTCTGGTCAAGACATATTGGACCCACTCAGGTTCATCAAAAACTAGAAAATTCACAAATTGTGCGAAACCCTTTTCCTCAAGCATTTTGAATTCTGGTTTAAAGTTTCCCATCTCGTCAATAGAATAATCTATGTAAAGTTTTAAAATTTGGGCATTCCCAAACTCCTCAATATTATAGTGACAATAAACCCTAATGTCTTCCACATGTAAAACTCCATATGGGACTAATGAAAATGCTCTGTTTGGATCATCTTCCATCGACTTGTAGGGGTGTTTCTTCAATTTTGGTCTAGCTCACTTAGTTACATTAGCTACTAGTGGGTTCACAACACCAGTCGATGCCATATCGGAAAATGTAGGTTTCAAATTGAAAAAGCTCTAATTCAAAGAAATACCTTTTCAATCTTCAACTGGATGCAAGATCTCTTCAACAAATCTCCCCCTTTCACTTCAGAATCTCAATAAAATCGCCTTCGCCACACTCTACTGCTTTTTCGCTTTGAATGTAAAGTGATAAATGAGAGGTTGGGTCGCTTTTTATCTACTGCATACCTAACTAGGTATAATAAATGCTCTTATCCCTAACTCTCCCGGATACCCTGCATTCACAAAGTTCCCTTCTACGGATCTTCAATTCGGTTCAAATTTTCTAGAAATACATCATGAACATATGTATTATCAAAACCTAACTTACAACATAATGTTGATCATCCAACCCCAACATCTAGCAATGAGAATTGGATTGTCATGAAAACTTCCCTTAAGCCAGAGGAATTTGTAGTGCTTGAATCTATTGCGGATCCATTTCCTGCATCCGAGTCACTCTTCTTCGCCCATATCTTCTGCATTTGATTTATGATTTCTTCAACTTTTGTTTTTCCCTTCTCATCTGACTTTGCATTCTTATTCTTATCTTCTGGAGCCTTCTTGTTTGCATTATTGCTTCTAAAAAACTTAGCAATGTGACTGAATTTGTTGCAATTATAGAAAATAACATTGTTCCTCTGATTAGATCTGAAATTTCCTTGATTTGTTCTTGATCGATATTGATTAGAAATATGACCAAATTTTCCACAAGCATAGCATCTAACATTTCTCCTATTCTGAAAGTTATTCATCATATTTCTGCATAGATTTACCTTATGACCATACTTATTACAATTGAAACATTAATTGATAAAGGATGGACCCTTATTATTCATCCTATTTCTGCACTGGCTAGCCATATGACCAAATTTATTACAAACAAAATAGTTACCATTGATTTTATGAGCATTAGGCTGCCTTACTGGAGGCCTTTCTGAGTTGTTCTTCTACTGTGCTGATTTGGAGCTTTCACCTTTCTCAAATCCAATACCTTGAGTATCATTTGGATTCTTCTGACTTGCAAGCATCTCATCAAGTTTGGATGACCTCACTTGGAACTTCAACTTGTACTCATTTGCAACATCAAGATCATATCTAAGAAGAATAATCTGTCTGTCAAGATCTTCCTCATGTTGTCTAGCATCTTCTAAGTCAAGCTTCAGTTGTCCATTCTCACTCTCAAGTTTGCTACATTCTTCAGATTTTTCTTTTAGGGACCGAGCGAGCTTCTCCTAATTCTTCTTCCTTACCTCTATCTCTTTTGTCAGTCTCATCCCATCTCATTCTTCTAGACTGTATTAGCTCTAGCAAGTCTCTCACATTCTTTTGTCTTTTCCTTCAAGGCTTATGTTGGCAATTGACACTCAATTGGTTGGTTTCATTATGTTGTCATTGATGGAAACGTGGCAACATGTTTCAGATTCATATTTTGGTTTGGTAGTGTAGTCACATAAATCTGTCCACTTAATTAAATGAATACTCAGTATTTATTTGATTATTTAACCATCAATTAATAATTAATTAAATTAATATTTAATTAATTCATCTTAATCCTCTTCTCCTATTAATTAAAAAAATTATTCAATTTATTTGATTTAATTCACTTAACCAAATTCAGACCATTAATTAAATAAATAAATCATATTTATTTAATTAAATATTCTCTCACATTTAAATAAATTAATATTTATTTAAATCCCCCAAAATCCCACCTCTCACATTTAAATAAATTAACATTTATTTAAATCACCTTTATCCTCCACCCACTTGTATTTTCCTACAAAAGCAAGTTGCACAATTATTTTAAATAAATAATTTATTTAAATCACCTTTATCCTCCACCCACTTGTATTTTCCTACAAAAGCAAGTTGCACAACTATTTTAAATAAATTATTTATTTAAAATCCTATTTATCCTCACCCACTTGAAACCTTTAATGGTTTCCCTTAAAGTCTTCAAACTTGATGGCTTTAAAGTCTTCAAACTTGATGGCTTCCTTCTATAGTCTTCTTAAGCCTTTAATGGTTTCCCTTAAAGTCTTCAAACTTAATGGCTTCCCTTAAAGTCTTCTTAAGACTTTAATTGTTTCCCTTAAAGTCTTCAAGCCTTTAATGGTTTCCCTCAAAGTCTTCAAGCATTTTAATGCTTTATCTTCCTTTTTCTCATTTAAATAAATTAATATTTATTTGAATATTTATCCAAATGCAAATTACACCATTTAATTGAAATAAATGATTTTATTTTAATTGAAAATACCAAAATTCCTCCCACTTGCATTTTCCTACAAAATCCACTTGCATGCCTAAACCCCTTCTAGATTCTTCTAAACCCTTCCTAATTAACCTAATCCATCCCCTAAATATTGTCACATTCCTAAGCAAATTGGAGTCACTTCTAAAAGACTCCAAAGTCTTTGAAAAGCAATTAATGATTTGTGTGTTCAACAAATTAACTTCTAAAGTCTTCCAAACCACTTATGGCTCTTACATGACCATTAATGGTTAATTCCACTTGCACCCATGGTTAAGGACTTTGACCCCTAACTTAACCCTCATGTAACCCATGTGTCTCTTCAAAGCATTTATTTCTTTGACTAGGGTAACCATCATGTCCCCTCAAGCATTTAATGCTCCTTATCACTCCTCTCAAGCCTCCTCATGGTGACACTTGTCAACATGGGATTGGGTTGAAAGTCTCACATGGATTGAATATCTTTCAATCCTAACCCTTGTTAAGATTACTCAATCTTAACCCTTCATTTCCCCATTTCTTCTATAAATAGAACCCTTCTCCTCAAGCAAAAGAAAGCATTTAGAGTATTGTTGTTATACTGACATTATCATAGAGCTTTCTCATAGCATCACTATCTACACTTGCATAGCATTTGCTTATCATATTCAACTATCTTGAATCTCCATATGGCATCCAAGGCTAGTGCTAAAAGCTGAGAGCTACACTCATTTGGGACTTGGAGAGGAGAGGAACAAGGGAGGAGCAACTATGAGCATCTTGATTAGCTATTTTATTCTATGTTTATATGCTTTCTATTTCATGCTTAATATCTCTCTTGATATGCCTGTTTAGGATAATCTTTTGTTGCTAACACTAACGTTTGTTTCTTGTGCTCTTGTGTGTGTTGCCATCAAACAAATTTTCTAATCCTTTTTGCAGAGTATCAGGTAGATTATCGACAGATACTTCACCGACAGGTTGGATGTATTTCTTTAGTTACCGGTAATCTAGGACGACATGGTTTATATTCAGGTTATCGGTATTGGAGGCCGACATCATTTGGGAGATCCGACATTGGTAATTGTTTTGATATTCATGTATTTATGTTATTTAGCGGACATGTATATTCATAGTGAAATTATCTTTGTAAGCTGACATAAGGCATGATGGACTGTAAAGGCATATATAGGTCAGTTGATTCGATCATTTTGTAAGATGCATGTATGAGGAAATAATAAAGGAGATGTGAAATATATGAGAGAGATCATGTATGTAAGGATATTTATGTAAGGGGTTATTATGAAAAGGGTTTAGGGTTTCATACCGAAACAAACATAGCTTAACCAGAACTGTATTCAGGCATAGAAGATGCTATCTTTGCAGTTCAATCATTTCTCCGGATTGTAGTCTGGATTTGTATATAGTTAGTGGGGCTAATTTTGTAATTGAGTAGTGTGCTCTAGGCTATAAGCCTTCCTGCAAGTGCATGCCCCTATATTTTGTAATATCTCTTCATATGACAAGTGGATTGATATTGTGGGTCACAAATCTCACCATGGTTTTATCTCTTTGAGGTTTTCCACATATAAATATTTGTGTTATGGTATTCATTTGTGTGATTAGCTTATTTGTTGCTTTACTTCTTTCAATCTTATATGTACTGGTATACCAGTTGGTGAATGCATGTTTTAATAAGGTTAAAATTGATCATTCTGGTAGAACACTGATTCACCCCCCTCTCAGTGTTCTTGGATTCCAACAACTTCTTCATCAATTCTCTAACTTTCTTTCTTCTTAAGCTGATCAACTAGCTCTTTTCTTTTCTCCCTTGACTTCCTCAACTGATCCTTCAATGATTCAACAAAGTTCTTAGCATCCTTAAGGTTTACTTTCACTTATTGGACCTCAAATTTAGCTTGATCAAGATCCTCAAGTGCTACAACAAGCTGCTACTTCAGACTACCAAAATGCATTGATTCACCTTCTTAGATCTTCCTCAACCTGTTAGGCTTCTTTTGAGGAACTAGGCTCATACCAATTGTTGGAATCAATGAACACTAAGAGGGGGGTAAATCAGTGTTCTACAAATTTTAGCTTTCTCAACTAGTTATTCAAACCATTTAATGCAAATGAATAAGAGAGATAAGCATAAGAAAAACACACACAAAAATACCACCATAACACCAAGATTTTGTAAATGGAAAACCTAGTCAAGCAAAAAACCTTGGTGGGAATCCTACCCACAGTGAGATAATACTTTTTTAGAAGTGTGTGAAAATTTTACATAGGAATGCACATGCATTCAAGCACACTGCCTAGAGCTCACTACTATAATTACATTAAGGGCTACAACCCCGGAAGGATCACTTCCTTACAAAGGAATTAGAAAATGTCACAACAAGATTGAACTATAAATTAGCATCCATAAATTCCTGGGATAGTTCTGGTTTAAGCACAAAATACAATTGTATCACTTCTTTGAGACTCACTGCTCTGTTCTGCTGAGTTGCTTTATTCTAGAGCAAAATTCCTTCAATTGCATACGTGGAACTGAGTACAATCACACATACACGACACTCTCACACTCTTTGATATGTAAAATTAACTTTTCAATCTCTTATATATATCTGCAACATGAATTTAGCTAGCCAACAATTCGGCTTCAAGAACACTTGCAAAATATGAAACGTGTAAAATGTGTCGGCAAGATCCGATCACAAATGCATATGTGGCCCAAAACAAATTGACTACACACTTCTCACATGTCGGCCAAGAAATCTCAAACACAAAATCAATCACCAAAATCATTCCAATAATTATGCACAATATGTTACATCACTAGTCGGCCAAATAACACTTTTCTTCTTGACATGTCGAATACCGGATCTTCAATCATGCACGAAAGACAACATCAGAGGCTAAGATTCTGGAATAAGATATTCTAAACATCCAAACAACTACTCGAATCACTGCAAAGAAAAATGTGCAACAAAAGTGAAGTTCCACTCAAAATACTCCTAAACTATCAAATAGTTCATACTTTCGATAGGATGAATCTATACAATCTAGATGGAATCTCTGAGCTAGGTTGCCATCAATGACAACTTCAATACACTTATCTATTCTTATGCAGTGTCTCTTGCCAACAAGGTATATCATTATGACCACTGATTATTGTACTTGATGGAGTGAAGCCTTGGCTTGAAAAAATTGCACTACTGAAGTGGTAATCAAGTTTTTGGAGGAATGCATCATAACCAAGTTTAGAATGCCCTTTTTTTGGTATGTGATAAGGGCCCTTCCTTTTCCTCCACACAATTTCTTCAATGGGATTTCAAAAATGTGGTAACCCTGAAATTTTCTTCTAATTATTACCCACAAGGGAGTGGTGTAGTAGAATCCACAAATAATAATTTGATCTTTGTAATTAAGAAATTGCTAGAAAATAATCTTACAGATTGGTGTACTCAATTTAAATTCACACTGGATTGACTGTGTCAGAGTAAAGAATTACCTAGGGACTTCCCCTTTCAAATTGGTCTGCGGTTTGGAGCTGATTTTTCCTAAGAATCTTAAAATACCAGTCCTTAGGTTTAGGGTGATCCCACAATACTGGGCTACACTTTTTGGTACATCTTGATTTTTGCTAAAATAATACTTTTTAGAAAATATAGTGATTTAAGGCTTGGGAGGTCCCATTTAAAGTAATTAATTAAAGAGAGTTAAATCAAAATCCTCTTAGATCAAAATTTCTTGGATAGAACCTCTCTACTCTTAAATCAAACTTGCAATGGAGTCTCCTTCGCACCTATCAAAATGCTAATAAAAAATCACTTTTATGTTAGCTTTTGGGGGGTCAAATGAATTCATTTAGAATTTTGTTTTTTAAGAATGTAGTTATTATTATAAGCTTTCCAAATAGTATAACTTTAATTATATTTAATTTAATTAATATATTTTTATTTTAATTTTTTATGAATGTAGGTTTTTCATTGAGCATTAAGGATTGTGTTTCACATGTGGAAAATTGAAAAATAAAAATAAAAAATTGTAAAAATATATTTTCCCTAGGTATTGATATCCCCATTCCAACACAAAAACAAGAAGTTAAGTCACATGCATACAAAAAAAGATATGTATTATGGAATACACCTTTGTCCAAATTACAATTACACTGACTACAAAAATTATGAAAAATATCCATGCACTAGATATTGGTGTGGCAAATATATATTTTAAAAACTAGAATTTCCTTCTTGCTATAGAAAATGTTATGCATTACAGAATAAATGTCACTTCTGAAAAATGTTGATTACTATAAATATTAAGTTATTAAAAGGTAAATAACAATATGGATAATTCATTTCTAATTATTTTTAAAAAATAACATATTTAGAATCTATATGAAGAATCTCACAAATTAGTAGTTTACTTCATCTTCAAACTCTTAATGGTTTAGTTGCTATAAGTGTTAGAAAGTAAAGATTTGGTGCAAAATACTAATTTTAGTATCAAGTTTGGCCAAAAAGTGTAACAAGCAGTATTATGGGATCACCCTTTATGGAAGGGTTTGTTCAAGGAGATGATCCCGATCACACCAGGTTAGTGAATTTGTTGTAGTTGGAAGAAGATATGGTTGCTGCATTAGAGCATGTTGCAAAACACTAGGTTGTAGTTAAGTATTGGTTTGATAAGAGAGCTAAAGTGAAAGCATTTTGAATCTCATATTTGGTTTTAATGTGGGATAAGTCCAAAGAAAAGTTTGGGAGTTATACAAAGTTTGAGTGTCTGTGGGTCGACCCATATTAAATAGCGGAGATCTTAGGGGATATTTATTTTTGGATTACTAGTTTGGAAGGGGACCTAGTCCTATTGCATGTCAATGGGTAGTTCCTCAAGCACTATTTTGGGTCTTGATCTCACCAGGGGATCATTCTTCTATTGTATTATAGTAGGCTTTGGTTTTGTTATTATTTATTGTTTGTTCTCTTCTCTTGTCTTGTGTCTTTGGTGGGAACGTGAGGCTTTTGTGGCTAGCTTCCAAATAGTTTAGGCCCTCTGATTTCTTGGTCATAAGGTGCATTAAGTTTGTTCTTTCTGATTACTATTCTAGATCCTTCTCTCCTTCAGAGAATTAGAAGTTGAGTATTTTGTGCTTAATTTTGATATTTGGTTTTAAATGACCTATCTTCCTTTCCACCATGTTGAGCTTATACTATATTCATTTAACTACTAGAATCTTGGAGATGTTCTTGAGGAAGGAACTTATCATAATAATGCTATCAAAATATGTCAAAATTCCAAATTATGATTCCAACCCTAATGAACTTGATATGAAATCAATAGCTTTTAGAGAAAAAGTAACTATATATTTTAAATTGAAAAAAATTGAAAAAAAAAAGAGAAAAGAAAAGAAAAAGTGCTTGAAATAATATAATGGGGTGATTCTAGTATCTTCGTCGGGTCTATAGACGCCTAGCTGGTAGTGGAGCTATGCTACAAGGGAATCAAAGGTATCCATGTTGAGGCTATAGATGCTCGGCTGGTAGCAGAGCTATGGACAAGAATTTCACACTAGCTATTAAAGTGTTATTTTGATTTGAGCCCTCTTTTGGGTTATCTTTCAAGGACACTGGGTTGGATAAACTCACTTTGCACACACTTGGTTTCAATATGATTGCAATTAATTTTAGGTTTTCTTAAAATATAGGAACCCAATACTGGTGACATGTTCTCGTTTGCTGAAGGATGATGGTTCAGGCAGTATTTAGAGCATGCTTATTGTATCTTGTGTTTGTTTGGTGGTATTTGTTGTGCCTTCAAAAATCACACCCTCTCTCTCTCTCTCTCTCTCTCTCTCTCTCTCTCTCTCTCTCTCTCTCTCTCTCTCTCTCTCTCTCTCTCTCTCTCTCTCTCTCTCTCTCTCTCTCTCTCTCTCTCTCTCTCTCTCTCTCTCACTCAGAGATGTGGTCTCCCTTTCCTTTTTTTCTTTTTGTTTTGTTCTCTTTGTCATTTCTTTGTTCTTTTCTCTCTTTTGTCTTTTGTTTTCCGGTCTTTCGAGGATCAGGGATGGTCCTATCCTCGACCCCTCTATTGTGTTTCTTAGGGATTATGTTCCTTGACATTTGCCTCTAGATTCCACCATGACTTGCAATAAATGACCTTTTGGGGGGTATATATTAGGGTTTTTAGCACTTTTTGCTCACTTGCAATTTTGAATTTGGAGTTTCTAAGCAACATATGTGCATTCTTGGTTGAGTAATTTTCTTAGGCTAATCAAGTGAGTGGTGTTGGGCTACCCTTTGGTTTGTGCTCATTTCATTGTTGTCAAGGTAGGCCTTTCTTTTCTCGTCTTATGTTTCTTGATTTTCATTTCTATTTTTCTTTTGCATTGTTATCTTCTTGGTTGGTTCTTTTTCCCTCTTGTTCATCTAGAATTTATGTTTCTCCCCCTTT
Organism: Cryptomeria japonica; assembly: GCF_030272615.1. NCBI lineage: Eukaryota > Viridiplantae > Streptophyta > Pinopsida > Cupressales > Cupressaceae > Cryptomeria > Cryptomeria japonica. The sequence continues at coordinate 278,329,905 of NC_081406.1, read as the reverse complement.
TCCTTGTTTTTGTTCGTATTTTTGGCCTAGGGTTGGCTTTGGTCTGCTTTGGTGTTTTTTATTTTTTGCTTCTCATCTTTTTTATCACTTTCCTCTCTTTTCTCTTCTTTCTACCTTAGTTTCTTTTAGGTCTCGTTTTGGGGATCCAGGATGTGTGAACATTGACTCCCTTGTTTTCTTGCTTCTCATTTTCCTTTTCCTTGTGTTTTTCTTATTGGTCCTTTAGGGATCAAGGATCTTCCATTCCTGATTCCCATTTTCATGGATTGAGGATGTTAAGATCCCTAACCCTTGATTTTTCTTTTTTGTTGATCCTTCTTAGGGATTAGGGATTGTCCATCCCCAACTCCCATTTTCAGGGATTGGGGATGGTTTAACCCCTGATCCTCGCCCGCTACTTGTTCCTTCAGTGATTAGAGAAGTAATGACCCACGACCCTTGTGTCTCTTTTGGTTTATGAATCGAGGATCAAAGATGTGAAGACCCTCAACTCCTGATGGGTTTATAGCCTTAGAATAAAGCTTGGGATCAAGGATCTTCCCATCCCCGACCCTCGATTGTTTATAGTTTAATTTTTATGTTCTTATTATAGTTTTTTTGTTCTCAATAAGGTGCAAATCACCAATTAGTGCAATCATTTTGATGTTTTTTTTTTTCTCATTAATGTTTCTACTATGACTCTTTTGGGTGCAAAATTGACGATGTTAGCATCAAGAGTAATAGCCATGAAGTACAAGTTTGATTCTTACATCCCACCCACTAAATTTTACTCATTAGACAGGGATATTATAGACACTGATATTGGTCACATGGATTTGAATGAATTCCTATAAAGGATGGCCAAGCCGGATGGAAGGAATACTTAGGCTACCTCACTGGTTTGTTTGGGGCTTGTTTCGGTAATAGGGTTTCCAATTGCATTGCAGTCTCTAGACTTGATAATGGCCTGTGCATAAAATTATAAGCCTAATGAAAAGAGACTCTATGGCCCTCTTGGTAATGTTATTCTTGATATCTCTCCAGATGTTATAGAAGATGTCTTCCACATTCCTAAATATAACTCTTATGCTCATGTTATAGTAACTCAAGGGGAGCGGTACTTTCAAGAGGAAGGAGACCTCGTGACATATATCAATAAAAATTTGATGGAGAAAACTAGGAAGCCTAGTCAAATGGATAAAATCAAAATCTTTCGACACAACTTATTTCCATATGGATGCTAAAGACTAAGTCACTCTCTTTTGTAGAGTGGCAGGATTACTTGATGCAAAAGAGTTTTTTCCATGGATGTTTCTCTTCATCAAAATATTTTTGGTTAGGAAGGAGTACATTGACTACTTAGAAAGATGATCAGTGACAACTTATATGAGCAATTCAAGCGAGTGAAGACAGATCCGTGATTCTACATGAATTCATATGTTCTTTACTTGCTAGCAGCTCAACTTACCTATCCTGGACTAAGGAGAGAAGTGTATCTTCCCAATACTCGTATATATCATCACTACCCCCAGTTGTAGCTAAATAGGAGTAGGAAAGATCATTGAGTGGTCAATGTTTTCTTTGCATTTACAGTAATAAGGTCTATTGAAGGAGATTTTAGCAAGAGGATGTCTCTCGAGGCAGATAAAGAAATTATGCATTTTGGCAATTATTTTAATCAATTCAAGACATTTATATATATATAAGGGTTGTAGGGTGCATGATGCCTCCATACAATTGCCTTGATATCCTTGTGATTTCTTAATTTTTCTAGAGCTATGAAGACAGGTAGTAGATGCACATACTTAATAAAAACAAACATAAGCCCTATTTTCATCTCCTAGTTGTAGTAAGGGCCCACTCTTGCTTAGATATGAAGTAACAAAGAATATTGAGGCTAAGCTACTAGATTTTTCTCTGGACCTACTACATATTGATAGGCATAAATTTGATCCTATTGGAACATTCAACAAAGTCATGGGTACTCACTTCACACATGTACCAAATCTTGAAGACCACGGGGAAAATTATATTGATGACCATGAGGTCCAAGTGAGGGATTACTGTAGGTTGAGTTTGATATATGTATTAGATGATTCCAATCTATGGATTTCAAACCAACACAAGGACTATTGGGAAGAAAATGTGTTTCACCCCTTATACAAAAATAATAATTTTTTTAATATTCATATTCATAATATTGATCCTCATTAGGTGGAGAAAGAAGATATGGAGTTATAAGCTAAGTATGTATTATTCTAGAAGAAGCAATGGATGGGGAATCCATATGATATGCCCCTGGTGCCTTCTATTGAGACTCCAGCCCAAAAAAAAATACCCAATGATATACTCCTAGTGCCTCTTCCTCCTCCTCAAGGGAACATTCTCCTCCTAGAAGTCCTATTGGTCATGCTAGAGCCTATGTGGAGCAGCTTCCTTCTAAAGTGCATAAGCAAATAAAAAGGAAGAGTACTGATCAAGGTGCCCCTTCCTCTTCTACTCCTCAATCTGGAAAGACAAAAGAACAACTGAGTACCCCTACAGCTCCAGTCACTTCCTCAATCCATCAAAGGACTAGGTCAACAACAAGAAAAGATAAGGTCAACAACAACCAGAGATAAATAAGAAGTTAGACCTTCTCCTATCAAGAAAACAAGAGTCTTCAAAAGGTTGAATAAGCATAAGGAGGTATAACCAATTAATACCATAAGGGATTGGTTTGAGGAGGAAGAAGGTAGAAGTCAAGAGTTTAATCTGGGCAACTTCAATCTAAAGGCTCCTCTTCCTAAACTCTTGATATTACACAATTCCTAGCTCTTCAACAAGAGATTCCATTGACCTCTTTTGTAGAGCCTTCCTCCCAATAACCTCATAATGACACCATCCAAATAGAAATTGATATTGAGTTAAAGACCAAAAAAGAGAAAGATTCAACACAATTGCCTCATCAACAAGAAGAAGGAGATACATTGGGAAGTAAGGAGCCAACCCTCAAGGTGTAGATCAAAGATGTGGAAATCCTAGGTGAATAACAACAAGAAGTGCCTGAAGATATTGAATTTTTTGATAAGGCCATTGAGGACACTTTGCTCTCAATTCTCGAGAGAGATTTGAAAGAAGCAACTGAAAAGGATCACGAAACTCTCTCTCCTAATTCTCATTAGTCAAAAGAACAAGCTGAAATACAAGGTGGAAAAACTATTGCGGGAAGGTTAGTACAAGAAGATACAACTCAGGAGCAACAAATGCCTATTGGAGAGCTTCCAAAGGAAGCTACACAAGAATGTCATAACAAGATGGAAGAGCAACAATATAATTGAGAGGACCAACATCATTAGGAAGAAACAAATGATTTACAAGTGACAAATGCTTCTGTCATTTCCATCCCTCCTTGGATTGCACGTTCTATGACTCGCAAAAGGAGGACATATAAGGAGGTGACTGAAATAGATTTCTCCTTGTTGGAGAAAGCTTTTAAGACTCTTGAAAGTAAGAAGCGATCTCACAAGTTGGCCTTTGTATCAATAGATGAATTTGAGCATCACAAGGCCCAAATTGTTGTACCAAAAGCCAACAAGCTTGAGTTAGAAATGATAGAGAAATGCTACCAAATCTAGGAGGTAGATCTCAGCCAACAAAATAAAGAGGGAGAGAGGCATTCTTTGACTAGACAAGTTGTAGACACTATTTTTTGTCAGATGGACAAGAAGGAGAAGACCAAGGAGGAGCTGAAGGCACAAAATGCTAAATTGAAGAAATACATCAGTAAAATCCTTGGTCCAATTGATTCAGCTACCCCATCCTCGAGCATCCAACCTACTCTTACACAGGGTTTGTTAGGTATGGTGTAATTAAGGATTCTTTTATTCCTGCGGTAATTAGTTGGAGAGCGAAGATTGAGAAATTAAGAGAGGGTGTCATCCACCAAGTTTTGTCATATTACATTCACCTGGAGTCCCAAATAGTAGTTTTGAATGACTTGTTACAAGGGGCATGGAAGGAGGATATTAATATCTAGGATTTAATTCAATTATGGGAAGATTATCTCCTAGTTTTGAGAAAAATAAAGATGTTTGATTTCAAGCTACTGCACGATAAGGCAATTTTGGAAGAGGATATCGACAGGGAAACATTGGTAGAATGGATAAGAGTCGCAAAAATGGTGATAAAAGAGTATACTAAGGCACAAGACAAAATTATCGATCAAATTAGTTTTATTCATTCTTTACAATCCCGCATTGAAGAATTCATTGAAGGCCTGCATGGGACAGTTCCAAATGGAAAACTGGAACAGGAGGTTGCTACAAAGGTCATCCAAGATTTTAAAGATAATATGTATAATAATTGTTTTCCACAAGTAATTGAAGAAATGATGACAACAAAGAAGCACTTGGAGACAATGCAGGCAGAGTTGCCTCAGTTAGCTAATGCCAGTAAGAAGTCCTAGTCTTTTGTTAAGAATATGATAATAAAGTTGAAGTACACAAATAATTTGGATGTGCAAGAGTTGTAAGCAGTTTTGCATAATTTTGAATAGCATTTTCCCCTTGAAATTTGAATTCAGCTTGTGCAATAAAATTTCTAAAAATAGCCAAATTTCAGACTTTAGTTTACAACTCAAATCTTCCAATTTGGTGGGGTCGAAATTGAAGAGGAAGGGATTTTTTTTATTCATTGTTTTCCATGCCTAGAACCTCCAGCTAACTCCCAGTTAAGCTCAGTAAGTTGATTGATCAATAGTAGAATCGTTTTGTGCATTGTGGCGGGTAGAAAATAACTAGCTTCTGGCAGTTCAAAATGGTGGATTTGGCACTTCTTTTGCATGAATTCAATCATCCAAATCAGTTATTTAGGTATCAGATAGAGTTTAGGAAGCTTGAGCTTCAGTTTAGACTTGGTTTTCTTTAAGTTTTCAGTCAATTTTATATAATTTTGGATGCTAATTTCACCCAGAAAATCCTAGTTTCAAGCTTGAATATTTTTCAGTTTTAAACTCTATATAAACCCCTCTATTGTTTATAATAGGGATTGGATTTTTGGCATAGGAATTCCTTGTGATATTAATGCAATTTTGGTGTGATCTTTCTAGTAAAATTTTGTTAATTGTGGATGAAGTTTATTCATATTCTAGTGTCTCGGTTTTATGCTTTATAATTCAAATAGCTTACATAGTTAGAATTGTTAATCATTGAATGATTTCAAGCAATAGATAAAATAGCTACAACATTTATTGAGAGCATATTAAGAATTTTGGCTTGCATGTACAAATTCAATTCAAATTCAAATAGCATACGTAGATAGAATTGTTGATCATTGAATGATTTTAATCAATAGATAAAATAGCTACAACATTTCTTGAGAGCATATTAAGAATTTTGGCTTGCATGTACAAATTCAATTCAACTGTGCAATTTGATGGGTTCTGAAAATTACTATGGTATTTGTATTCCTTTAATGATTGTACCATTTTCATTTAAATTGTGTTGATCTAATTTATGTGTGTATGGTTTATTATTGTGGTTTTACCTTCCATGCTTATATTATTCAACGTTTGATATTGCCTGTAAAAGTTTCGTTATTTCGTTTAAGCAATCATTTCTAAACCCTATATCTTTTGAATTTTTTTTATGATCTCATGATTAACATAGGATAATTAGCATAAACTGTTATTTTAGATTTGCATTTCATTCATATTATTCTTAAAAATACAAAAAATTTGTGCATGTTAGATAAAGATAGTTGTATTTTCTAGGCATATAACTAGTAGGCCTCTTGTTCATAACACATTTCAATTCCCATTGACCTTTCCTGCATGAATAAGACCTAGCCTTTTGGAACCTTGGAGCATACTTTGTGTGCTTTTCAAGAGAGGAGTTTCATTCTAGATCTCTTGTCATTGGTTGTGCTTACACCGTGTTGTCAATAGAATTGCTTTGCAATACACGATATGATGGCAGTGTTGATTCCTCTTGATAAGTATATCAACAAGGTGGGCCCTTCAAATAGTGAGAAAAAGATTTGAGAAGATTATATTAGACTGGCAGAGACTTTGATCACAAACAACCTCGATATGCCTTAGCGGGGATTTTTGAAGATTTGTACTTATGGAATACTTCATTGACTTGGTGAACCTTTCATATGTCATCCAGAATAGTTTGAATACTAGTTGATATTTTTGTCATTTCGCAATTCCTTGGGTCTTGTATCTATAAAAGGTCGAGGGTAGTACCATTTCATTAGATCATAAATTGCAAAATTTTGTTGAACTCAAAAGCTTTTTGCATCCACGTTCAAAATTCTTGGTTTCTTTTTTCATGTAGAAATTAGTTTGTATATTCTTTGCATAACATAAAAATTGAAAAGTGTCTAGTTGTTGAGCATATCCAAATCAGACATTGTACTTCTATTAACTTTGTGAATACAAATCACTACACAAGATATTAATAGTGTGCTTTGTTAATTCTCTTGTTAATTAATGTCTTTTATTTAAAAGATGGCAAAAATTTGTATGAAATTGTGAGTTATTTTATAGTTAAATACAATTTTGTTTCTTTTTGATTCCTTATGTTATCACAGTATGCTTACTTATAATTCTAACAATTTAATATTCGATATAATTATCTTTCCATATTTAATCTTTGGTCATTTATTTTGGATAAAAGTTACAATTTGAAATAGTTGGTGTCTGCACATCAAATGCATTATATCTATACATTAGTTTGTTAATATAACGTAGTTAGAAGAAAATCATTAGTGCCCTTTGTGAAAACAATACAAAACAACGAACCCTGAGTGAAATCAGTAGGTCAATACTTGATCATCACGATCCTTAGAAATAGTTATTTACTAATTTTCCAAGAAATATAGTTTCTATTGTTAGAAATTCTATCTAGTTTGAAGTGTGATATTCATCCACATCAATGATACCCTTCCCACCTAAGGGTGATTTAACACAAGTTTGTGTGGTATATTGTTGTGTTCTTATATTTAAAGACATTTATGCATTCATTGTAGACATCTAAGATTTAAGAGTGATATTTGTACATCGATTGAATCACACTTGAATTGGAGCACTAAATAGAAATCTAGATCTACAAAATCATCATAGGAGCACATGCATGATTGAAGAGTTTTGTTCTTGATCTCTTGTAGACATTTCCATAGGTTGATCTAGGAGAATATGTCCCCTAGAAATATACAACTCAAAGAAGGTATTTATGAATATTATTATTTTAAATACCAATGAAATCCAAGAAAATAGAGAATTGTCCTAGGTGAACATAAGAGCCACACATATGTAAGGACAAATCTAGACTCATATAACTACTCTGTAACTGCAAACTTATCCCAAATCTACACTATGTACACATTGATATAACATATATATTTCAACATAGATATGAAATATTTTACTAACTACGAGATATATTTAGAGTAATAAACATTTAAGAAATCTATAAATCTTTAGATGATAATATTCAACCATAAGAATAAGTATATTTATAGCTACATTTAATTTTGTAGCTTTAACTTTTGTATTTTAAAGTTTAATTTGCTTATGCTATCTTAGTAAATCTAACTAAATTACACTTACACTTCAAGGAAGTCTATTTTACATTTTATTATTAAATTTTAGAATAAAATTAACAGATTCCACTCATGAATGTCCAAGTTGACGATTAAGACTATCCCCAAGCTTGTATGTATATGGATGGCCTAAAATGCATTATATCTCTAAAGACTGAAATGGGTTAAATTACTTATAAGATATGGTTCCTCAAACACAACCAATCTATATTGATACATCTAAATTTGATTGTTACATGATACACTTTTATACTCATTCTTCTATATGTACATGGTTATATGATTACATACTTAGATTATATTTACCTTTTATGTACTATTTTCCTCTCTCCTATAATTCCTTCCATCCTAGATGCATACAACCAATTACAAGCTTTGCAACATATCTTGTCATTAAATCCCTCACACTTATGTTTTTTTAGATGGTTATATGTGCTTTCATAGATCCAAATTTATCTAGAAATACATACACAAAACACAATCATACATAATGACACCTTGCAATGTCCATTATTATATAGACCCCCAATAGTACCTTTTGATGTTTAAACATTTATTTTACATGGATGTTTGTAAGTGTTATGTACTTTGAGATGTATGATCATTCTAAGAGTAATACAATAAAAAATGGGGAAATGATGTAGAAGTGAAAATTTTGCATGCATAGCATTTTCTATTTAGTTTTGGGTACACCTTGAGGAGAGTTATTGATACATATACTTAATTGATAAATGACATAATATTATGTGAGTTAGGGTCTCTTTCTCTATTCTATCCATATGTCCATCATATATATTTTTCAAACTCTCACCCCTTTTCCATATGTTTACACATCCTATAAACTTCCCCAATCCACTTATTTATCATACATTTGCAAGCACATAATTCCATACACATGTTACCCATTTTCATTTGGCCTCTTTCATATTCTAGGACAATTTTGTATTTTCTAGAACATCCTCATGGTTGTGAGCTTATCTTTCCAAATCCTAATTTGGCCAACTCCCATTTATACCCTTCCCACCTAAGGTTGACTTAACACAAGTTTATATGGTATATTGCTATGTTCTTGTATTTAAAGGCATTTAATGCATTCATTGCATATAGCTGAGATTTGAGAGTAATATTTGTGCATCGATTGAATCACACTTCAATAGGAGCACTAAATAGGGATCTAGATCTACAAAATCATATTAGTGGCACATGCATGATTGAAGAGTGTTGTTCTTGATCTCTTGTACACATTTCCATAGGTTGATCTAGAAGAATATGTCCCCTAGCAATATACAACTCAAAGAAGGTATTTATCAATATTGTTAGTCTAAAATACCAATCAAATCCAAGAAAATAGAGAGTTGCACTAGGTGGACATAAGAGCCACAATCAACAATATGCAAAGACAAATCTAAACTCATAAGACTACCCTCTAACTACAAACTTGTCCTAAACCTACGATTATGTACTTTGATATAACATAGATCCAACACAAATTTGAGATATTTCACTAACTACGAAATATGTATCAAATACAAACATTTAAGAAATCTGTAAATCTTCAAAACAAAATATCAAACATAAGACTAAGTACATTTATTGTTACATTTAATTTTATAACTTTAACTTTTATATTTTAAAGTTTAATTTGCTTAAATGTTATCTTACTAAATCTGCCTAGATTACACTTACACTTAAAGGAAGTCTATTTTACTTTCTACAATATTATAATATTCTTACAATAAAATTAACATATACCAACCATTAATTTCTAAGTTAACGGATTAAGACTATCCCCAAGCTTGTATGCATATGGATGGCCTAAAATGCCTTTATATCTTTAGACTCAAATGGGTTAAATGACTTATAAGACATGGTGCCCCAGACACAACCAATCTTTTAATAGGTTGGATCAATCTCAACTCCAAACAAAAAAATCTGTGGCAGATACTGGCGCGAGGGTCACTCTCATTTGTACCATGGTGTGCGAGGGATCTTCATTTCATTTCACACCTATCGTGTAGTAGTTGATCAGCTGTTGTCTTCAATGTTTGTTTTCACACCCAGTAGTATGTTGTGGACACAGATATTTCAACGATCATTCCAAACTATGTTCTGGATATATATGCAATCATTGCTAATAATAGAGCTTCCCTCCTTATGGCCCACGGATGTTTGATATCATTCAATCAATGAGACTGATTGATTTCTAAGATCAGATGCTGATAATTCTATTCTTTCTTCGTCGTATGATATGGGCCTCCAAACTATTCAACAGTCACGTCTCTTATCTTTCGTTTTGATTATGATAGTGAAATGGAGATTCACGATTAATTTCATACTCATCCAATTAGTCATTCCATTACTGTGGTGCCCAGAAATTTTAATTTATGTTTGTCGAAGTAGATAGCCAATTTCTATCATGAACAAGTTGTGGAAGAGAAAAGATTATATGTATATGTATATGTATATGATATTACATTCCTTCTCTTTTCTATTAGTCAAAAATAGTAATAAGAGAATTTCTTATACTCGTATATTTTCTCTCTTGAGTTCTTTCGTTTGGGGTTCTCTTTCCATTATGCTATTTTAATCTTAAATCATCTATCTATTGGAGTGTGTGTGCTATATGATTGGAATTAGATTATGGTTATTTCTCATAGAATATAACATGGTATCATAACATCCAGCTCTGCATGCGGGTCTTATGGTGGTTCTTTACAACCATATCAAGAATACCACTGTTCAACTGAATATTGCAGAGGTTTCTGAGTCGGATGAGGAATTGGATGATTCAAATGCTGATGATGGTGAGGGTTATGACACAGAGGCGGATGTTGAGGTGGACCCCCATATCACTGGGTCAAGCAAGCGTAAAAGGAAAACTGGGCAAGAGGATCAGGGTAAAGGGTCGGCCAAAAGGAAGCAGAAGGGGGAAGATGATGACAACTGGTTTGAGGAAGAAGACGAGACTCAAGATGATATGGAGACAGACAACAAGGAGGTTCAAATTCTTTCTAGCCAGAAGAAAAAGGGGAAGATGCTGAGAGGTGAGGATTTGGGAGCTAAGAACCGGTTGCCCCTTCCTACTGGTTCCAAGGACCGCAATAAGGGTTTGGCTAGGGAGGACACCCCAATGAAGGAAGCTAAGATTGATGAGTGGAAGGATGTGGGTCTGGAGGTGAACTTGGATCCCACGGGAGACAAGGCCCAGGATGGTTCCCATCTAGATATTGACCTTTGTTTCAAAAATGGCACAGACTACTTCAATAGGTTCTTCCTTTGGGTTCAGAAGGAAATAACAAACATAAAAGACAAACAGGTCCAAGAGGCCAGCAAAATTGAAGCCTTAGAAGCTATTGGCATTAGTAAATTCAGTTCCCTCCCTAACTACTTAAGTGATCTTACCAAAGCTATCAGCAATGTAGAGGAAATCATAAATGCCCAATGCAATAGCTTTCAAACCTTGGAAGACAGAGCTAGGGCTACTAAAAAGAGGATGTAAGGGGTTGAGAAGACTCTCAAAAAGATTGGGGAGCAGAGTCACAAGATTTTAAAGGCCTCCTTTGACAAAATTAAGGTCCTTATCAACAAGCTTGAAAGTGTCCAAGGGGAAAAGGCCTTTGGGGACACCACTGAGGTGAAGGAAGACACCTCTGAAGATAAGGAGACGGGTCCTAGAAAAAGAACTCGTGCAAGCACCAAAAAGAAGCAAAACCAAAGAAGGAATATTGAGGAGATCAAGTGGACTGCTGAGAACATGGAGATGGAAGCTATCGAGTTGCTAAAGAACTTTATCTAGCCTTGGCTTTTCTTTTCTATTTTTTCTGCTGACTTGTCTTTAGTTCCTGTGTGTTGTGTCTTTCTGTTGCTGTCTTTTTGTTATCCGATCAGTTGTCTTTTCTACGTCTGTTGTCTCTAGCTTTTTTGGTGTTCTCTAATGGCTGTCTTTTGATCTAATGTTGTAAAGGGTTTCAGGGGCCCTTCAAAACCCGTTTTCCCCTAATCAAAAACATGGTATTAGAACAAAGTTTTATGTTATAGTTCATATTATAGTCCTATTTGTTTGAGAGATTTGATAAGTTAATCATGGCTAATATTTTTATTAAGAAAACCCAATATGCTCTTCTCTTATATATCTTTAGATGATCTAGAGAATTAAAATACTTTAAAAGAGAAATAAGTTATTGCATACTCTAATTTGCATACAAGTATTCTTATGAGATCTTAATGATTATAATTTTTTTTATAATCTTAGTGAAACTTTTAGTTGTTATATAGTGTCTAAAAGGTTTGAGAAAGTCAAGATTTTCTTTCATTTCAACAAAAATTGAGACAAAATAATCCACTTAAATACATAGGAAATTTAAGCATGACTCTAGAAGGAAATCATTATTTTAGAGCATTTTTTACTAAATAGACCTAGCCATCAAACTTAGAAGACCTAAAAATATAAAGATCAACTATGAAATTGTTTATTTTGGAGTAATAAGTTAAAAATTTCTTCTTGAACGATACGATAGTTGTACCATATAAACATAAAAAATATACTACTCACATTGCTATTGTAATGTTGGCACCACTCAATTGGTGTCACTACCACAATCAAGCTTGCAAGCAACCACTATTTCCTCCTTGACCATGAATGCCAACACTGAAGTGGTGACACCTAATCAAACACTTATGGAATATTTTTCCGAACTTAGAATCTTCCCTAAGATGGTTTTCTGAAAATTTTGGGTATTTTTGGTATATAGTAGAGGTTTTATAGTATTTGGGGCTGATTTAGGATTATTTTTGCCCAATATAATATTTTGGAAAAATATCCAAAAATTCCTTGTTGACATCATCTTAATGTTACCAAAAGATTACCATCATGCTCCCCCACTTTGCCCCCTCTCAATGAACTTTTTAACTACATAGGCTAACTCTAAGATGCCCATTCTCAATCGTATGGAGGAATTTTTTGGTGTATTTTCTATTTGGGGTAAATTTCATGTTCTAAATAGTGGCAAGATTAATTTTTTATTCAACACTAAACAATAATTTTTCACACAAGAAAAATCCTTTAGATTGTAATTAAAATGATGTGGAATTAAGAAGGATAGTAATCTTGCTTCTACTATTCTATATTTGATGCCATATATTCTACCCTAGGTTGCAAGTACCAAATTCCTTCTCTATATAATTTTGTTGTAAAACTCACTAGGGAGAAGGATAAATTGGCTTAGATGGTTAATATTAAACCCTCAATGTCACATTTCTTAGCTATAAATCAAAGAACAAAAGAATAGAAAGGATTTGGCAAACTAGATAAGAAACAAAGGAACAAAGGAGAGAAGAAAAAATATCATAAACCTTTTGTATCAAATCCAACTAATGAAACCTCTTCTAAAAAAGGTGAACAACCTAAGAAGAAGAAGGTCAACTAATCCTACTATTAAAGACCTAGCCATGATGAACAAAACTATTTAAGGAAATAGATTGATCACTTAACACACCTTGAAAATAATAATTTTAAGGTGCCTAAGTCAAAAAGTGTTCATCAAAATGGTTTCCTAAGTACATAAATAAAAGTGAAGAGAAAGGAAAGGGGAAGACAATGATTTCTATTTCTTCACTTTATACCATATGGCTTCATGACAAAATGGTTTCTTCTCCTTAGAACCATGTTTTATGCCTCCCACACTAATGGGTAATTATATGCTATTTGAAATGTATGTGAGATGTTTTATTGATATGGATAAAGGAACATTTGAGGATGTTCTTTATGTTGTATAATTATCAACTAATATCCTATCTATTTATTAGATCACTCATACTAGCTTTGGAAAATGAGTCTAGTTCATACTAGATACAATGATAATTTTTTGAAATACATAGTGGGTCTATTGTTATACGAGAAAATCTAATCATTAGTCTAGGCTATATATATTTGCTCTTATTTTATGACTCTAGTTTGACAATATTACTCACTTAGTTAGATGAGATGAGTTATTTTTTGCATTATTAGTTTGATCACTTGTACTATCATTAATTATAGTAGCTTGATCAATAGGGCATGGTTTTAAGGTTGTCTTTTATTCAATTTTATAATGGATTTTTCTAGGGGTGCATTCTTAGTAAGAGTCTTGAAGAGAAATATGATAAAGCAAAATCATGGAGGACTACACAGCTACTGAAGTTAGTACATAATGAATTGGTGATGCAGGAGCATCCTCGGTCTATGAGCAATCTTGCATCAACCAAAAATATTTGCTTTAGTTTTGTTCTTGTTGCAGTTTCTATGTTACTTTCAACATTTTCCAGTACTTGTTTCTTTTTCATTGCAGATCAGATTTCAGGCTTCCAGATCGGTTCTTGTTCATCATTCTAGATTTCCAGTTCATTTGGATTCTTTTCCTGCAAGATATTCCTTTTGGAGTGTCTGTTTCTTGGTTCTGGAGCAGTTTTGAGCTTATCATCTATGTTGGACATTTCTTCTCATACAGAGTGATTTCTTGGTTTGTGGATCTATTTGGCACCTTGATCGATGTTCCTTGGTGGTTTGCACTTCATGTTTGTTCTTGGTGGATAAGATCTTCATGTTTTGGGGCCAACCTATTTTTACATCTTTCATTTTCCTTCCTTGGTAAATGTAATCTTTTGTGGTTGACTCGGATATGTTCTGGATGGTATATATATTGTTGTATGTGATCCTTTGAGGGAAAGGAAGTGGTATGAATTTCTAGATTCACAAATTGTAATTTGGATATTTCTTCGAGGTTCGGATGAATTGTATTTTGGGATGTAGTCTATAACTGAGCATGTTAGTCTGCATGCACAACCCGGATGTTATCGGATGTTTTATTATGAATATATGATGATGTGGATGTCTTATTTTCCATTTTATATGTTTTGTGTTGTTTCTTCCATTGTGTTACTCTTTTTGCATGATCTGGACTATTCTCTTTGAGGATCCTCTAGGTCATGGCTACGTCAGATGGTATCAGAGCTGGTTGTGAACCTTGAGGTATTCCTTTGGGTGAGCAGATCACATATTTGAGGTAGGTTGCTTGTGTGTTCAATAGATTGCCAATGAAGAGGCAATTGAAACTTTGTAGTGAGATCGCCAAGTTGAGGCAGTTGCACTAGAGAAAAGGGAGGAGATGTCACCAAGAAGGATGAACCCTAGGAGGATAGAGTAGATAATGGAGGATTTCAATAATGAGATGAGGAATGAGATCTGAAATGTGTTGGATGGTTTGTGGAGGAATCTAGAATCAGAGGATGAGTATGAAGAGGCAAGAGAAGAGCTTGAGGCTGAAGAGGTTGAAGGATCAATGGATGAGGGAGATGAAATGTTTCTTAGAGTGGTGGCACAATTGAGTAAAGTTCATAAAGTTGAGGTTTCTAACTTTTTTGGCTTGTTGAATTTAGAAGACCTCATAGACTGGATAGGAGAATTGGAGGAATACATTGTGTTTGAAGATGTTAAGGACCCACAAAGAGTCTGGTTAGCACAAACTAAGCTGAAAGGGAATGCTTCTCTATGGTGGAAATAAATTGCAAAGAGATAGAATTGAGAATGGTGAGATGAAAATCACCCGGTGTAGGTAGATGGTTGCAAGGTTGAAGGCTAAATTCATTCCAGGAGACTATGAGCTAGAGTTGTTAAAAAAGTTGCAGAACTTGAAGCAGAAGGACATGAGTGTGAAGAAGTGCACTGAATTATTATACAAGGTGATGATTAGATCCGATCATCAGGACTTGGATAGGGAGAAGATGGATAGAT
Organism: Cryptomeria japonica; assembly: GCF_030272615.1. Classification (NCBI taxonomy): domain Eukaryota; kingdom Viridiplantae; phylum Streptophyta; class Pinopsida; order Cupressales; family Cupressaceae; genus Cryptomeria; species Cryptomeria japonica. Next base: position 278,314,571 of record NC_081406.1, on the reverse strand, counting down.
ACATAAATGGACCCTGATTTAACATCCAAGATGAGATGAGTATGCTAAAGATTTCTATAGTTGAGGAGGCTTATCGATATGCTTTGAAGGTTGAAGGTAAAGTGAAAAGGGGATAATAGAATAATCCTAGAGGAAAGGAGAGATAAGGGGTAGGTTGCAGTATAGAGAATTAGAATGTTGAAGAAAAACCAAAATCTAAATGGAGTCAAGAACTAGATCAAAAGACACATAGAAAAGGTAGTGGCAGTAGTAGTACAGAATTTTTAGGTAGATGTTTTAAGTGTGGAGAAACCAAACATAGATCTTTTGAGTGTAAGCAAGGAATGGCAAGGAATTGGATGGCAAATGAGGATCAGGAAGCTAGAGTTACCAGAGAGAATGTGTTAGAACTAGAATAGGGAGAGTCCCTTTTGTTTAGAAGAGTCTTAATGGAGAAGAATAGTGAAGATATCAGACATACTCAAAGGAAGATTCTTTTTGCAGAATGTTTGCAAAGCAGGTGGTAAGTGCTATAAGGTTATTGTGGATATTGGAAGTACTGATAATTTGGTATCAAAGGAGATGGTAGTGAAGCTTGGCTTGAAGAGGCTTGAGCATCCTAGCCCTTACAAGGTGAGTTGGTTTAAAAATGATCATAAGGTGGAAGTGAGAGAGTAGTGCTTGGTGACTTTTAATATTGGGCCTTTCAAGGATGAAGCCTTGTGTGACGTTTTTCCTATGAGTTCTTGTCATGTTTTATTGGGTAGACCTTGGTAGTTTGATAGAGGAGTTATTTATGATTATAGAAGAAACCTAATCACTATTGAGAAGGATGGGTAGAAGTTTACTTTGGCTTCTTTGAAGGAGAAGGATAAGGTAACGAATAATTTGACTCTTGTGAAGAATTGCAGTGCTGAGAAGCAAGTTGGAGAGGATACATCAGATGGTGGCATGGATTTGCAGAAGGATCTAGTGGATAGGTCTGATAGAAAGGTGGTACCAGATGGCATAATGGTTAAGGTGATAGTGGTAGATTGGGTGAAATCTTGTGGCAGAAATAAATCAGAGTTGTAGAAGAAAGAGAGAAACAGTCAGAGGCAGTGTGCAGATATGAAGCAAGTAAAGGGAGATAAAGAAAAGCAGAAGTTAGAGAATATGGCTAAGGTTCCGGAAGAGGTTAGGAAAATTTTTGTAGATAAAGAAGACATTTGGATCAGAAATGAGTATGAGGTCTATATCCTGAATCCTTTTTGATGTTCATGAGTTTCATCTCATGGAACATTTTTTTTCTATCTAGGGTGTCTGATATAGGAGCATCCTTAGTCTATGAGAAATCTTGCATCAACCAAAAATATTTGCTTTTAGTTTTGTTCTTGTTGCAGTTTATGTGTTACTTTTAGCATTTTTTAGTAGTTATTTCTTTTTCATTGCAGATCAGATTTTTTGGCTTTTCGGCTGGTTCTTGTTCATCATTCTAGATTTCTTGTTCATTTGGATTTTTTTTCAGCAAGATATTCCTTCTAGAGTGTCTATTTCTTGGTTCTAGGGTAGTTTTGAGCTTATCATCTATGTTAGAGATTTCTTCTTGTGTGGATTGATTTCTTGGCTTGTGGATATGTTTGGCACCTTGATCAATGTTCATTGGCCCTTGCTCAACCTTCATTGGTGGTCCACACTTCATGTTTATTCTTGGTGGATGAGATCTTCACGTTTTGGGTCTGACCTATTTTTACACGTTTCATTTTCCTTCCTTGGTAAATGTAATCTTTTGTGGTTGACCCAGATATGTTCCGGATGGTATATATATTGTTGTATCTGATCCTTTGAGGGAAAGGAAGTGGTATGAAGATCTAGATTCATAAATTGTAATTTGGATTCTTCTTGGAGGTCTGGATGAATTATATTCTAGGATGTAGTCTGTAACCAGGCATGTTAGCTTTCATGTAACCCGGATGTTGTATGATGAATATGTCATGATGCAGATGTCTAATTTTCCATTTTCTATGTTTTGTGTTGCTGCATGATCTGGACTGTTCTCTTTGAGGATCCTTCGGGTCATGGCTACATCACTTGGTAGGACCATTTCCACATCCATTTTCAATAGGTTTCATTATGTCTTTGACATTTATTGATAATGTTTCTAGATAAATGGGTTTATTTTTTGAAATAGAACTTTAAAGTCTTTGAGCCTTTTCAAGACTTCCAATTTTTTGCAAAGAAATTATTAGGGAAGACTATCAAGGCTCTAAGTACAAATAATGGGGTGAATATGTTAACCATCAATTTGAATAGTTTTTTTCTTTAAAAGGTATTAAATTATAGTATATAGTGTCATATAGTCCTCAACATAATGGTATCATTGAATTAATGAATAGGTCCATGAAAGAGATGAAATTTTGTATGATATAATTATATATTCTTGGCACTACAATACTAGGTAGAGTCCATTAACTATGTGAGTTAAACCAAAAGTTGCATTCCGCACCAATTTGTAAAGGGGTAACTAATTTTCAAGCTTGGAGTGATTGGAAATCCTTCATGAAATAATTTTGACTGTTTAGTTCCCTTACATGGGCCCACATTCTAGTAGAGAAATTTCCTTCACTTGACATGTTATGCAGGTCACACAAGACGTTAAGTTACATTATTTTTATAAAATGAAGGACCAATTTGTGTGGCCCCCTATTTCAACCCCTCAATTTCCACCATTTGAAAAAAATAGTAGTTTAGGAAGTATATATAGGGCATTCTGACTCTTCCTCTTGTTCTTTCTTCAAATTTTGAACATAACTATTTTCAATTTCTCATTCAATATTAGTTTTTCCTTATCTAAAAAAAAAAATTAAGATCCCTTTTTAGTCTCCCATTTTCATGGACTTATCAATATAGATATGGAGAGGGAGAGGGAGAGATATAGAAAGTTATCTAGAGGGATACAAGAGAGAAATGCGAGATAAACAGTAGAGAGGGAAAGAGGGATGGAGGGAGAGGAAGAGATATGGGTATACAGATAGATAGGAGGTATAGAGAGAGAGGGGTGCAAATATAAAGGGGGAAAGAGGAAAAAGAGAGATAAATAGATGGATAGATAGATAGAGGGAGGTATAGTTGGATACAAAGAATAGGATATAGAATTAAGGTAAATATGGATATGTATGTATGTATGTATGTATATTTATATATATACACACACACATATATATATATATACATATATGTATATATAAACATATGTATATATATATATATGTGTATATATACAGATATGTATATATACACATGTGTATATATATACATATGTATATATATATATACATATGTGTATATATACACATGTGTATATATACACATATGTATATATACACATATATGTATATATACATATATATATATATATACATATGTGTATATATATGTATATATATATATACATATACATATACATATATATATGTGTGTATATATATATATACACATATATATATACACACACATATATACACACACACACACACACATACACACACACACACACACACACACATATATATATATAGGTATATGTATATGTATATGTATATTGTAGATAGATACATATGTATATGTATATGTATATGTATGTACATTGTTGGATTCAGGGATCACTGAGAGGGGCGGGTGAATCAGTGATCTACCAGAAATTAAAACTGCAAACTTATTCTTTATCCATCGGTTAACAATGCATAACAAATATGAATATTTGTTAGGAACCAGGAAGGAAAACTGAGAAGGGAGGGGTGAATTAGTTGTCAATAAATTATTCTAACTTAAAACTTAGTGTCGGTAAAAAGGATTAACAGTTATATTAATACTGGTACAACTTAATGCATGAAACAGAAAGCAAAACACATCCACAACACATGACACAAAGATTTTGACGTGGAAACCCTGTAAGGAGAAAAACCACAGTAGGAAGCCTTACCCACAATCAGATGATACTACTATAGATAGTAAGTGAACACAATAATGGGGTCTGCACATGCAGAAAGGCCAACCACCTAGAGCTCACTGCTCAATCACATAATAGGAGTCACACTGACTACAATTGGATAGTTAAATCCAATAACAATGTACTGCTTCAGTAGAGCATCTACAATGCTAGATTCAATGCTATTTTAAGCTCTGACCATGAGTGCCAAACACCTTCATAACCTTTCCTTCAACCTTCAGATAATATCTGCGTGATTCGCACAAGGATATGCTTATTTTCGCTCTTCACAATGATCTTCAATATTCACACACATTCATAATAATCTTCAAATAAGATCTTACAATTATTTATACAAAACCTAAGACCTCATTATTAGGTCAACTCCCTAAAGATATTACATTTATAAAATAAGTCTTGATGCAATACAATATGTCGGCCTCAATACATTTACACATTATCCAATCAATAAACCATTTCCAAAATGTGTTGTGTTGATCTGGAACATGATATCTTGTACCGATTCATAACCTAGACCTATCTATCGGTTAAGGCAAATATGTGAACTTGATTAGTCCAATAAGAAAAACACCAAATGCAAACATCCAATCCATGTCTTCAACATAACCAAATGATCTCTAGATGACAACAAATCATCATCAACTTCCTGAGTTGTCGGTGAAACATATAAGCTGTCGATGAAACATATACCAGTGACTGTGCATAAGCCAATATCCATGTCGGGACCACAATGTGTCGGTTCAGCAACAAACCAATATAAACAAAGTGCTAAATCAACAATATAGACCTCCAGATAGATAAGTGTTGATATCAATGACAAAACCAATGCAACACATGACGAAGTCATCCATAATACCAACAATCTCCCCCTTTGGCATTGATGGCAAAACTAGATGGGAAAACATCTAAGTGCCAAAAACAAAATGCCAAATACTAACAATCTCCCAAAATAGATCAATACAAATTTATGTACCAAAAATAGAAACAATATAACCAAAAACAAAATACATCTCTCCCCAATCTTCAAAGTACAATGTTTTTCCATAGACATCTATCCCCCTTTGATATCAAATGCCAAATTAGTCAAGAATCAAAACATAACATAACATACAACTAACTACTCCCCCTGAGAAGTAGCTCTCCTTCATCAAGACTAGAAAATATTTTTCTGTTAGTCCCTATCAGTTTGATGCCAATCTTCATCATTCAAGTCCCTGCTGGTGGGGTGATTACCCCAAGCTTCTCTCTGAGATATTCAAATGTTTCCTTAGGCAAAGGCTTTGTAAAGATATCTACAATTTGGTCTTTAGTATTCACATAAACCAATCTCACTTCATTTGCTTCAACATTTTCTTTCAAAAAATTATACTTAATAGAAACATGCTTTGTTTTAGAGTGAAATACTAGATTCTTTGATATATCTATTGATGCTGAATTATCATAGTAAATAATTACTAGTTCTTTGCATTTTACCTTGATATCCTTCAACATTTGTTTGATCCATAATACCCGAGTGCAATTAGTTGCTGCTGCAACATATCTTGCTTCTGCTGTAGCTAATGATGTACAAGTCTGCTTCTTGTTGATCCATGAAATTAATCTTCTGTTAAGAAAGAATGCACCACCAGTGGTACTCTTTCTGTCATCCACATCTCCTGCCGAATTTGCATCTGTATATGCACATAACTCAAAATTGTCATTCTTAGGATACCATAAACCAAGATTTGTTGTGCCTTGTAGGTACCGGAAAATCCTTTTTACTGCAGTTTCATGATTTTCTTTAGGATTGATTTAAAATCTTGAAACGATACACACTGCATTCATTATATCAGGTCTGGTTTGCGTCAAATACAGTAACCCTCCAATCATAGATTTGTACCTTGTCAGATTTATAGGAGTTGAATCAACCTTTGATGTCAATTTATCTATTATAGTCATAGGAGTGCTTACCGGTTTGGATTTTTCCATTCCAAATTTCTTCAAAAGTTCGTTCAAGTATTTTGTTTGACATATGAATATACCTTTATCTGTTTGAGAAATCTGCAAACCTAGAAATTTTTTTATCTCTCCAATCATAGACATTTCAAATTCTTTCCGCATCTTGTTAATGAAGTCTTTACATAATCTTTCTTCTCCTCCAAAAATGATATCATGCACAAATACTTCAATAACCAAAATATCATCATTGGTGATTTTGTAATAAAAATTACTGTCAGCATTCCCTTTTGTGTATCCAAGCTTTAAAAGATATTTATCTAGTCTAGCATACCAAGCTCTGGGAGCTTGCTTCAATCCATATAAATCTTTCCTTAACCTGCAAACCATATCCTTATCATCTATTAATGAAAATCCACCAAGCTGCTCAATGTAAACTTCTTAGTTTACATCCATCTGATAAACTTTATAGTTTTTGTGAGTTGAAAATGCAAGAAATAGTCTTACTGCTTCAACTCTGGCTATCGGTGCAAAGGTTTCATTATAGTCTGTTCCTTCTTTCTGAGAATAACCTTTACAAACTAATCTTTCTTTGTTTCTGATTCCTTCACCATCTTCATTAAGTTTATTTCTAAATACCCATTTAGTTCCAATTACATTTTTGTCTTTAGGCTGGGGAACTAAGGTTCAAGTATTATTCTTTTCAATCTGTTCTAATTCATCTTCCATTTGTTTTATCCAATGTTTATCTTGGCATGCTTCAACAACTAATGCTGGTTCAACTTGAGAAATTAAACATACCTCTTCATTTGCCAATCTTCCTCTTGTCATAACACCTTGATTTTTATTTCCAATTATCTAATTTTCTGAATGATTCAATCTTACATACCTGGGTTTATTATGATTTCCACTTATAGGCTGATGTTCTTTAGTCACAGTTGAGTTTTCTGATGATGTCGGTGTGACTAGTTCTTCATTCTGTTCTGGTGCAATCTATGCTGGTTCATTTATAAGCATTTCTACTACCGGGTTAGAACCTATAGATCTATCTCCCGATTAAGGCAAATATGTGAACCCGATTAGTCTAATAAGAAAAGCACCAAATGCAAATATCCAATCCATGTCTTCAACATAACCAAATGATCTCCAGATGATAACAAGTCATCATCAACTTCCTAAGCTGCCAGTGACTGTGCATAAGCCAATATCCATGTCGGGACCACAATGTGTCGGTTCAACAACAAACCAATATAACCAGAGTGCCAAATCAACAATGTAGACCTCTAGATAGATTACTGTTAACATCAATGACAAAACCAATGCAACACATGATAAAGTCATCCATAATACCAACAATATAAACTTGCAATAATATGTAGTGTCGTAAATTGTACACCCTTGCTAGGGTGGTACAATTTCATGCTTAGGTTAGTACCTGCTTTAGTGTGTTTCCATCATGCATTATTATTTCCCTTTAAGCATTTAATTAATTAATTAAATTAAATCTAAAGTCATATTTCATCACTTTACACATTGTCAAGTTGGGCCCTTTACCCCAAGTGTGCCCCTTTTTATTTTATTCCTCTAGTAAATCATTTAATCATAAACCCTAATTATGTCCTATTTCAACCTTTAAGGCCCAATTTCTCATATCAAAACACCTCAAAATCATCAGTAACTTTGATATTCTCTCTAATATCATCATATCTAATGACCCTAAAAAATTGGTGAAAAGTTGGTTGGACCATGTGCGTTCCCGCCACAATCCTTGACTTTTTTCCTGAAATTTTGGGATCACAATTCTATGATATTATAATGCTTAACCCAAAAATATTGGTGGGAAATTCAATTCCTAGGTTGGCCTAAAGGCAGAATCAAGTTGAAATTAAGATCTAGGGTTTCATACATAAGAGATCTCTTTCTTCATTTGAAGGGAACTAAGAACTATCTATCTATGAGATCTAAGAATCTAAGAGAAGGTTTTTTGGAACATAAGGAGCCTTCTATGTAGTGAAAGAGAAGCCTATGTGGATTCCTCAAAAAAATTCATCAAGCATTTGTCAAGCATTCATCATCAATTAGGAGCCTTGAAGACATTGAAGAATAATAGGAGATCTAGTGGCAATATCTCTCCCTTGGGGATTGGTATGATTTCATGTTATTTTCATGTCTTTGTATGAGCTTCTTTAAATCAATTTGCATATTTAATTTAATGCTTTAGATCATTTAGCATATTTAGTTTGAAGCATTGTCATTTACATTCACATTTACATTTAGGGTTCACTCTCATGCATAGGGTAGCTTTAGTTTCTTATCATTTAGGATCTTGCATACACACAAGGTTCTAGCACTCACATTTTCAGTACATTATCTATTATTTATGGAGCTAGAAATCACCAACATGGGGGTTTGACTAAGGAAAAACCTGATATAGCCACGCAAACCTTCCCTTTTTAGTTGCAGATAAAGGTAAAGGATCCCATCATCGCTGCAATTTTCAGGTTTGACAAAGCACACAGACAATCCTAAAGATCAAATTTGAGTAGAAATCATTGGGATAGGGGTGTGGTGCCCTAGTCCTACGACTTGGTCCTCCTTGAGCACCCTGGTGCTCCTTGGGTGCCCTATTCATCTCTGGGTGCCTTGATCCTCTTCGAGCGGCCTGGTCCTCTCTAGGTGCTCTAGTCCTGCACCCTGGTCCCTCCACTTTGTAGTGAAATTTGACAGGTTGCAGATTCAGGATCTCAGATTTGCAGTTTCTCAGATAGAGCTCTCTATTAGATAATTAGGGATAGTGGTGTGGTACCTTGGTCCTAGTCAGTTTTATTCAATTTTCAGCATCAAGAACACATCCAGAATCCTCTCCCTTTCATGCTTTCAGTATCTCAATTTTAGATCTGCAAGTTTGTGCAATTCTGAGTTCATTTATGCTTCACTCTTTATCTCCTACCCTAGTTGATCATTCAAACCCTATTTTTTCTCGTCATTTCCAACAAGAGGAATAGAAACCCTAAGAGATAATCCTTGGCTCTCTCTTTCCCACAAGAAGTAGCCAAAGTGATCTATCTCCCTAGGCTCTTTTGTATTCCAATGTGTTGGCAAAAGTGGGATTAGGTCCTAGTCACTTGATCTCGCTTTTCCCACCCCCACATAATAAAAGCACAAATCCACAACACCAAAATTTTTACATGGAAACCTAGAAAGGGAAAAATCATGGTGGGGCTGGAACCTATAATATTGATAGACTATGGCCAGGAGTAAATAAATATTAAATAGATGGGGAATGCACTTGCATTTAGGCTCACTGCCTAGAGCTTACTGCTCAATTATATGTTCCCAAAAGACTATAACCTTCAGGGAAGGCTCACTGCCTTACAATTTGATTACAATGAGAATGTAAAATGGAATGAACTCATAAATAGCATCAGACTATGCAAAATTGAGTTTCGATTAGGCTCTGTATCACTAACTGTCTCTACTCTATTGATTACCATGTTCCAATCTCAGTCAGTTATTAGTTGATCTGAAACCAAAATGCGCACATGAAATTGTGCTTAATCGCACCAAAATCTGATTGCTTACACACATAACACATCATAACATTACTAAAATTAACCGCTGGAATGATCTTATATATCTGGTCTCACCACAAAAATAATCTCCTTCAAGTTGGCCTTAATAATTGTAACGTGTAGATGAATTCGGCTCCAATCTCGAACACACCATAGCATCAAAATAAAATATTGCAACCGCATGCTTCCTAAAGGTCCTACCAAACATCAAGAACACAAAAATAATCACCGTAAACACCGCAAACACCGGAGATGATTTCTGATCAACACATTATCAAAATACCTTGTTTTACCAGTTAACTGTCTACCAGTTACCTCCATATTCTGGATAGGCTAAGTCACGACTTTAGAATTGAATCACCATGAAGAGTTGACATCAATGACAACCCTAAACAACTAATCAACCATAAAAAGTCTCTTGAAATCACTGGATGAGTGTCAATTGTCAACAATCTCCCCCTTTGGATTTGATGGCAACAACTATGAAAAATGACTAAGTGTTGGAATCTGTACAACCGGATGAAAGACTAAAATAATACAAGAATTCCAAGACTCACCCTAAGATCAAAAATCCATAAGTCGGCAATACACCAGGTTGTACACTCCATACAAATAATCATTCACCTCATCTCTCCCTCTATACATTTTTCACCGCATCTCTCCCGCTTTGACAACAATGCCGAAGATAGGGTGTCCATCAAAATTGTTGTACACATATATTCATTCACCGAAGGATTAACTCTATACATCCTTCAATATATCTGCATAAGATAACTTAAGGAACTCTAGATAAGTGTTCCAATATGCCTGCAACTTCTCTAAGATTGAAACAAAACCGTTCAAAACATAGGCGTGAAATTATATAGCAGCAATGTTTGTAGGAGTATCCTGAGAGATATTTTGTATATAGTACATTTTATGATACAGTAAGGTGTCTAATTGGGGACCAATTAGGTTCCCAAGTTCACCTATTCTCCTTATTATTCTCTCCTTCTCCTTCTCAAAATTCCTCATCTGCTCAATAATATTCAAAATTTGTCCCTCTATACTACTGATTATATTTGTTGTGGGATCATAGGCCTGAGAGATCCGAATTAACTATCCTTTATATTTCTCTATTTTCTTGTCTATGTTAGTAGTAAAATTAGTCAAAATTAGACAAGACATATATTTTACCACCTTCAACTAATGCCTCATCAACCAGTTTTAGCTCCTTATCTAACTGGGCCTTATCATTGTTTATCATTTGCAAAAATGTTTGAATTTTAGAAAACTTCTCCATGGCTTGTCAGACAAATGCCTTAGACAAAGAATCAAACTTGTTGGAGATATGATCAATTAAATTATTTAGCTTACCAAATTTACTGGTGCTTGCATCCAATTGCACTTTCGGTATCACCTGATCCAAAACTTTCACCGATTTCTCATTTAGTTTCTTCTCCTCTGACTTAGACATGGCTAACTCTTGACTAGCTTGCACCTGAAGAGTAGTAGCATCTATCATCCTCTCAGCCAAAGACATTTGAACAAAAGGTTTATCAAAATTGATGTTGAACTGAGGAAAACTCCCTAGGCTCTAAGTTTTATCAGTGTCAATTGTGACTAATACCGGAGTTTCCAAACCCTTACCCTTATCCTTATCCGGTTCAGCCTATGTTTCCTCATCTTTCTTCTCAGCTTCAACAGGACCGGATTTACCCTCCTTAGGTGCCTCTTGTGCACTGACGTCACCACCTGGTGCACCATCCATGGCCTCTATTGGTTTGTAATTATTATTTGTAGCCTCATCAACAACAAAATCCAAAGCTTGTTGATCACCACCATCCCGCATATCCTCATCTTTATTTGCAATTTCTGTTGGAGGGTTATCTGACCAAGTGGCATTATTTGGAGTATCTACAAGCTAGTTCTTAGTTAGAAAATTCTGTCAAATCTCATTGGTCTCTCTCTTTATTTCTTCAAATCTTCCGACCATTAAAATATTAACCCTGTGCTTACTCTAGAATTCCTTTTTATTAGCCAACAAAATTAATCTATCAATCTCTTCTATGGTGATACCGGTGCAATGATTAACCAACTCACTCTCCTTTATTTCCCTGTCTATTTGACTTGCTTATTTTCTTCTAGCATCAATAATACTGTACAAATCTTTGGGTAGATATTTCTCTAACTTAATTAATGCCTTACTAAATATATCCATATAAAAAATTATTTCTTCTTCTATCTGTCTCTGATCTTTATCATCCATATTTACATAATATATAGATATATTCTTTAAATTTCCATCTTTAATAATCTCATCAATTAGTTCTTGTTGATGAATAATGATGAACTACTAAGGTCCTAACCGGTACTGAGAGTAGGGGGTGAATCAGTAAACACAAAAACTTGCTCCTATACTTTGACAAATCAAAACACAGATAACCGGTTGTCTTCACCACTCTACTTAACCATAGAAATATCGGTTAAACATAAATACTTTAGACAACATTCAATAGATCTCAAATCTTGATAGCTACTTCACCAGATTAATCATGCATGAGTTGTACCAATAAAAACCACAACCATTTGATAGTGCATGCATATCTAACTTAATCAAAAACCACTCAATCATCACATGAAAAACTCACAACCCATAACACACAAGTTTTTCATGTGGAAACCCAAATGGGAAAAACCACGGTGGGGATGAATACCCACAGGCTTGTTTGTGAACTCTTTTGAAGTCCACTCTATTAGGAGCCTACTCCAGTTAAAGACTTTACAGTAAAGGTTTTGTTAGGGATCACTCGGTTAAGCAATGGCTATATACCCTGTTAAAGGTTGAAACCCTGTTACGCATTACCTCTCTAGAGGATTTAAATAACTCAATGAACTTGAGCCACCTTGTTAAAGGATTTACAACAAATCCTGTTAAAGCTACCTAGTTAGGGGATTTCCCTTCTGTTGAAATGGTTATAAGACAACAGGTAAAAATCTGATCTGATAACAACACTCATTGCTAAGGCAGATCCTTTTCAGTTCCTCTCTTCTGCAATCACACTATGCAGATTCCTCACTCTGGTTTGGAAAGTATCAAATCTCCAACATGCGGACACAAACATGACTTTTGCCAACAACTACAATAATAAAACTCATTGACCTTATAAACAACAATTAGGTCAGTAGCATAAACCCTAAACCCCAAACATTTTAGGTTTACAATTACAAGCAGTCTAATCCTGACCGTCATATACATTACATAGAATGAAACGATCTAAAATAGATCTCAAGTCATTATGCATCGTCCAATCTTCACCGCATCTAGAAAAAAGTAACCCGTCATGCACTTTTCACATACTGCTAAGAAAAATGCACATTCCCGAGGTAGACATTTAATGCATTCAATCTTCACGCACAAGATCCTCAAAGAAATCCTTCACATGCACACAACTAACGTGGCATCTTGATCCTTATCCTTTTTCTTAACTAACTCATCACAAAACATCATCGGTTGCATTGCACAAGCCAGACCAGAAACCCTAGACCTGAACTGAGACTACGAACTGATAGTCACACTTAGTGAAACCCGACACCGGTCCACTCATTCAATTGACCATAACCACTTCCGATCTTCATACCAGTGCATACCGGTTCACCTGCTTGAGCACTTATTGACATCAATGACAACATACATTATCATTGCTACATCATATGCCAACAATCTCCCCCTTTGACATTGATGGCAATACTTAGTGTATCATTTCTCAATATCTGCACCATTCTCAATAACATATACCAGTTCAACATAAAAGATCACCACCACCACCACTTGGACTAGTTAGTGTACCCTTTGCCATATATCTTCTCCCCCATATATCTTCATCATCAGATATTTTCTCCCCCTTTGATAGCAATGCCAAAGTGGAGGCATAAGATTCCAAGCTCCACTATGTTGCCCCCCTATGGAGTAGCATCCTTCAACAGATCAATCCTGTAAGATCTGACACGATAGTACCTAATTGATGTGGAGCACACATCTTTAATTTACTTCATGAAGGGGCATAACCCCTAATTCACCTCTCAAACAGGTTTAAATGTAGTCTTCGGTAAGGGCTTAGTGAATATGTCAGCTAGCTGCTACTTACTGGAAACATGTTCTAATACAACCTTCTTATTCTGAACCTTTTCTCTCAAGAAATGATACTTGAGCTCAATATGCTTGGTCCTAGCATGCAATACTAGATTTTTGGAAATATTGATTGCACTAGTATTATCACAGAAAATACTCACCAGTTCAGATACAGTCACTTTGAAGCCATATAGTACATGCTTCATCCAGATTGCCTGAGTGCAGTCATAAATGCTGCCACATACTCTAGTCATAAATACATCTCTGCTTCTTGCTCATCCACGAGACTAGCGTTCCACCAAGGAAGAATGCTCCACCGGTTGTGCTCTTCCGTTCGTCCATATTACTTGCCCAATCTGCATCGATAAACACTTTGAGATCAAAGTCACCATTGTATGGATACCACAATCCATAATCAACTGTCCCTTTCAAATATCTAAGAATCCTCGTTACCGCTACCAAGTGGGATTCTCTTGGAATCTATTGGGACTCATTAAATTTGAGTGAATTTGAGAGGCCCATTTCAAAATTTTGCTCTGCATTTCCAAATGATCATAAAATGAGCTAGTTTGAATGGTCTAGTTAGAGAGAGGGTAAAATGGAGCCAGTTGATTTTTCAAAGGGTAAGGCTTGGGAAGTGTGTCCTACACCTTTCATTTGACCTATGAAGTGTGTTGCAACTTTCAGTTTTCAGTTTGGATCAATTTATCAGGTACCCATTTCAAGGGGTGAGCTGAAAGTGCATTTTAGGTGCAAATGCAGATTTTACCAAGTAGCCTACTTTGAGCGCTTATATATTTTGCCCTCTTAATTGTCATGAATAATTTCAAAGTGCATTGAATTCTATGAATAAAAGTGTGCCTCCATGTGAAATTTCAAGCCATTTTCTTAGTTTAGCAAGCTCAATTTGTTTGCAGTTTGTATGGTTTGACAAGTCCCTATTTCAGCTACTAGTCGGAGCCCCTGCTTTGCATAAGTGTAAAAGTTGCCTTGGTGAGTGTCATATCAGAATATTTTTTCTGAGCTATTGTTGATATAAAAAGAAAGGTATGTTTCAAATTTCAAGCTCTTGCCAATCCGTTTGACCAGTTTTCAAAAGGGTTTCTTGAGCCACCTTATTTAGTATTTCGTACTTTCATTGCCGCATCAGTTAAAGTAGCTATTTTCATGAGCTCACCATTTGTACCTAGTTAGCCTTTTGTTCAAACTGAGTATTCCAAGTTTTGATATGTACTTCAAGGTACCTATGCCTTAGATTTGAGGGTCTACGGAGATCATTTGATATTTTTAAGAAAGGCATCATGTGTTCCCTACGCATTGACTTCATCAGGTCCACAGTGCCGACAAAGCCAGTTGGTCATCTTTGACTATTAATATCTCTTCACTCGGGATTCTTCTTGACAAACCGCTTGGTAGAGTTCATGTTTGTATATCAGAGTACACGCCTATCAGATGGCAAGGTCCAGAAAGGTGTTTTGACTAGTTTGAAAATTACATCTTCATGATTAAATGCGAAAATGTGGCACAAGTGCCTGAAAGTCGCAAAACTCAGTTTGGTGATCCGAAAATGGTGTCGATCGATTCCAAAGGTATGTTCAAGGTTCATGAGGCATTTCAAAGTTCTATTGCATGAAAATGAAATTTTTTTTTAGTCGGACCCACTTTGGGGCCCGACTTGGCTCATGCTCATGCATTGATTTTGTTGGCAAATTGGTTTATTAAGAGATGATTTCATTTCATTATGTGGGCATATAACTGAGAGGCTTTTATGGAACTTTATGGTTTTGAAAATTGGGGTAAAAAATATCAATACTTCAAGAGCAACCAAGAGAGGAGCAACATCTTTATCATCACAAACATAGAATAAAGTCCTCTTAAACTCATAACCATTAATGCCATTGACAGAGAGTAGAAGGATATGCTTTAAAGGTAGTGCAGACCCAGTCAAAGAGCATGAAAGGCCCACGGACTTGAGAAATGTGCAAGATCGACTGGAGGCAGAAGATGGTTTGGGTTACAATAGTATTCGTGAAATATGTGAAGATGTGAGACTTGTTTTTAGGAATGCAATGGCATGCAATCTTCTAGGGATAGATGTATATAAGTATGGAAAAGCACTATTGGAGAAATATTTTGGAAACAAAGCTTATTGAACTGGACGTGTTAAGGGAGGAGACACTGCAGAAACTTCAAGCAAATATTATGGCAGGTGTAAAACCAACACTTCCCCTCCTCTGCGTGCTTGGTGAAAAGGCCATTGAAACTTCCAAGTGATGCAATTTGTAAGTATAAAACTAGAGTCTCTCCCTCTTGCTATGGAACATGGAATTGAAGAAGCCACATCAAACATGAAGCAAGTGTATTGGCAATTAAATACAGTATCAAAAATCCCTCATGATGCCTCCCTATTCTCCCTCTGCATGAACAATAAGGTCTATTCTTCCCTACGTGGGTCTTTGAGGTGAAAAGCATTAAACTCCAAGCAAATTACCCTCTGTGTGGTTTTGTGGTTAGGGCAACGTTGAAGTTTATGCAATTGCAAATAGTTGTATGGCCTCCCTCCTCCCATATATGGTATGGGCCATGTTTAAACTTTCTGGAAATGATATTTGGCAAGGTAAGATGCCAAAGACTTCCCCTCTACATGGACGGTCATAAAGGCAGCGTTGAAGCCTCAAAGTAGATGCATCACCAAGTCAAAATGCAATTCTCCTCCTATGTGGTATGTGAGAGGCTAGAGTTTTTAAATAAAATGAAATTGGCAAGCACAAACCCCTGCGAAATGGAGAAGAGGAATATGTTTAAAATAAATGCAAACAATAGTCAAACCCTCCCTCCACGTGAGCCCTCCAAGCAAATGCAAATGGCATGGAATAAGGTCAAAGGATTTCTACCAACGTTCTCTCCTGCATGAAAATAGAGGAAGGCACATTCAAGTTTCAGAAGAAAGGCAGCCATTAAAACACTCAAGAAAAGCCTTCAAAAGTGCATTTTTGGGCAAAGGCATTAATCCCACATTGGTGGTGAGAGAGAAATATGTGATGTTTAAAACTAAAGCTTCACCCATTCATAGTGTCAAAGCCTCAAGGGCTTTTGACGCAAGGTGTCGATTGGGTGCTAAGCAGGCATGAATCTCGAGGTGAGTTTTGCAGAGAAAGGGTGACTTAATTGGTCAATTAAGCATCATGGAGTGGCAAAAAGACTAAAGATCGAGCATGTTCCATGAAGATCAATGAAGCGTGTTGTTTTGCAAAGTGGAGATGCTCATCGGTTAAGCATCACTAAACAACGAAGAGTTCAAGAGCATGCAGGTTCAGCAAGATCTGATGGTGCACATGATTTTGTGAGCAGAAGATGCACGCACGTTACCCTTCATGAAATGGTGAAAGGTGATGTGGCAGGTCCAGGTGGAGGTCCCGCTGACGTGGCAGCTGAGGTGGCAACAAGCAAGCGGTCTAGTGGTAGTCTAGTGGCAAATTGATGAGGTGTCATCCAAGGTGGTGCCCAGTGGACCCCATCAGCAAATCACAAGCTACCACGTGGCAAGGCGTCAGGAGTTAAAAAGGTGAAAAATCAAAGTTAATGATATAGTTGAAACTATAGGGAGAAATTCAAAAACTTAAATGACAGGTACATATCTAACTTTAATTCGCCTGAGAGGTTATTTTTGCCCGAAATAGAAAGTATTATATATCATGAGAAAGCTCTCGGAATGAGGAATACAGCTGTGGAATTAGTTTCAAAAGACTTGAGATATTTTGAGAGAAGTTTCCATGGGAAGGAGAAAGGAAAATATTCAGTTAGGGAAAGAAGACACTTGGCAATGTGTTATGCAAATTTGATCATTTTCCCTACTCTTCATATTCCCATTTATTATCAATTGTAAGGGTTCTAGAATTTTGGAGGAAGTGCTCTAGATTTCATGGCTTCCAAATCTGGATTTCTTGACACAAGTTTGTAAAATCTCTTTGGTTTTGTTTCAGGGTATAGAGATTATAGTGCAGTATTGGAGATGTTTTTTCTAGTTGCAGGTCTTACTTGTGTCAGGCATGAGTAAATTCTACATAATATTGTCTCTAGGCATGTATTTCATTGTTATAAATTGAATCCTCAAGGAGGATGAAATTTGTCAATTTCAAGGAGATTGTGTGATTGTTTGTAGGTATCCTTCAATGAAGGTTTTAAATTATGTAATCAGTCATGAATAAATGGAATATGTGTCCCAGATCTAATAATTTTGTGAATGAATTAAGTAATTCATTGATATAAGGTATTGATGCAGGAACATTGTTTAAGGAAAACAAATTTGTAGCTAGGATACACATTTACAGTTATGTGTGTGAATTTGTTTCCCAATGAACAAGGCACTGGTCTTTGAAAGATTTGGGGATAGTTTCAGATTTGAAAATTTAAAGAAAAATCTATTTCCCTTTGTGTTTAGGGGTTGTGTTCTTTTCATTCCAAGCTTTGTTTCATCTATGGTTTATACAGATTTAGCCAATCTGTATTGTGTTTCTAAATTGGGTGAGTTTGTGGAAAATCAATCTGCTTATTGTTGATGTAGTCATATGTCTGTAATTGTTGTATTTAATGCATCAAAAGGGTGTCCCCCCAGGTCTAGATGAACCTGAAGTGGAGGAGGATCAATTAGGGTCCTATGTTATGTTGTCCAAGTCCTAATGTGTTCTATAAAGTGAAATTGGCTATTTCATAGAAGGATTGCAGGTGAACTTGGGTTAATCAGTTTTGATGAACAACAGACTCTTCTGAAAATGGGCCACTATGCCCACTATATGAGCAATATCCAGTCTGATGTGCACCACATATTGCAACTTATCAATCATTGACCGGTACTCCTTCTCATCCACCAACGTTGTATCATCCTCCTTTGTTAATTTTCAGTCGATCACCGTTGACATTCCAACCGATTTTCTCTCCTCTATGCCAAAGGTTTTCAAAACCCCGTTGATATACTTGGACTGGGTAATGAAGATACCCTCTTTCATCTGCTAAATTTGTAGACCAATGAAAAACTTTATCTCTCCAACCAGAGACATTTCAAACTCCTTTTTCATCACATCTGTAAATACATGACTCATATCATCATCTCCACCAAAGATTATATCATCTACAAATACTTCACATATCAGAATCTGATCACCTTCAGATTTCAGGTAGATGTTTTTGTCCTTACTTGTTCTCTGAAATCCTATCTTCACAAGATGAGAGTGTAATCATTCGTACCATTCCCTTGGTGCCTGTTTCAATCCATATAGGTCCTTGTGTAATTTTCACACCATGTCACTATCTTCTGACAAAGCAAACCCATATGGTTGTTCAATATACACTTCTTCCTCCACTATTCCATTCAAGAAGGAAGACTTCACATCCATCTAGTATACCTTAAATCCCTTGAATTCTGCAAATGCCAATAGCATTCAAACACCTTCCATTCTAGCCACTGGGGAAAATGTTTCTCCATAGTCTTCTCCTTCTTCCTGAACATATCCCTTGCATACAAGTCTTGCCTTATTCCTTACCATTGTGCCTTCTTCATTCAGTTTATTCTTGAAGATCCATTTGGTACCTATGACATTCTTGTGTTTCGGTCTAGGTACCAAGGACCATGTTGCATTATTCTCTATATGATCCAACTCCTCTTCCATTTCCTTTATCTAGTCTTCATCGATAAGTGCCTCTCTAGCGGTCTTAGGCTCAAATTCTGAAATCATGCAAGAATTTTCTTTCACCTTTCTCCTTGTAAGTATTTCTGCATATTTATCTCCTATGACTTGCTTTGGATCATGATGCAATCTTACATACCTAGGAATGACCATAGCTGGTCCAGTTTTCTTTTCCTCTTCTTTTTCCACTTCATCTTCTTCTTCACCTACTGAAGCTTCTATCGATATAGAAACACTGAGGTCTTTGCAGTGTTTTTCACTTGTTTCTTTCTTAACCGGTTCCCAGAAGGCTAAACCCGGTTCATCTTCTATTTGGTTGTTGTTGGTTTCCTCGAGCTTCTTAGGGGATTCATCAACCCTGACATTGATACTCTCAACAATATTCTGAGTCCTCCTGTTGTAGCACTTGAGAGCTTTTCTTTTAGTGGAATATCTTAGAAATATTCCTTTATCACACTTAGCATCAAACTTACTTGGGTGCTCACCTCTCGATAGATATAGAATTTACTCCCAAACACTTTGAAATAACTCACATTGGGAGTTCTCCCATTCCAGTACTCATAGGGGGTTTTATCTTTACCTTTCTTAATGAGTACCCAGTTCATGGTATAGACTGCAGTGCTCACCACTTCCCTCCAAAATGTGTGAGCGAAATTTACTTGGATCAACATAGTTTTGGACGCTTCAACTACAATCTTGTTGTTTCTTTCTACTATGTCATTCTATTGTGGTGTCCTTGGGGCATAAATTTTCCTCTTGATACCATTCTCCTCACAGTAGTTATTGAATTCATCAGAAGTGAATTCACCTCCTTGATCAGTCCTTAGGCATTTTATCCTTCTTCCGCTCTCCTTCTCCACCATACTCTAAAGGCTTTGAACTTTCCAAATGCCTTAGACTTGTCTTTCAAGAATGTGACACACATCATTATTGAGCAATCATCGGTAAGAATCATGAAGTATCGATCTCCTTGAATACTTCTAGTTTTCCTCGTACCACACAGATCAGTGTGCACTAGATCAAGTAAGTTCTCAGCTAAAAAGGACTTACCTTTTAATGTTGAGGAAGACATCTTCCCAAGTTGGTATTCTCTGCACAAGGCATTCTCCGGTTTGTTCAGCAAAGGCAATCCTCTTACTGCCTTGATCTTACTAGCCTTTACAATATTGTCAAAATTTATATGAAAAAGTCTTCTATGCCATATCCAACTATCATCAAATTTTGCTATTAGGCATTGACTAATCTGGGCATTCAACTGAAATAGGTTTCCTCTAGTCTACTTACTAGTGGTAATAAGCTCTCCACTATTTCCAATTATTCTACAAACTCCACCTTTGAATTCTAGTATAATCCCTTTGTCATTTAGTTGAGAAACACTCAAAAGGTTGTGCTTAAGGCCTTCCACCCAGTAGACATCATCCTCGCTGCTCTTTCCATTCAGTGAGATGCATCCTTTTCCTTTCACCATGCAAGGTGCGTCATTGCCAAATTGGACAACACCACCATCATATTCTTCAAGAGACAAAAACTTTCTCTGGTCACTGGTCATATGGTGAGAACACCCACTATCAATGATCCACTTGTTGGAGTTGTCAATATGTGAGATGAGGGCTTTCTGGTTAGACAACTCTTCCTCAACAACCAGCAACCCTGATTGCATAGAATGGTAAAAGTGATCTCAGAACTTTACTAACAATAGTGGCATCATCAATTGTTCCACTAGTGCTCTTGATCTCTCTAACCACTGTCTTGATTCTTATGCCATACTGTTGAATGGTCTCTCCTTCAACCATCCTCATATCTTCAAACTTTCCTCTAAGGCTTTCTTCCTTAGCCTGCTTGACATGTTCATCACTGCCATAGATGGATTCCAATTTGTCCCACACATCCTTCAGATTGTCCTTATCTTGTACATCAATGAACTCTACATTAGACAAGCTGCTAATAAGGGCTTCCATGACTTGCCCATTTTCTTGTATCTCTCTTTTCTGATCATCGGTTAGAATGCAAGATGGGATTACATAGGCATTCTCAACATAGTTCCAGTGTTGTGCACCCAAACTCTTGATATATATCTTCATTTTGTCCTTCCATATTTTAAAGTTATCCCTATTGAACTTAGGACCTTCCCTCTTCATCATTAAAGCACGATCTTTTTCCTCAAGTGGTTAAGCTTATATCACTAAGGACCTTGATGGGCTTTGATACCAATTGATGAATAATGATGAACTACTAAGTTCCTAACCGGTACTAAGAGGTTGGGGGGGGGTGAATCAGTACACACAAAAACTTGCTCCTATACTTTGAGAAATCAAAACATAGATAACCAGTTGTCTTCAACACTGTACTTAACCATAGCAATATCGGTTAAATAGAAATACTTCAGATAGTATTCAACAGATCTCAAATCTTGATAGCTACTTCACCTGATTAATCATGCATGAGTTGTACCAATAAAAACCACAACCATTTGACAGTGCATGCATATCTAACTTAATCCAAAACACTCAATCATCACATAAAAAACTCACAACCCATAACACACAAGTTTTTCATGGGGAAACCTAAATGAGAAAAACCACAGTGGGGATGAATACCCACAGGCTTGTTTGTGAACTCTTTCGAAGTCTGCTCTATTAGGAGCATAGTACGGTTAAAGACTTTAAAATAAAGGTTTTGTTAGGAATCGATCCTGTTAGGGATCACCTGGTTAAGGGATGGCTATATACCCTATTAAAGCTTGAAACCCTATTAAGAGTTACCTTGCTAGAGGATTTAAATAACTCAATGAACTTGAGCCACCTTATTAGAGGATTTACAACAAATCTTGTTAAAGCTACCCATTCAAGGGATTTACCTTCTGTTGAAATGGTTAGAAGACAACAGGTAAAAATCCAATCTGATAACAATCACACTCTATAGATTCCTCACTTTGGTTTGGCAAGTATCAAATTTCCAACATGTGGACACAAACGTAACTTTTGCCAACAACTACAACAACAAAACTCATCGACCTTATAGACAACAATTAGGTTGATAACATAAACTCTAAACCCTAAACATTTTAGGTTTACAATTACAAGCGGTCCAATCCTGACCATCAAATACATTACATAGAATGAAACGATCTAAAATAGATCTCAAGTCATTTTGCATCGTCCAATCTTCACCACATCTGGAAAATAATAACCCATCACGCGCTTTTCACATACTGCTAAGAAAAATGCACATTCCCGAGGTAGACATTCAATGCATTCAATCTTCACGCGTAAGATCCTCAAAGAAATCCTTCACATGAACACAGCTGACGTGGAATCTTGATCCTTATCCTTGTTCTTAACTAAGTCATCACAAAACATCATCGGTTGCACCACACAAGCCAAACTGGAAACCTTAGAGCTGAACTGAGACTACCAACTAGTAGTCACACTTAGTGAACCCCGACACTAGTCCACTCATTGGGTTGTCCATAACCGCTTATGATATTCATACCAGTGCATATTGGTTCACCTGCTTGAGCACTTATTGACATCAAAGACAACATACATTATCATCGCTTCATCATATGCCAACACTTGTGTAGATAATGGAGGAATAATGTGATACTCTATTTTTGAGGATTTCATCTTACTGGATTCGATGGCTTCATCAACATCTGACTTTGTCTTCTTTCCTTTCTTAGCCTGGCCTATCAGTTTAGGTTCAAATCTTAGGTGCCTTGTGAACATCACCCTAGCGAATTCACCTTTCTTAGGTGCCTTGTGAATATTAGAATCAGATTCAGTTTCTAATTCCATGAGAGTAACCACCACATATTCCCTAAGTGTTTTTTGCTTCTTCCTCATAATACCTTTTCCCTTTGCAGATGTACTAGAGCTTTCACCTTGAGTAGTAGGTGTCTTCACCAAAGAAAAATAGGGTCCTGTTAGCTTTATCTTGATAGGAGCAGATGCAGATTTATGCTTTTCTTCCTTCTCTGCTACTTCCCTTGCTTCCCTAGAAGCCCTCACCTTCTCTTGGGGATGTACCTCCTCAACAAGAATATCCTCTACTATCTTCGCCACCTTCCTCTTCCTTGTCGGTTCTGTAAATTTGGAGTGTAAGTCCATTGACTTTTCCTTGCAGGTACAAAACCTCTCCTCCTTGTTTCCTTCTGGAGAGTTGAGAAAATGTTGTGCATAGGCCTCCAAGGTAGCTTCATCCACCTCATAGCCCATATGAATTATCTAAATAGTGTGGGGTTGGACTTCTTCCATCAAGAATTCATCTAAATTCATCATAAAACATATTGTCCCCTCATACTTCTTGACAATTTCCTTGGGGATTCATACTCTCTGCTTCATCTTCTCCTAAAATGTTTTGAAGAAGGCCCATAAAGAAGCATTTTGATTGTCTCTGTTGCCAAGACTATCCAATCCTTGCTTAATCTATTGCGCCACTAGTCTATCATAAGCCCACTGGACTCTACCACTTTTGAGGATTTGATTCATGAAATATCGGACAAGACAGATAATCAATAATCCAAACTTAAAGACATGCTTTTTATCTTGTTTAATCTTCTTCAAATTGATCAACAATTCTTCCAACAACACACTGCATAGGTCATAGTGACCATCTTCCTTAACCATTTTGTATGCAGCATCAATTGTGGTGTCGGAGATCGAATTCAATCTATTCAACTGATACACCTTGTACCCAATCACCATAGCAGCAAACCTAACATCATCTTCCCTTATGGTACTGATTTTCATTGATCGTCCATTGATTCTACATCGGTTAGTTTATTTACGGTAGAGTTTGTAATCTTTCATAACCTGGCTTCTCACTAGTTTGATTCAAATAGGTAACTGCTTTGATTGCTTCTATAGTGATCTTGTATGGCTTCTCCAGCCATATAAATTCAGCATGAACCCTACTCAGCACATACCTAACCCATTCCTTCTCGTTGAAAGTTGGGAAGTTCACAAATTGGGTAAAACCCTTTCCTTTTAGCTATGTGAATTCCGGCTTAGGATTTCCCATATCATCCATGATCTTATTTGTGTATAGATCCAAAATATCTTTTGACCCAATCTCCTTAATTTCACAATGAATATAAGCATGAACATCATCCACATGGAGAACACCGTGTAGAATCAAGGAAAATGCACCTATCGAGTCATCCTCCATGGACTTGTATGGATAAATTCTTGAATACAGGATGAGTCTTGTCCTTCACTTTGACCACCAATGGAGTAGAGATAGAGCATGTAGATGCCATTGCAAAATATCACAAAATAAGACTCAGATTAATTCCCTTTGAGAAAATACCTCGAACAACTGTTGAATGCCCTAGATTGCTTTGCTTGATTGTTCTTTTCCCTTAGATCGCTTGGAAAATTTGATAGCTCAAAAACACTATTCACAAGGTGAATAATGATTCTCTTATTCACCCTTTTAAATTTGCAAACCCTAATTTCCTTTGGAATAAATGCACCTCAAATACTTAACTGGATACCCTGTTCACCTATAGGATGCCACAATCAACCATCTGAGTTCCTGATAACAACTGCCATCTATAATCCATAGATTTTCATTGATTTTCCTCCTCTAAGGCCAAAAGCCCTAGTTACCGGATGAAGATTCTACACCGGATGCAGGTTCACATCCATTATCTATCTTAGATTCATCCTTTCTCCCCCACATCTTCTCATGCTTCTCTTTGATCTCTTCCACTTTTTGTTTACCCTTCTCATCTAATTTATTCTTGTCTACCGGAGCACTGTTCTTGCTTTTGCAGTTTTTTGCAATATGACCGGTTTTGTTGTATTCCCTACAAACAACATTATTCTTCATAGATCTAATATCTAATTATGTCTCATCTTGCACTGATTAGAGATATTTCCAAACATTCCACAAGCATAGTATCCTTTTTTCTAAAAGGTATGCATCACATCTCTACACAAATTTGACTTGTGTCAAAAATTATTGCATATAACATTGACCGCTAAAGGTAGAAACATTGTTGTTCATCACATTGTTATTGTTCATCATTCCATTATTCATCCTACTTCTACACTGACTTTCCATTTGACCAAATTTATTGCAAGTAAAACATCTACCATTAAATGTATGAGCATTATGTTGTCTTGTCGGATTGTTATTGTTCATCATTCCATTATTCATCCTACTTCTGCACTGACTTGCCATATGACCAAATTTATTGCAAGTAAAACATCTACCATTAAATTTATGAGTATTATGTTGTCTTGTTGGAGGATTCTTTCTCCTCTTCTGATAAGGTTTAGCATTTCCTTATCCAAATCCGGAGGATTAACCTTTCTCATATCCCAGACCTCGCATATCCTTTCCATGTCTTTGAATTTCTAGAATCTCATTAACTCTTGTTGAACTAGCTTTGAATTTATCTTTGTATTCATTGGTAGTAGCAAGTTCATCCCTCAAGGCAACAACATGTCTTTCATGTTCTTGACCATTATTTCTTGATTGTGTCAACTCAAGCTTCAACTGATCATTCTCATAGGTAAGCCTGAAGCATTCATTATCTCTTTCCTTCAATGATTGTACCAGATTCTCTTCATTCTTCTTCAGGCCCTCAATCTTCTTGGTCAGTCTCATCACAATGGATTGCATCTCATTCTTCAAAGTAGTATTTTCTCTCTCAAGCTTGTCCACTTCATCATCTTTTTCCTGGTATTCCATGATCTGATCTTCTTTCTCCTTTAAATTTTCCATTAATTCCTTTCTTTTTTCTCTACAAATACTTGCTTGATCCTTCAGCTCACTAATTAATTCATCAATTGCATTCAGATTCTTCTTTAATGTATAGACCTCACTTATAGTAGCATCAAGATCCTGAAGTGCCACATTGAGTTGTCTCTGAAAATCAGTATCCATTGAATCAATCTCCTAGATCTTCCTTAAGCAGTTAAGATTCCTCAGATGAACTAGGCTCTGATACTAGTTGTTGGCATTAGGGATAATTGAGAGGGGGGGGCTAAATCAGTGATTTACCAGAAATTAAAACTGCAAACTTACTCTTTATCAACTAGTTAACAATGCATAACAAATATGAACATAAACATGCAATAATAAAAGCACAAATCCACAACACTAAAATTTTTACTTGGAAACCCAAAAAGGGAAAAACCATGGTGGGGATGGAACCCACAATATTCATATACTATGGCCAAGAGTATATAAATATTACATAGATGGGGAATGCCCTTGCATTCAGGCTCACTACCTAGAGCTCATTGCTCAATTATATGTGCCTGAAAGGCTACAACCTTAAGGAAAGGATCGTTGCCTTATAATTTGATTACAATGAGAATGTACAATGGAATGAACTCATAAATAGCATCTAATTATGCAAAATCGAGTTCAGGTTAGGCTTTGTATCACTGATTATCTTTTCTCTGTTGATTACCCTGTTTTGGTCTCAGTTAGTTACCAGTTGATCTGAAACCAAAATGTGCATGTGAAACTGTGCTCGATCGCACCAAAACTGATCGCTTACATACATAACACATCATAACATTACTAAAATCAACAGCTACAATGATCTTATATATCCAGTCTCACCACAAAAATAATCTCCTTCAAGTTGGCCTTAATAATTGTAATATGTAGATGAAGTTGGCTCCAATCTCGAACACACCATAGCACTAGAATAAAATATTGCAACCACACACTTCGTAAAGGTCCTACCAAACATTGAGATCACAAAAATAATCATTGCAAACATCGGAGATGATTCTGAATCAACACATTATCAAAATACCCCATTTTACCACTTAATTGTCTACCGGTTACCTCCATCTTCCTGATATGCTAAGTCACGACTGCCGGATCAAATCACCATGAAGAGTTGACATCAATGACAACCCTAAACAACTAATCAACCACCGAAAGTCTCCTTAAATCACCAGATGAGTGTCAATTGCCAACAATACATATGCATATGTATATGTATACGTATATGTATATGTATGTGTATGTGTGTGTGTGTGTATGTATGTATGTATGTATGTATGTATGTATATGTATAGATATATGTATATATGTATGTATATGTATATGTATATGTATACGTATATGTATATGTATATGTATATGTATATGTATATGTATATGTATATGTATATGCATATGTATAAATGTATATATGTATATGTAAATACACACACACACACATATGCACATACAAAGAGAGAGAAACTTGGAGATAAAGATGAAGAGGCAGGTTTCCTTTTCTCTTCACACAAATGCAAGCTTGTTATAATGCATTCAACTTTTTATTTTCTTTGGGTACTTCCAACCCTTAGTTTTGGATTTTCCTTGGACATTAAACTTAAAGGAT
This sequence comes from Cryptomeria japonica, assembly GCF_030272615.1. Classification (NCBI taxonomy): domain Eukaryota; kingdom Viridiplantae; phylum Streptophyta; class Pinopsida; order Cupressales; family Cupressaceae; genus Cryptomeria; species Cryptomeria japonica. The sequence goes on along the minus strand of NC_081406.1, from coordinate 278,286,940 downwards.
TAATATACATTTCAATGTCTAAAGGTGTGTTTTTTGTAAAAAAATTAAAAAGACACAATCTTGAATATGCTCTTCATCATTTTCATGTATCTTTTAATGTTGAGTAAAAAAATTCCACAATAATGTTGATATATCTCTTAGATTTATAATCATGTATTTTCTTTTAGATTTGTGAAATACTAAGGCTTTTATCTTGAATTATTTTGCTAGTGACTTCATTTTTTGTAAGAAACCAACAAATGGTACTTTTGTTACTCGTTCATCAAACTTAAAAAATAATAATTTTTTTTTACAAGCTAGACTCTATTCTATACACATTCAAAACAAATTTGATTTTCCATTAGTTTCCAAAAAAAAAAAAGTTTTTTTTTAGGATGTGTCCACTTCGAAAATTAGTTTAAAATTGTATATTAATAAAAAAATTAGTGTAAAAATCATGCATAACTACACAATGTTAGATAATTTTTTAGTAAAGCAATATTTGAAATACTTCTAAAAAATTAAAATTTTATGGGAAGCACACCAAATGCTATGTTATATTTTTTTTATTATAGAAATAGGATCACTTTGTTCGGTCCCCTTATTTGAACCCCATAATCTCCACTATTTTCAAGAAATTAAGAGTTTAGAGAGTAGATTTAGATCACCATGACTCTTGTTCACATTGTGTCTTCAAATTTTGAGTGTAACTATCCTCTATTTCTCATCCAGGATCATTTTTTCTTAATTTCTAAAAAAATTATGACCTTTTAAGATCACCTTGTGGTCCCTAATTTCCATGCACTTACCCTATAGTATACTTTCTATATCATCAAAAGATAAAAAAAAAATCTAAAACAAGAGCATCTAGGAATGGTTGTTGTAGATACCTAAAATTGTCCCATGCCTACAAACACCAATTTTACTAATTATTTCTCTATATTAATTAAATAATTTTAATTATTTAATTAATCTAATTTTATTCTTCCTAATTAATATTTATCATTGTTCATCTCAAACTAATTATTCAATTTCTTTTTAATCATTTAACCTTCCTCTTCTTAAAATTAATTAAATATTTAATTAATTAATTGTGATTTTATAACTTTAAATAAATAATCTTTATTAATTATTTAATTAAATTCAATTTCTAAGTCTCCCATAATTAAATATTTTCTTTAAATTATTTGATTATCTAACTTATTCTTTTCTAATTCAAATATTCAAAAATTCAAACTTTCGCCAAATTCCAATTTCATTTAATGTGCATGTCATTTCATGATTTCAAAAATCAAATTTAAATTAAATTAAATTCATGCTAAATCCTATAGCACATGACTAAAATCCTAACCGGCACTGACTCTAAGTTCAATTGTCAATCAATTTTTCCTGACTATGCAATCAAATAAGTCAACTGGTTAGTTAACTCTTCAATCACCTTTTCTAACTCCAAATCAACGTTTTTAAACAGCTCCATTTAATCAGTTATCTCCCCAATCAATTTAGTTCAACTGATTAATCTAATCAATCATCTCCTGATGAATTCAATTCTCTCATCAATCAAATGAGTTTAACTTTCAATCGATTTGAGTTGTTCTCCCAATCAGCTTTGTCTCAAGCAATATCAACCATTGATTAATTTAGTTCTCGAAGCAATCTTTACCATTTGAATTTCCTCTCTAAAATCTATAAATTCAATATTAATTCCTTCATTTTCCAAATTCACGTTCTTCAAATTCTTGTTGTCTTAATGTAGGTTAATAGTGTAACTCTGAGAGCCAACATTACATAGGATTGAGAAGGACAATGGAAGCAACATGCATTAGAGAGTTTCAATTGATTTAATTCATTGTTTAATTTGCACACTTTCATTGATGGTATGTTTGATTTCTTTATTTAGATTGGGCTTTTCATGATTTCCCTTATTCTAACTAACTTGAATTTTGATGATTTTAGGTGTAAAACAAATGGTGAACCTAACATAAATCGAACATGCAACCTTTTCATTTCTAAATTTTGTGTATGTTTGGAGGTTATAGGTATAAAATTCTGCATTTGTGTCTAGATTTTCACATTCGTGTCCAGATTTTTGCATTTGTGTCCAGATTTTTGCATTCGTGTCTAGATTTTTGCATTCGTGTCTAGATTTTTGCATTTATGTCCAAATTTTGATATTCACCAAAGCAATTTTGCATCCATTAGAATTTAAAAAAAAAGAAAAAATCGCATTTACACTAACTATTTCACATCCATTAGCATTTAATTTTTTATTTTTTTTGCATTTGCATTATCTATTTCACATTTGTCATATCTCTCAATTTCGTATTTGTCAATCTAGCATTTCACATCTAACTGTTGGCAATTAACACTCATTGGAATCATATGTTGTCATTGATGGAAAGAAGATTTTATTGAAGGCATACACCGGCGGATACTGACATTGAGTATTCAGGGTCATCACCGACACCGACATCCAGTATTTCAGTGAAGCCGACATCATTTTGGATCCAAAAGGTTTTATTGTAAAATCATTTTGTAATTGTTGTATTGGGCCGACATAAGGCATATTGTTTGTAAGGGTATATAAGTTAGTCTGTTAGGTCATTTAAAAAAAGTGATATAGGAGAATAATAGCAGAACTGTGTGATGTGAAGGATATGTACGTAAATCATTTGTATGGAAATGTAATATCATGCTATGATCAGTAGATAGTTTGAAAAGAATTCTTGGAGGAAGAGGAGATACCAGTAGAAGGTTTAGGTTTTAAGAACCGGTATAGAACAGAGTTTTAACTGGAACTCTTTTTGGCATTGCAGATGCATTTTTCGTGAGTTCCCCAGTATTGTTTTATTTCAGCAGAAGCTTGTAGTCAGTGAGACTCTTTTGTGTTGAGCAGTGTGCTCTAAGCAGTGTACCTTCATGCATGTGCAGGCCCCCATGCTATGTAATATCTTTCATATGGCCAGTGAATTGATATTGTGGGTCACAAATCCCATCGTGGTTTTTCCTCTTTGAGGTTTTCCACATATAAATTATGTGTTATGGTGTTCATTCATGTGGCTGGTTTATTTGGTTCATTTTTTTTTATCTTCATTTACCGGTTTATATGTGAATGTTATAAAAGGTTAAAATCTTGTGTTACCAACAAAACATTGATTCACCACCCCATCTTAGTGTTCTTTGGTTCATTATATTCCAACAATTGGTATTAGAGCTTGGTACCTCAGAGGAAGTTTAACAGTTTGAGGAAGATCCTGAAACCAGAATCATTGAAAATGGCAATGGAGAAGCAACCTGAGATGGCACTTGAGGACTATGATGTTTAAAGGATAAAGAACCTGAAACTACAAGATGAACTAAATTCTGCTAATGAATTCATTCTTATTCTACAAGAAATATTATCATCTACTCAAGCTAAGAGAAATGAACTTTTGCAAAACCAAGATGATGAAGAGAAAAATGCACTTAAGGAACAATGTCAGAAGTTGAGTCAAGAAAACATGCTCATGAAGAATGAAATACAAGACCTGACTATGAGGTTATCAAAAGATATTGAGGACATAAAGAAAAAGGAAGAACATCTTGATATATCTCCAAAGAACAAATTTGATGAATATGGTAGATTGACTCATGAGAATAATCTGTTGAGAACTAATTTGGTACACTCCCAAAATAATGAACAAGAGCTTGAAAGACAAATAACAACTTTGAGAGATGATTTGACTACTGCAAGTGAGTATAAAGAAAAATTCAGGATTGGTGCTGCACAGTTGGATGATTTATTGAAAAGACAAAGGCAAAGTGAAGATTCTAGAGGACTTGGATTTTTACAAGGTGAAAGCTCCAGTACTACAAATGAAGATTAGACAACCGGTATGCAGAACTCATCAGACTAGAGGAAACCGATAAGGCAATCTAATGCTTACAAATGCAATGGTAGATGTCTTTTTTGTAATAAATTTGGGCATATGGCTAGACAATGTAGAAATAGAGCAAATCAAAACTACAATTTAGTTCTCGGTCAATGCACAAATTGCAAGAAATATGGTCATCAGTCAAAAGATTGCAGGATGAATGTTAAATATCATGTATGTGGAAAGTTTGGTCATTTGGCTAATCAATGTAGGTCAAGGAATGACACCGGATATGTCAAAGCAATTCAAAAGAACAATGTTACATGTTATGCATGCAACAAAATAGGTTATATTGCTAAGTACTGTAGAAGCAAGTCTACACCGGTTGGCAATGATAAAGCAAATGAGAAAGGAAAGAAAAAGGTAGACAAAATACAACAAGATCACACCAAGAGATGGGTTAGAAAATCTGAAGAACAATGTGGAGATGCAACTACACCGATAACTGTACCTGTAACTCCATTGGTAGACAAGAGCACTCCTACACCAACAGGAAATTCAAATGGTAACTAGGGCATACGCCTTAGGGGCTGGCAAATTCATTGTAAATCTTGCATATTCCCCGGAAGAGATCTAGAAGAGTGGTATTGATCATTGATGGAGGTTTATCTGGCATGAAACTGTGAAACGGACATCCGGTAGGGCACATCGCTAAGCATTTATGATAGTGATGAATTACAGTTTACTCGCTAATAAAAAGGAAAAATGGACTCATTTTCACTCACCCAACACTCGAGCAAACCAGAGAAAAGAAAAGGTGATCAAGAGAAAGTAAAGGCATTCCAAAGAATTTCCAGTAGTCATTTGAGAAGTAATCAAAACCCTTCAACCAACGACTATTATCTAGATATTTCTTTGAAATGGCATCTAGATCATCATCTACTCCTACTTTCATTGCAAATCCCACTATTGTTGAAGTCACAAGGATAGGATTATGCCTGTTTTCAAGGAATTTCCCCAAATTGCTATGAAGGAAGATTCTACTGGTGGGTTTTCAAGGGTTCCCGATGGTGTGGTTTATGTAGAAGATGTCCAAGCCTATATTAACTACACCTTGGAGGATTTGGGAACTAAGGAAATCAAGGGGATGTATCAATCTGTGATACTAGGCAGCTCTGGTACTATCAAACCGAAATATCAAATCATTAAGGATCTAGGGTTAACCAGAATCCTGTACATTCTGGAATTCAAGCATGAAGTGATCAGATATGTTCTGAGAAGGGTCCATAATGAATTTATTTGGCTGGACTAGCCCCACATGATTACCAAAGAAGCTATCCAAGTGGTCACCGACTTACCTAAAGTTGGACAGGAACCAGGAAAGAAGATTTCCACCACTGCGATTGAGAAGCTCGTCGATGCAAGCCATGATGGAAGATCTATGAGGGTTAGCACCATCAAAGACACTGATTTGAAATTTTCCAGCATGATAATCAGCTACAAGGTAACTCAATCAAGTCAGTTGAACTTTGTTGCTAGCTCCTGCATCCATGTTGCTTGTCATATGATAAAGAATAATGAAAAGTATGATTTGTGTGAATGGTTGAGGAGTGAGTGAATGATTAATCTTGGGAAAATTAAAGGGGTTAAGAAAGGAACTTTCAGGTTTGGCAATCTTATTGTTTGCTTGATGTTATACTTCATGAATGAGCTATCGGGTTTGGGAAAGAAGCGTTGGGCACATGATATACCGGTAGGTATGCAGATCAAAGAATAAATCACCGGTCCTAGTAGTAATAGGGATGAGAAGCTATGGGGCTATTTCAAAACTTTTCAAAAGAATATGAGACTGAGGGAAAGAATTTCCAAGCACATTGTGGAGAAATACTCCATTGATATCTACTTTATGGTCAAAACAGATGAGACATTGATGGAAGTAGTGGAACCCAGAACTATATGAGTCATTGAATTAGGTTATGAGGTAGATGATAATATTTTGGAGTTATATCCTAAAATGTTGATTGATGCTACTTTGGATGACAAGGCTAAACACTTTCTCACTGCACAGGAAAAAGCTTTGAAGTTAAATCTAGTTTCAACCAGAAAAGAAGAGAAAATAAGATAGACAAAATGTTTGCATTTTTTCAGGATGTAATGCATAGGATAGATACATAATTAGGTTCTGTATCTAAACCAATAGATCAACTAGAAGCAGCTAGTGCTCCTGAGGTGAAGAATCCTGAGACTTTTATTTCTTCTATCACTTTTGATTTTGATCCAGAGGATAATCAACTTATTGCATTCAGAAGGGTACAGAGGAAGAAAACTGACAAGCCTCCGGTTGAGGAGAAGAAGGTGGAACCTAGGAGGAAGCTAGCAACTGCACCCACACCTCCGGCAAGGAAACCTACTCAGAAGAGGCAACCTACTCCATCTGCTCCTACAACTCCCAACAAGAAGAAAAAGAGTGATGAAGTGACTGAATCTAGTAAAATAACTTGTGTTGAGTTAATTGATGAGATAACTAAAGATGGAATGTTGAAAAATGTGTCAAAATTCTATGAAGATTTAGAAGATAATGAGAAAAATAAAATAGAAGAAGCAATTTTTTATATCTAGACATATATAAGAAGGCTTTGGTAGAGATTTTGAAAGAAATTCCTTTATCATTGTACATTAAGTTAGATGCAAGGAGATTATATGCAATTAGAAGGGATAGGGAAATCAAAGAAGTTGAAATTTTGAATATGTGTGGCTCTATAAATAATGAGGAAATGAAAAGATGTATAGATGTTGCTAATAGAATAATCTTTGGCAGCAAAAACTGGCAAATAGGCCTAATGATGAGTAGAGTAAATGATATAGTAAATGTGACCAGATATGGTTGGACCAAATTCTTCCAAAAGAATCCTGATTTTCTCACATCTCAAGAAGAATTTGCTAAGGCAAAAACCTCCACCATTCCAGACAAATTTAAAGGGAAAGGAATTTTGAGAAGTTCGGTTCAAATTTTGAGTGAACCGACAGTTAAACCCAAAAACCGATGAGAGTGTATAGACTAAACTGCAGAGACTATATTTGTGTAGTCTGGGCAAGATAATGTACAGGTTACAGATAATATTGTGGACAACACTCCATCAACAGTAATTGATACTGCACCAAGTTGTGAAGCCACTGGTGCATTAGAGGAGGAGAAAAGAGATTCACTAGTAGAGGATAAGGAAGATAAGGAAAAGGAGACTGAAATGATAGTTGTTTCCCTTGCAAAATCTTTGGCAATTGACACTTCTCAATTTGAGAAGAAATCAATTACAGAGATGACTCCCACAGAGCTAATGAAGGTGGGATCTGTAGACAAAAGAATAATACATCAATCAATAATAGTTTTGCATAGATTGATTCCTGATTGTATGATTGAAAATGAAGGAAGCCCTTCTGGCAAGCTTAAGGTATTAACAGGACACATATCTAAAAACTTTCAGTCATTGCAGCAGATTTCAGACAAGAAAGCACTTGAATGATTTACTCTGGCTAAGAAAGCAGATTTTGACCAGATTATTGAGACAGAGAAGAAGAAGGTTGAAGAGAAACCTGTACTCATTGAAAATTCTTTGAAACAGTGTACTAACATCTATAGGGTCTGTTTTAATATACAAAATCTTACAAAAAATGTAGATCAGAGGTTAAAAGAATTACATGAAGAGATAGATAATATTGTTAATTCTTTTGATGGACTAACTTCACTTACAAATTCCATTGATGGACAAATTTTGACCTTGGAGAACCAAGTTTTTTCTTTTGAAAAGGAAAGAGATAAGATCATTCGGAGAGCAAGGAGTCTCAGAGGATTGGTGAGTCCAAGATTGGATTCACTTGGTGTACACAAGAGAGAATGTATGGATATACTTGCAAAGCCCACATTGGCAAAAGTCACTGAGAAAGAAACACTAGCACATTTATTGAGTGGACTTGTATCCATATCTGAGACATTCAAACTGGCTGGGATACCTATGCATAGTTGCTAGAGAAATCTTACCCGAAAATTTTGAGATTGGTCAAGCTTCAGTAAAGTATCTATAATTATTCTTTAATTCTTTCACTGGTCTTTGGCATTGATGCCAAAGGGGGAGTATATGTATGTGGAAAATATGTATGTAATCCTAAGGGGAGGATAGACAGAGTATATTGTTGACAGGGTCAATCAACTCATGGGGAGCATGATTCATTTTTTAGTTGAACTGGCAGGGAATCCATTTTTCACATGAGTGTTGCCATCAATGCCAAAGGGGGAGATTGTTGGCAATTGACACTCATTGGAATCATATGTTGTCATTGATGGAAACAAGATTTTATTGAAGGCATATACCGACACTTAGAGTCATACATCGATGGATACCGACATTGAGTATTCAGGGTCATCACCAACATCGACACTGACATTGACACCGACACCAGCATCCAACATTTCAGTGAAGCCGACATCAGTCTAGATCCAAAAGGTTTTATTGTAAAATCATTTTGTAATTATTGTATTGGGCCGACATTGTATATCTTTTGTATTGTAAGCCGACATAAGGCATATTGTTTGTAAGGGTATGTAAGTTAGTCTGTTAGGTCATTTTAAAAAAGTGATATAGGAGAATAATAGTAGAACTGTGTGATGTGAAGGATATGTATGTAGATCATTTGTATGTGAATGTAATATCATGCTATGATCAATAGATAGTTTGAAAAGAATTCTTGGAGGAAAAGGAGATACCAGTAGAAGGTTCAGGGTTTATGAATCGGTACAAAACAAAGCTTTAACTAGAACTCTTTTTGGCATTGTAGATGCATTTTGTGAGTTCACCAGTACTATTTTATTTCAGTAGAAGGTTCTAGTCAATGAGACACTTTTGTGTTAAGTAGTGTGCTCTAGGAAGTGTGCCTTCTTGCATGTGCAAGCCCCCATGCTATGTAATATCTTTCATATGGCTAGTGAATTGATATTGTGGGTCACAAATCCCACCGTGGTTTTTCCTTTTTGAGTTTTTCCACATATAAATTCTATGTGTTATGGTGTTCATTCATGTGGCTGGTTTATTTGGTTCATGTTATATGTTTCTTCATTTACCAGTTTATATGTGTATGTTATAAAAGGTTAAAATATCATGTTACCGACCAAACACTGATTCACCGCCCCCCCCCCCCCCCCCTCTTAGTGTTCTTTGGTCCATTGTATTTCAACACTAACATCTTACTGTTTTGCATCTGATATGTTTGTATTCTACATTTGATGTCTTTCTATGTCGAATTTGATGTTTCCATATCACACATTCGATGGTGTCGTGTTCTGCATTCAACTAGTAAAAAATAAAGGAATTGTTTTATTTCCATTTCTATTCCTACTAGAATTTTTTTTCTATAATTTTCTTTGCTAGTAATGTTTTATTTCCATCATGTGACAAGTCAAATTTTTCAGGAGAAAACCAATGAGTTGTCCAAGACTTAATTTGAAACTACTAAAAATTTTGGTTTTCAAGGGTAATTAGGACTAACTATAACTTTTAGATAGATAACACTTCAATTGGTGCACTAAAAAGAACCTTTGTTTGTCATATTCTAGAGATTTAGGCTCGTTCATGTTTTATCCTAGTAGTGGGCCTACCTCTTGAGAAGGCTTAGGACAAGTGAGAGGGAACAACCCAAGCGGTACTAATCTAGTCCGCTATACAAAAGAGGGTGTGATGAAAGTCATAGCCCGCCGGTATTATCTCCTATTGTTCTTGCTAATTAGAAAGGGGTTTCATACCCTAAGTACAACTATCTTGGCATATGTAGAGTGTTGGCAGCCTTGGATTCAAATTAAAAACTTTGTTCACATTGGCCAATAATCCTTACATCTAATGGTTCGAGGAGTACAAATCGTACCCCGTAGATACCTCTCATGCACCCTTCAAGATGAGACAAGTATTCCTCAGTTATAAGATCACTAGATCTTCGAGGTAAAAGAATTTGGTATGCTTAATAAGTGAGTGTCATGGTGGGAAAGCCAACACTACCAGAGTATAGATCTGTCTATCCTACTTGTGGTATTATATTGTAGAGGCTCCATTGGATGGTTTCCTTTGTATCCAGAGTAGGCAGGTAATTGTTTTCAATATGTTTGCAAATCTTTCGATGTGCTAGACCAGTAAGAGTTAGTCCTGTTGAGAGATTGTTGGAATTACTTGTCCATGTTGTCATTAATGTCAAATCTCATGATCTGAATTAGTATGTGAGATGTTGTTGATTAATATGAGAGATGTTGTATATGCGGATTGATACGTAAGATGCTCTATATGTTGAGTTGCAACATAATGGAAGATAGGTATTTATGTTGCATATCCTTGTTGTTGTTGTTGTCGCAATGTTTTAGATGATTATTGCTCTAGAATCATGAGGATATGAGTGTATGGATGTGATATTTTTTGGTGTTGGTTATGACATTTGTTCATGTGCTTTGGAAGCTATTTTCTGGATGTCATATTTTAGATTGTATGTTCAGATACACTATGATGAGTAGATTCTTGTGCTCTAGTTTCTTCTGGCTCATTGATTTATGGTATCATTTATTTGGTAGTTTGGTTTTCACATCTTGGATCATGTGATGCTAACTTGGATTTCACTGAATAGTGTGCATAAAAATTTTTGCTCTTAGCTATGTTCCGGTTGTTCTATTTTGCACTCTTTGTAATTGTGGTATTATGGTGGTGTGTTGTTTTGGTGCTTCGTGGATATGTTATTTTTTGGTTTGGACGACCTTTAAAATCTATATTTTCATTCTGCTCTTATGATTGTAGCGTGTCATTAAAATGTTCTTTTGTAAAATATCTCTAAGGTTGACTTGGTTTATATTTCCAGATTGACACATATATGTGTGATCTCTTTCAACCTTGTGAAATATAGAGAAAAGTATAAGCTTGGATATGTGTGAGAGAATGTATATATGTGGAAGCATTGAAATGAAATGGTCATGAATGAAGAGTAGAAGTGATATGAAACAAAGGTAAAGTATTGGTTCGGTATGACCATATTGGTGCAGTGAGTTGGTAAAGTGATTTGGAGATGTTCCTAGTCGGATCTATTGCAAGTAGTTATTATGTTGTTATATCTTTAACTAGAACTAATTTCATGCATGTGTAGATGCAAATTCCTCAGTTCACTCCTTTTGGCAGTAAGCTGATTGTATCTGAGTTGTAAGATCTCCAAGCAGTGAGCTTGTTTTTGTAACCTCATATAACTAGTTATATTATCTTGAGAGTTAACCCTCTCTAAAGTTTTTTTCTTATTGGGCATTCCACCTATAAAAATTTATGGTGTCTCTTTTGTGGCTGTGTTATGCAATTTATTTTTGTGTTTCCAAAGATAATTAAGATTAAGTTATGATCAACATATTATCTATTTTATTCTTGGAATTAGAGTAGAATATTGATTCACCCCCCTCTTAGTATTCTGGTATGTTCAAAAAGTCCAATCTTGGGCCAATCTAGGCCCTTTCACTATTAGGTATCAGAGACAACTGAGAGAGGGGGGGGGGGGGGGTGAATCAATTGTCCAATAAATTCAAACCAAAATTAACTTAACCAAAACTTAATCCTTAATACCGGTAAAACCAAATTTATGCCGGTAGATAGTTTTATCAGTTAATTGCAATACCGATAAAGATTAATGCATGAAACAGAAAGACAATAACATCCACAACACATAACACATATATTTGTACGTGGAAACCCTATAAGGGGAAAAACCATGATGGAAAGCCTTACCCACAATCAGATGATACTACTACAGATAGTATGTGTGTACAATATGGAGTCTGCACATGCAGAAAGGCCAACTGCCTAGAGCTCATTGCTTAATCATGAAATGGGAATCACACTGACTATAATTGGATGGTTAAATCCAATGATAATGTACTACTCAAAATAGCATCTTTATATGATGGATTCAGTATCGGTTTAGCTCTAATATGCCTTCTTCAAACCTTCCTTTAATCTTGAATGATCTCTGCGTGTATAGCTCTACTTATTTTCGCATATACCTTATTTGCACTTACTTACATTCCCATATCAATCTCACAAATGAGATCTTACATTTATACCATAACTAAGACCAAATGAGTAGGTCGTCTCACTAAAGATATTACAATAAAATCATTTACAAATGAATCAATATCTGATGCATCATGTCGGCTCAATGTATTTACAATAATAACAAATCATCTTCATAATGTGTTGTGTTGATCTGGAATAGTTATTCTTGTCAGTGCATAACTTGGACCTATTTGCCGGTAACAAAAAATATGCAAACCCAAATAGACCAATGAACAAAATTGCCAAAACCAAGTGATAAAATAGTGTCTTCGACATAACCAAGTAGTCTCCAAGTCATTCCAAGTGCTGGTGAACAATATAACCTGTCGATGAACCAAATACCGGTGAACATAATCAAGAGTCTCCAAGTGCTGATAAATGTTGACAAGTGTTGACATCAATGACAAAACCATATCAACATATCCAAAATACCAACAATCTCCCCCTTTGGCATTGATGAAAACACAAGATGGAAAAACCATCAAAGTGCCAAAATAGAAATGCCAAAAACCAAAAACCAACAATCTCCCAAAGAGATCATTAACCAGAAATAAAAAATACATAATATCTCTCCCCCTAGGAATAATCTCTCCCAAAAGATAATGTGTTTTTCCATAATATCTCTCCCCCTTTGACATCAGATTCCAAAGAAATACAAAACCAAATACAAATAGTTCATAGAACTTATTACAAAATACCAATTATCCAATTTATCCAACTACTCCCCCTGAGAAGCAGCTCTCCTCATCAAAGCCGAAATAAAAATTTCTCTGTTAATTTTGCCAGTTGATGATAATCATCAACTGTCTAAGTCTCTACCGGTGGGGATAGAACTCTAAGCTTCTCTCTGAGATATTCAAAAGTCTCCTTAGGCAAAGGCTTAGTAAATATATCTGCAATCTGCTCTTTAGTATTCACATAAACCAATTTCACTTCTTTTGCTTCAACATTCTCTTTTAGAAAATTGAATTTGATAGAAACATGTTTAGTCTTAGAGTGAAATATCGGGTTCTTAGATATATCAATTGCTGCCATATTATCAGACTAAATAGTTATAGGTTCCTTGCATTTTACCTTTATGTCCTTCAACATTTGTTTAATCCACAATACCTATGTGCAATTAGTTGTTGTTGCAACATATTCTGATTCTGTTGTTGATAGTGATGTACAACTCTGTTTCTTGCTCAACCATGAAATTAATCTTCTACCAAGAAAAAATACTCCGTCGATGGTGCTTTTTCTGTCATCTACATCTCCTGCCCAATTTGCATCTATGTATGCACATAAATCAAGGTTTTCATCTCTAGGATACCATAAGCCAAGATTTGTAGTGCCTTGTAGATACCGGAAAATCGTTTTTACTACTAATTCATGATTTTCTTTAGGATTACTCTGAAATCTTGAAACAATACATACTGCATTCATAATATCAGGTCTTGTTTGTGTTAAATATAGTAAACCTCCTATCATAGACTTGTATCTAGTCGGATTAACAGGTGTTGATTCATCCTTCAATGATAATTAATCAGTTGTAGTCATAGGTGTGCTTACCGGTTTAGAGTTTTCCATGCCAAATTTCTTTATTCATTCCTTCAAGTACTTAGATTGACATAAGAATACACCTTTATCAATCTGTGAAATATGCAATCCTAAAAATAATTTTATCTTCCCAATCATAGACATTTCAAATTCTTGTTGCATTTTATTAGAAAAGTCTTTACATAATCCATCTTCTCCTCCAAAGATTATATCATCAACAAAAACTTCAATAACCAAGATGTCATCATTAGTCACTTTGTAATATAGATTGTTGTCAGCATTACCTTTAGTGTATCCAATCTTCAAAAGATATTTGTCCAATCTAGCATACCAAGCTCTAGGAGCTTGCTTTAGTCCATACAGAGCTTTCCTTAACCTGCAAACCATATCTTTATCATATGTCAAATAAAATCCATTAGGTTGTTTAATGTAAACTTCTTCTTCAATATCTCCATTCAGAAATGCAGATTTAACATCCATTTGATATACTTTATAGTTCTTGTGGGATGCAAAATCCAAGAATAATCTGACTGCCTCAATTATATCTACCGGTGCAAAGGTTTCATTGTAATCAATTCCTTCTTTTTGTGAATATCCCTTACACACTAATCTTGCTTTGTTTCCAATTACCTTGCCATTTTCATTAAGTTTATTTCTGAATACCCATTTAGTTCCAATTACATTTTTGTCTCTAGGCCGAGGAACTAGTTTCCATGTATTGTTCTTTTCAATTTGTTCCAATTCATCTTCCATAGCTTTAATCCAATATTTATCTTCACATGCCTCATTAATTGATGCCGGTTAAATTTGAGAAATAAGACATATCTCTTCATTTGTCAATCTTCCTCTAGTCATAACTCCTTGATATTTGTTTCCAATTATCTAATTTTCGGAGTGGTTCAATCTTACATACCTGGGTGTTTTTACTTGTTGTTGTTCTTCAGTGACTATTGAATCCTCAGATGATGTCAGTGTAACTAGATCAACATTCTGTGCCGGTGTACTCATTGTAGGTTCGTTTGTGATTGTCTCTATTGCCGGTTCAGAGTCCATGGACCTTGAATTTCCTCTAAACTGTTCATCAATCTTCACATTTGCACTCTCAACAATTTTTTGCAATCTCTTGTTAAAACATCTATATGCCTTTCTCTTAGATGAATAACCAAGAAATATTCCTTCATCAATTCTAGGATCAAATTTGTCAATATACTCATCTCTTCTAATATAGCATTTACTTCCCAATATTTTGAAATATTTAAGAGTAGGAGTATTACCAAACCATAGTTCATGAGGGGTCTTACCGGTTTTACCTTTGATGTGAACTTTTGTATTCACTACTTCTCTCCAATATATATGAGGTAGGTTTTCTTCTTATATCATGCTTCTAGCTGCATCCAAAATAGTTATGTTTTTCCTTTCCATAATTCTGTTGGGGTGTCTGGGGTGCTAATAACTAGTTATGTGAACAACTGAATGTGTAAACTATTGTATTCACTGTTTCTCTCCAATATATATGAGGTAGGTTTTCTTCTGATATCATGCTTCTAGCTGCATCCAAAATAGTTATGTTTTTCCTTTCCACAACTCCATTCTGTTGGGGTGTCTAGGGTGCTGATAACTGTCTTTTGATCCCATTCACTTAACATAATGTATTAAATTCCTTAGATGTGAATTCACCTCCTTGATCTGATCTCAAACATTTGATTTTCTTACTGTTTTCATTCTCTACCATCACCTTGAATAGTTTGAATTTCCCAAAAGCTTCTGATTTTTCCCTGAGAAAAGTAACCCAACACATTCTAGAATAGTCATCAATGATTAGCATAAAATACCTATGTCCTTGTAAACTTGTAGTTCTTCCTGGACCACATAAATTAGTATGAATTAAGTCAAGAGCATTATTGGATTTATCTAGTATACTCTTAAAAGATTCTCTAACTTTCTTTCCAAATTGACATTCCTTACATACCGGATTGTGAGGTTTAACAATCTAAGGTAAATCTCTTATTGCCTTAGTTGTACTGATTTTCACAATGCAATCAAACTTTACAAGACAAATTCTCTTATGTCAGAACCAACTTTCATCAATATGTGTGATCAAACATGCTTTCTCATTGTTATTCAAATGAAATATATTACCTCTAGTCTGATTACCGGTTGCAATTTCCAAACCAGTTCTGTTTAAGATTTTGCACTTACCATTCTTGAATTGTAACTGAAATCCTTTCTCAACTAATTGACTAACACTCAAAATATTATGCTTCAAATCTTCAACATAGTAAACATTATCAGTATTGTACTTACCATCAAAAGATATAGTGCCTTTTCCTTTGATCAAACAAGATTTATCATCTCCAAATCTTACTAGACCTCCATTGTATTCCTGAAAGGTTAAGAGTTTACTTCTATCACTAGTCATATGATGTGAACATCCGGAATCAATGATCCATTCATCCTTATCTTCAATTTTAGCTATCGGGGCCTACTCTACTAGCTGAATAGTAGGTGCCAGTTGATCTTCTATTATATAAATAAAATCCCATCAATTGTCTATCGGATCCTCATCAGAATAATCAGTAACTCCTTCATTAGCATAGTAACAAGATTTGTCTCTATTCTTCTTAAACTTGTATCTCTGATATTCAGGGTTAGGCTTATATGTTCTTTTAGCTTCTTCTTTCAATCTTGCATGTCTATTAGGACACCTAGATGCCATGTGACCAACTTTATTGTAGTTAAAACATTTAAAGGGTGCTTTACCTTCATACTTACTTCCAACTAGGCCTTTAGGAATTTTCCTTGCAAACAGTGCTTCAAGCTCTTCTAGTTCTTCATTCTCCTTTCTGATTTCCTCAAGTTCTCTTGCATAAAAGGCTTTCTAATCAGATTTCTCAGATGATGATGATGTTGCAAATGATGATGCCTTGAAAGCTAAATCTGTCTTAATAGTAGCAACAAGACCAAATTCCTCAAGTTCAAAAGCTGAAAGTTTTCCAACCAAAGTGTCTCTAGATACTGATGTATTAGGCATTGTGCTCAATTCATTTATAGCAGTAACTTTCATTTTATATGCTGGTAGCAATGCTCTTAAAACTTTAGAAACATTTTCATCTTCACTTAAGGTTCCTCCACAACATTGTATACCCAAAATAATTTCATTTACTCTTTCCATAAAAGAAGAAATCCTTTCATCTTCTTCCATTTTTCAGATTTTCATACCTGACTCGGAAGCATTCAAGTTTTGCAATTTTGACTATGGAATCTCCTTCATTCAATGTTTCCAATTTCTCTCAAATAGCTTTAGTAGTAGATCTATCTGATAATCCCATGATTTTCTGATCTGACAATGCACTCAAAAGTGCTTCTCTTGCTTTGCAATCACTTTCCTCATCTTTAGCCAAGGTTGGTGGATTAGGTTGACCTTGAGTAGGAGAAGTATAACCATTCTTTGTAACATCCCATATGTCCTTTCCAATGCAATTCAATTGTGTCTCCATCCTAATCTTCCATATACCATAGTTGGTTCCATCAAGTTCAGGATTGTCCTTCCTGAAATAGTTAGAAGACATTGGATCTCCTCAAGTTGGTAAACTTCTGCAAAAAAGAGGACTAAGCTCTGATACCAATTGTTAGGTCCCAAAAACAAATGAGAGGGGGGGGGGGGGGCGGGGTGAATCAGTTGTCCAATAAATTCAAACCAAAATTAACTTAACCAGAACTTAATGTTTAATACCGATAAACCAAACTTTATGCTGGTAGACAGTTTTATTAGTTAATTGCAGTACCGATAAAGATTAATGCATGAAATAGAAAGAAAATAACATCCACAACACATAACATAGATATTTGTACGTGGAAACCCTATAAGTGGAAAAACCACGGTGGGAAGCCTTACCCATAATCAAATGATACTACTGCAAATAGTATGTGTGTACAATATGGAGTCTGCACATGCAGAAAGGCCAGCTGCCTAGAGCTCACTGCTCAATCACAAAATGGGAGTCACACTGACTACAATTGGATGGTTAAATCCAATGATAATGTACTGCTCAAAATAGAATTTTCATATGTTGGATTCAGTATCGGTTTAGCCTTGATATGCCTTCTTCAAACCTTTCTTTAATCTTGAATGATGTCTGCATGTATAGCTCTGCTTATTTTCACATATACCTTATTTACAGTTACTTACATTCCCATATCAATCTCACAAATGAGATCTTACATTTATACCATAACCTAAGACCAATTGAGTAGGTCAGCTCACTAAAGATATTACAATAAAATCATTTACAAATGAATCAATATCTGATGCATCATGTCGGCTCAATGTATTTACAATAATAACAAATCATCTTCATAATGTGTCATGCTGATCTAGAATAGATATTCTTGTTGGTGCATAACCTGGACCTATTTGCCGGTAACAACAAATATGCAAACCTGAATAGACCAATGAACAAAATCACCAAAACCATGTGATCAAATAGTATCTTCGACATAAGCAAGTAGTCTCCAATTCATTCCAAGTGCCGGTGAACAATATAACCTGCTGGTGAACCAGATACACGTGAACATAATCAAGAGTCTCCAAGTGCTGATAAATGTTGACAAGTGTTGACATCAATGACAAAACCATATCAACATATCCAAAATACCAACATTCACACATGAATCTAATTTTCATAGTTTGTCCAAAATAAATTAATTAACCATACTATCTTTATTGTCTTTTGATTTCTTGAAATTCACCACCTGACTGGAAACATCAAAAACAATTCAACATTGCCCAAAACTAGAATCACAAAGTTAGATTTTTACAATTGACCTCACACTGTTTTCCATTTGATCAATTAGGATCTTGCAATTGTACTGATAGGATCTCACATCTACCTATTCTCCATTTTGCATGCGCCTTGTTGCTATTTCACATTTGCTCAGATCCTATTTTACATTTGATCAGACCTATTTTGCATCTATCAGATGAATTTTTTGCATATGTTTTGGTCCAAACCTACATTTGATCAACAAACATGTACTCAAATAAATGATCCCATCCTTCATGAGTAGCATCCAAATGACCTAAAAAATTCTAGGATCAGTAGAGTCCCTTTAGGTGTCACTAGTAAGTGTTTCATGGCCTATACACAATCCCAAAGCAAGAGAAATCAAACATGTCAAGGTTCCTCTTTCAAGAATGAATAAAATCATCCAAGTATGTTTAGAAATGGCTCATTCCAAAAGTGATTATATAAATTCCATGTCTACCTCATGTGACTCCACACCAAGAAATAAATCCAATGATCACGTCTTTTAAATTTACCCCCAAGGGATATTCATAGAACAAATCCAAACTAATCTATACAATTCTTTGCACAATTTATAAATCCTATATCCAATGCCACCATATGCTCCATTCCTAGTCAAATCTACTCTGAATATTCCTATTCAAAATCCATTATTATCATGCCAAAGTGTTGAACCCTTCCAAGAATCCTCCATACATATCCAAACTCCTATCCTATGTTAAGAGGATAATCCAAAGTCAAAATAAACGAGTCCTAGTATAAATCAAGCGTAATATACCATGACTCTCCAATCTAGCCCAAGTTTTATCAAGATCCCACCTATGAAGAATCCTACAAAGATCCCCTAATCCTTTTGTATTCCATTCACAATTATACCCTTCCGTCTCAAGAGCAAAGTGTCTTTCCTAGTCTCATTTAGCATCCACCTCTTAAGAAAGATCATGATATCCCTTCCATCCCCTTTAATGGTCCAGTTCAAAATCAAGAGAATTTAGCACAAACTCCAATGATCCTCCTCCCAGTCAAGATCAAGGTATCCCTTTGTCTCCTTGTCCTAATCCCCCTAATAATCCTAATTCATCTCTAGATCCCATCACCCCTATCAAATCTAGTCATGAACCACTTACCTATCAAATGTGTTCCTCCACTTTCATTTGATCTGGTCTACTTCATGATCCTATTATTTCTTCCATACCATATCCTCCTTAGAATGGACTTGTGTCTTATTTTAAAAGCAACAAGTATCCTATTTCTAAAAATATTTGTCAAAACATGCATTATCAAAGAAATATATGAGCAAGGTATATTAGTACTCCTTCATATCAAAGAAAATATCAATTATCATGGCCTTGGCTACATATCTCACTCTCAAAATATTCCAATGTCCCTACTAAATCCCACATTTATCCATCTAAATCCAAGCATGCATAGTCCCCATCCTCCAAATCCATTTTGGGTTCTTGTATCCCAATATCAAAGTCTTCCTCCCTTCCATCCATATTAGCACCCTACATTCCTCCATCCACTATCCATATGATATCTAGCTCAAAATACACTTAACCTATCATAAATCAAGATCAGCAAAGGTACAGATCGGTAATGCCCACCAAAATACCCTATAGAAGCTAACAATCTAATATGCAAATAGAGATAATTTAAAAAAAAACAAAAAAAACATCAATTAATACAACATATATAATCAACTATTCATATGCAATTAACATTCATGAATATGATAAAAAATTAACCAACATGAACATAATCACAAGAGCACTTAATACAAGCAAAAATAAACACAATATGTATCAATAGCATTCCCCAGGGTATCTCAACGTCATTACCTACAACATCCTCAAAAACATATCAACCTAAGCATGCATCACATAAGAATCCTTCACTAATCCAATTATCATGGTTTCCATTCATCAATATTGAAAATCCCATATAACCCTTATGATTCATTTTAAGAGTACCAATATCAAATGTTCCTAATTCCAATCTCTTATTCAACAACCTAACATCATTGTACTATAGAATCAATTCCATTAATGAGAAATATCCAAGATACCACATTTTACTTCTTACAAGTATTATAATCATGACCTAATGTATCATCTATCATAATATATACATCAAGCATTTACATTAAGGAGCATGGTTCACAACTACATATATAATTACATCATTAATTCTACAAGATACATATGCCATATAAATCATATTACAATAATTTGCTACAAGAATCCATTGATGAGTTGTAACGAAATAATCCACATCTATGCCCAAGAGAAACTAATGAAGAACATCCCAATGGAAGAAGAGATCAAACCACCCCCAGTGCTAGGAGGTGACACAAGATCCCACACACACTCTAGATATAGGCTGGAACCTAACAAACAAACGATACAACCCAAAACTCAACACAAGGCTAACTCAACACTCAAAGAAAACATAAGACCTCCAACACAAAATCTCTAGAGGAAACTCGCAAATCAAGACTCAAGGTGTTAGGACCTACATGTAGGGAAAGAGTGTCATCACATGTAGCTACCATGGGAGCTTGGAAACCTGTCCTGACATCTGTGATACTTATGTGGAGCCATCTCAACCTTTGAGGATATCTAGGGAGTTTGACCTATTTAGATCACCAAGGTCTACCCAACCATTCCTAGATCCATAAATCACACCATGGACATGAGTTGAGGCTAAAATTCCATTTCTTATCTTATTATGGTGATTTACCTCTACCCATCCCATTAAGATTAATTATTTATGTTATCACTTGATTACAAGGTAAACTCCCAATGAGATATTCTAGCCGTCTAGACCCTGGGTAACCTAGCAGTCTAATCTTGATGGCCCCAGTCACCCACTTGGAATCCCACTCCCCCTAACATGCACCTAGACCTTTGAGCATATCTAGGGAGTTCAACTTACTTGGATCACCAAGGTCTACCCAACCATTCCAAGATCCATAAATCACACCATGGACATGAGTTGAGGCTACAAATCCATTTCTTATCTTATTATGGTGATTTACCTCTACCCATCCCATTAAGATTAATTATTTATGTTATCACTTGATTACAAGGTAAACTCCCAATGAGGTATTCTAGCAGTCTAGACCCTGGGTAACCTAGTAGTCTAATCCTGATGACCCCAGTCACCCACTTGGAATCCCACTCCCCCTAACATGCACCTAGACCTTAGGGTAACAACAATGTACAACTCATAAACAAGAGCTCTCAAATAATCTAACTGGATAACCAAGGTTTATCTATCAATATAAACTCATGAGACATGAATAGCACATGTCATTAACCTTATAAACAACATGGGACACACATCATGCATTGCAAGATACATCTTTCTGGAGATAAAACACAATAAAAATAACTAGATCTAATCAATATGCAACTCTAAGAATCACAAGGATACCAACAGTAGCCTCTGGTACAAAAAATAGATCCAAAAATGTGACTAAAAAGCCAAAACAGTAGTACAGAATCAAACAATGTGTTTATGATATTCTGCAGTGCATTCATAGGGTTTTGTCGTGCATATAATAGTTACTGCAGAACATCTAGTAGGTTAAACAGTGCATTCGCAACACTGTGATGCTCATACAGGGTTCTATCGCACATACGCCAATTACTATAGAACACATAATGGACTAAACAATGCTTTCGAGGCACTATGACGCTTATGTAGGGTTTTGTTGCACATACAACAATTAATGCAGAATATATAATAGACTAAATAGTGTTTTCTTAACACTATGATGCTTATACAAGGTTATGTCACACATACAACAATTACAGCAAAATACATAATGGACTAAACAACATTTTTGCGACACTAGTAACTCCAAAATGCCCAAAAATTCATAGCAAGCATTTCTGAAATTTTAAACCAAAGAATACAATAATCCCAATCAACACATTTATAATTGATTTATTTAAATTTCTCAGCAAACCCCAAAATTTCCCACAGATAATCTTTTCCAAACAAGCTTTTCGAATATAATTGCAAAGAAGGATAAACCCTCTAACCTGGTAATAGCAGAAAATGGACAATGAAATTCAATGAAGTGCAATCCCAAATCCAAGCTCCAATTCCAAATTCAAACCCAAGCCAAATCATGAATTTTGCAATAATAAAAAATAATCTCCAGCCAGCCAACCCCCAACAAAAATTAGAAAACTTAATATATAATAATTAATCCAAAACCCTAACCAACCATGGCTGACATCAAAATTATTAAAAACATTATTAATGATACCAACCCTACCCAAATTTGAGGTAAAAATATAAAATAATAGTATTTAATTAACCTCAAATCTCAACCAATAAAATAATAGGGTAGGTATAAACATAATATTTAATTACTCAATTAGTTCTGGACCCTACGATGTTGACACTATCTGCCACATCCTCTCCTGGTCCCACTGTGGTTCCTCCTTCCATTCTGGCAGTGCCTTAGTTTGATGGTTCTGCTTTAGAGAGCCCTCAGGACATGGGTCTAGTATCTGATTCTGACCCTATTCCTGCCATACCAGTTGTTCTATCCACAGACCCTCCTGCTAGTAATGTGAATCTCAAAGGATAGAAGAACATGTTGGTCGGAAAGTTTGAGACTGTGGACCCCAACTTCATCCCACTCTACTCACAATATGAGGAGGGAACGTCTTTTGAGATTCTTGACGTTGTTTTGAACCGCATTTTAAAGAACAAGGCTAACACTCTGGTGGGGAAGTTCTTCTCTCTACGCCCCACAGTGGAGATGGTTCGAAAATGGGTCAAGGACAAATGGAAATTGAAGGGGAGTGTTTTTGTCAATGCTATGCCTGACACCCTCTTCCTCTTTAAATTCACTACTAAAGAGGATGTCGCCCTTGTCCTCTCTGGTTGCTGGTCCTATGGTCGTAAAAACCTCTCCCTCTAGCATTGGAAGGCTAGCTTTGACCTTGCGGCTGACTTGCAAAAAATTGCGTTGATATGGGTTCATCTCCCGGGGCTCCCCCTTGAATACTGGGATGAATCCATCTTCAAATGGATTGGGAACTCATTTGGTCACTTTGTAGGTGTTGATGAAATCACCAGATCTAAATTGCACCTGGTCTATACTTGCTTATGTGTTCAAACTACTGTGAGCATGAACCTCCCCAACTTCATAACCCTCAAATCCAAGTTGAGCAACTAGACTCAAGCTTTGGTTTATGAAAATGCTACCCTCTTCTACCAGAAGTGTCGCAAATCCAGGCATGTTATCTCTCAATGCAAGGCCCCAACACCCCCACACCTCAAGCTTAAGGGCTCGGCCTTAGGGGAGGACTCAGTACCAAATGCTCCTATTATTCATCATGACCTTGTTGTGGGGCCTCTTATCACCCCTACTCTTGGCTGCTGAGGACCCAGTTATAGAAGAATATCCTTTTGCTGAGAGTATTAACAACCTTCTCCAATCTCCTACAAAGATTGTGGAGGAAGCCTCTATTCCAGCCTGGATGGTCCAATACATTTCCCTGATGGCCAGCTTGGTTTCTCTAGTTGATCAATTAGAAGATGGTGAGATTGCGAGGGACAACTCTCTTGTCCTAGAGACAGTTCGCTCCCTATTGATGGCTGCCTCCCTGAACCAGGGCTTACCCTCACCTAGTGCGTCATCTAGTGGTTGCATGACCCCTACTAATGAGGGTTGGATTACTCAAAGATGAAAGACCAGGACTACTATGCCTGACGTGGGGACAGTGTTGGCATTCTATACTCTTATGAGAATGGTTTGTGAGAATGGTTCTGTTGTCACTGATTGGCAAACTGATTGACAAACTGATAGGAAACCGACTAGCATTCATCGACATTAAAATTTCTACATACACCGGCAAGCACCGGCACCGACAAACACTTCACCGACATTTAGTTTACATCGGCCACAGTATACCGGCACTCAAGCCGACAGAAAAATATATTTTATTGTAATATAATTATCTTTTTGTAAACCAACTTGGTATATTGTAAAAGACTCATATATATATGAAGTCTTGTAGGTCATTTTGATATGTGATGTGTGTAATGAAAGAGGAATGATATGATGTGAAATTGATAGAATAATTTTGTATAAGGACATAAAGGTTCTGGTTATAGACTGAGCTTAAACTAGTATTGAAACTGGCATAGTTTATGCTGATTTGAGCAGTACATTGTATTGAATTTAATCATCCATTTTGTAAGTCAGTGAGACTTCTATTTTGTAGTTGAGCAGTGAGCTCTAGGCTATTGGCCTTCCTGCATGTGCATGCCCCTCATGTAAGTAATATTTATTCATTGTCCAATGAGTGAATATTGTGGGTCACAAATCCCACCGAGGTTTTTCCCACACCGGATTTCCTTTTTAAATATCTTGTGTTAATGGTGTGTTCTCTATGTTGTCTCTGTTATTCTTATTCATTGCATTAATTCTTATTTATTGGTACACTGTTTTGGGATACAAAGTTTTTAATAAGTATAAATATATTGTTAACCAGTTAGACACTGATTCACCCCCCCCTCTTAGTGTCTTCTAACAATTGGTATCAAAGCCTGGTCCTCTATTTTCAAAAGCCTAACAGCTTGAGGAAAATTCTGAAACCGGTATAGATGGAGAACTTAAGAAAATAGTTGGAAGGAGATCTTGTAGATTATGATGCAGAGAAATTGAAGAACATCAAACTTGAAGATGATCTAAGGATTGCATAGGAATTCATTAAGAGACTTCAGGAGAACTTTTCTATAGCACAAAATAAAAGAAAAAAACTTCATGAAAAGATGCAGAAAGATGATGATGAAAAAGAAATTCTTAGAGAACTTGCAAACAAATTGAGACAAGAAAACAATAATATGAAGAATGAAATGCAAGATATGACCATGGGGTTATGTAAAGATATTGAAGACAGAAAGAAGAATGAAGAAGACTTGACTAGGAGACTTCATGATGCTGGAAATGAAAATCTAAGACATTCATGAAAATGATATGCTGAAGACATATCTGATTCACATGCAACATTATAAAACTGAGCTTATGAGATAAAAGGGAATTCTGGAAAATGAGTTGGCTACTGCAAATAAACACAAAGAAAAATTCAAGAAAATTTCAGAGGTGCTTGATGACATGCTGAAAAGTCAGAAGCCTAATGGAGACACTAATGGGCTTGGATTTGAAGCTAGAGAAGAAACTGGTACTGCAAATAATCATGATCACAGTAAACCGGTAAGGCAACCTAATGCTTATAAGTTTAATGGGAAATGCTTTAACTGTAACAAATATGGTCATAGAGAAAATCAGTGTAGACTTAGAAATAATTAAAATATTAATTCACCTAGTGGTCAATGTTCCAAATGCAACAAAATTGATCATAATTCAGCTAAAATTGTAGAATAAATGTGAAATACTATGTTTGTGGAAGATATGGGCACTTATAGCAGAACACAAACTGGTGTAGGATATGGAAAGGCTATTCAGAGGAATAATGTAACTTGTTATTCTTGTAACAAGATTGGACATATTGCAAAATTTTGTAGAAGAAAGACTTCACCGACAAAAAATAAAGGATCTAGTTTGAAAGGCAAAGAAAAGGTAGATGAAGTAAAGCAAGAATTTTCAAAACAATGCATTAAGAAGAGAGATCAAAGAGTTGATGAAACCATCTATGCACCTGTAGAGCAGAGTAACTCTTCACCGGTAAGAGATTCTTCATCCAACTAACAAGTAACCCTTTGG
This sequence comes from Cryptomeria japonica, assembly GCF_030272615.1. Classification (NCBI taxonomy): domain Eukaryota; kingdom Viridiplantae; phylum Streptophyta; class Pinopsida; order Cupressales; family Cupressaceae; genus Cryptomeria; species Cryptomeria japonica. The sequence continues at coordinate 278,260,893 of NC_081406.1, read as the reverse complement.
GGATATTGCAACAAGTTGAAAATCATGCAAATTACCCTCGGTTGATGGTGAGAAGATAGATTTCTTCTTTACCGGTAGATGTGTTAAGTTTTCACTTAACCGATGAGAATTTAATATGGTTGGTGGACGATATGTCATTGTAAATCATCGGATTTCCCTCATTTTTGACTCACCAAACATTCAAATTATCAAAGAGCGCGAAAACTGAGCGAAGGCATTCAAGGCGAAGGTGCGAAGTGATTTCTTCAGATATTCAGAATATTTTTAGGTAGTAAAAGGTATTTTTCAATGACCTCTTCTTCTATTCCCGAGTTTATTTCAAACCCTACCATTATCGGGAACATTAAGAGACGTAGGCCTATGTTCAAGATAATTCCTGAAATCGCTAACAAGATGACTCTGTCGGGGCATTTTTGAAAATTCCTAAAGGTGTAGCATTTGTTGAAGACCCTAGGATTTACATACAACTGATGAACAAGGAGTTATTAAACTGGATCACAAGATTGTGGAAACCTTAGGTTTTGTTGATAGTTTGAACACCCATGTATTCCCTAAGGAGGTCGTTAGACTTGTGTTAAGTAGAGTTCATGGAGAGTTCTTATGGCTGGAATCAATTTACAAAATTACCAAAGAAGAAATTAGGGCATTCACGGGTTTACCCTCATCTGGTAGTAAACCTGATAAGACAAAGAAGATTCCCAACAAAATGGTGACAAGCTTAACCAGAGCAACATCTGATAGCATGTCACTTAGAGTTAATGATATTAAGGATGCAAATGTGAGATTTGTAAGTATGGTGCTAAGATACAAGACCACTCATGCAGATAGGATAAATTTTGTTTTTAGTCTCTGTATACATAGTTCTTATGAGATGGTAAACAATAATGCAATGATTGATGTTTGTGAATGGTTGAAAGATGAGCTTATTGATAGCTTGAAAAAGATTAAAGGAGACAAGAAAGGCACATTCCATTTTGGAAATCTGTTGGTATGTTTGATGATGTACTTTGTTAAGGAAATACCTGATATTGGTCACAAGGACTTTGTATATGACATCCTAGTAGGTAAGAAAATTCTAGAAGCTTTCACTGGTATGGGATCAGACTGTGAGAATAACATTTTTGAGTATTTCAAGACTTTCAAAGCTAAGATGCGAGCTAGAGAAAGGTTACCATAGAGTGTAGTAGATAAATATGACAAACAAATTTGTTTTGTTATCAAAAGAGATGAGACATGGATGGAGGGAGTACTCCCTAGGACTATTTGGGTCACCAAGATGGGATATGAAGTAGATCTTACTATTCTGGAGACATGTGCCAAAGCTTTATTGGATGCACCAAGAGAACCATCAAAAAAAGTATTTGGTAGTGTTGAGACTATTGAGAGATGTAAATTTGTTGAAGAAAAGAAAGAAAGGAGAAAAATACATTAGAGATGCTTCTAAGAAAGTAAAGGAAATCAAAGAAAATGTCATGAACCTTAGTGGCATATTGGCTAGTGAGCTTGAAGGACTTCAACCAGAGGCACATATTTCACCGGTTGACACATCTTCTAGAATTGACAGTGATAAGGCATCAAAATTTAAAAGAGTTGAAAGGAGGAAGAGAAAACCTCACCGGTACCCTCTCCTTCACCTAAGAGAACAAGGAATTTGAGAAAGAAACAACAGGCAGTAAGGGGATTGCCCAAGAAACTAACACCAAAGAAGAAACAACAACCAATTACCCCTTCTATGAATGATTTGTTGAATGAAATAATTGATGATGACAATTTGGCTAATGTGCACAAACTATATAATATATTTAATGATTCTGACAGGGAGAGTATTAAGAATAGCATTATTTTACACTTGGACATATATAAGAAGGTTCTGATTGAGGTTGTGGATGATTTACTGAATGAACTTTATAGAAGATTGGAAGCAAAAAGGATAGTTGTAAGGGAGCTGGATAAGAAACTGAAAATTGAAAAACCTCTAGCTATGCATCCTGTTAATTCAAGAGAAGAAATTGATGAATTGATATATGAAGCAAACCGGTCCATTTTTGCTAGTGGGCACCGACAAGTGAGCTTGATGGCAGGAAGAGAGAAAGAGATTGCAGATGAGACTGCAGATAATTGGGATATATTTTTTTGTGGAGAAAGAAAAACAAGAGGAAATGAATAGACCTAAAAAGACATTCAGAGTGTATCAGAAAGACAAGGACAAGGGCAAAGGAAAAATTGGTTGAGTTCCAAACATTAAGATTATTGACAATCTACCACCACCACCTTTGGATACTACATCGGTACACTCAGAAGATCCATCGATTATTGACACTAAAGGTATTACACATGATGATACTAATCTTGAATCAGAGATACTTTTTACAATGAATGTGGATACTTAAGAAGTAAACATTATTATGGATAAGGATAATTCAGAAGTTAAGGCAGACAATGTTGACAATAGCAACATAGCAGAGAAACCGGTAGAAACTGTTGAAGCTGAGATCCCAACCCAAACAGAGCAACCATCAGAAACTAAAAAACCTACTGAAGTTAAAGGTACTTGTATAGAGCCACCAGAGATAAAGATACTGATAGTTGAACTTTCAGAAAACAAACCGAGGCAGAGGTACACACAAAAACAATGAAATCGACAATCACAAAGACATTTAAACAGTCTAAGAAACCTTTGTAGGTTGAGATGCAAACCCAAACTGATCCACCGAGGGAAAATGCAAGAAAAATGGATACACCTGATGGAAGCAAAGAGGTAATAAAGATAACTGGTTAGACATCTAGCACATCTATAGGTGAATTCAGACCTACCAATGTTACAGAGGTACTTTTGGATTCAATCAAGAAGATAATGGATTGCAATGCATTGGCCTACAAGGCAATTGATAACACTTTACCAATTCTTAAATTGATTGCACCAAATTGTAACATAGATCATATTAAGGATTCTTTAGGTAAATTGGACACATTGTCCAAATTTATTGCTAATAATGTAATAACTATTGACAAGGTGAATGAGGACACAATTAAAGAAAGAGTTGAAAAAGAGAAAAACAAATTCTTTGAAGACACTATAAAGAAGTGTATAGAACACTTGAATACATTATTAATGGTACTTAACTCTACAATTTTGGAGTACAAAGAGTTGTATAGGGAAACATGCAAACCTCACCTTTTAACAGAGGACATAGATAAGGAGATCAGTAAAACACAGAAAGAAATTGATGACATAGCTGATAATATAATTGGTTCATCCGGACATATATAAGTTATTGAGCAGTAAATGGCAAGTCTTGAGGAGAAATTAGAGAAACTTGAGAAAGAGAAGGAAAGGATAAGGTCAAATGCCCACAAACTTAAAGATGAAGTTGGTCATAAGTTGGACAATCTTATCTCTCAGAGAATTGAAATCTCTAAGGCATTACTTCAAGGAGAGTGATCACCAGAAGAACACATGCACTATCTCATCAGCATGATCCAACAGACTGAGGCAACCTTGATTGATAGCAAAACATTTATGTAGAGTCTAAACTTAATTTTGGCAGATATTTTTCAAATTGTAACCAACCGGTTACAGACCTTGAGGTGAAATTCTTACACTCGTTTGACTATTTTTGACAATCTTTGTCATTGATATCAAAGGGGCAGTAGTGAGAGGAGATCATTTGCTCAGGGGGAGCACATCTTTTTGGATATCAAATTTTTGGTTTTTCTCATGAGTGTTGCCATCAATGCCAAAGGGGGAGATTGCTGGCATTCTACACTCTTATGAGAATGGTTTGTGAGATTGGTTGTGTTGTCACTAATGGAAAACTAGTTGACAAACTGATAGGTAACCAACTGGCATTCACTGGCATTAAGATTTCTACATACATTGGCAAGCACCGGCACTGGCAGACAGTTCACCAACATTCAGTTTACATTGGCAACAGTATTCTAGCACTCAAGCTGACATGGAAATATATTTTATTGTAATATAATTATCTTTTTGTAAGCCGACTTGGTATATTGTAAAAGACTCATATATGTATGAAGTCTTGTAGGTCATTTTGATATGTGATGTGTGTAATGAAAGAGGAATGATATGATGTGAAATTGATAGAAGAATTTTGTATAAGGACAACAAGGTTTTGGTTATAGACTGAGCTTAAACTGGTACTGAAACTGGCATAGTTGATGCTGATTTGAGGAGGACATTGTATTGGATTTAATCATCCATTTTGTAAGTCAGTGAGACTTCTATTTTGTAGTTGAGCAGTGAGCTCTAGGATGTTGGCCTTCCCGCATTTGCAGGCCCCTCATGTAAGTAATATTTATTCATTGGATAGTTATTATGGGTCACAAATCCCACCGAGGTTTTTCCCACACCAAGTTTCCTCGTTAAATATCTTTTGTTAATGGTGTGTTCTCTATGTTGTCTCTGTTGTTCTTATTTGTTGCATTAATTCTTATTTACCGGTACACTGTTTTGGGATACAAAGTTTTTAATAAGTTTAAATTTTTTGTTAACCGGTTAGACACCGATTCACCCCCCCCCCCCCCTCTTAGTGTCTTTGGGACTATCATTGATTCTAACAAACAGATCTCAAAGTGCGACGACCATCATAGAGACTATCAAGACTAAAGGAAGAAGCAAGGGATATTGCCAATGTTAGGTAGAGGACCTTGGAGACAACCATAAAAGGTAAGAAATGAAGGTCCCCTCTTGGAACAGGAGGGGCCTGAACAGCCCCAAAAAGCAATATGCTCTTAAAAAATGTATTTTTGAAAATAAAATTATGGTCCTTCTTCTCCAAGAATTTAAGATGTCTTTGTCCTCCTTCTCCATGGTGGATAGGAAAATCTGGCCTAGTGCTAAGTTTTTTATTAGTGAGGCTTCTGGAGCCTCCGATGGTTTGGTCACCATGTGGGACCCATCCCATTTTTCTGGCAGTTTTCTCTCCTCCTCGACCAACCTTTTGGTTTCTGAACTCTCCTCCCTAATGAACTTCTGCATCCTTGTTAATGTTTATGCCCCTAATGTCCCATCTGGTAGATTAATGCTATGGAACGATATAACTACTCTAATACAAAATAATGCCAATGCTCACTGGTTGATTGCAGGTGATTTCAACTCCCCTTTGATTCCCTTTGAGAAGTTGGGAGGCCTTCTAGAATACTCTAACAACATGACTGATCTAGCTGACTTCATTGGCAAGAATGGGTTAATGGATGTGGAACTATCGGGGCAAAAATTCACTTGGTCCAATCTTAGGAAGGGAAAGGATCTTATCCAAGTCAGACTTGACAAATTTCTCATCTTGGGTAACTAGGGAATTGGTCCAGTCTTGAAGTTCACTGCCCTCCCCAGAAACATCTCTGACCACAACCCCCTGCTCCTATGGAATACCACTAATGCTGCTAGGATGAAGTATCCTTTTTGGTATGAAATTATGTGGAACTCTCATTGTGAGTTCAAGGACTACATTAAAAGATGGTAGAGTACCAACATATCTGGTACTCCTATGTTCAGGATTGCCCAGAAGCTCGACTTGGTCAAAAGAAATGCTTTGGGCTGGAACAAATACACCTTCGGGGATATCTTCAAGAAAAAAAGGAGCTCAATAGTAAATTGACTACTATACAAGAGTGTATTGACCAAGGTGACTCCCTTGAAGCTAGCCATATGGAGGAGGCTACCCTCTGTAGAAAATGGAAGAAAAATTCCCACAAAGAGGAACTTTATTGAAAATAGATTTCCAGGGTTCAATGGCTCAAAGAGGGTGATAAAAATACTACTTTCTTCCACATATCTGCTTCTATCCACAGACATAGAAACCACATATCTTCCCTCATAGATGACAATAATCTGTTAGTCAACGATGTTGATAGTTTGGGTCGTTTGACTACCAATTACTTTGCCACCTTATTTCGGGATGATGATTACTTTGCCACCTTATCCCGAAATAAGGATGCCACTAAAGATGATGAAGAAAGTCCAACCCATCTCTTCCTCCACTGTGCCTTCACTCGGGAGCTTTGGGGGATGGTCTATAGTAAACTTAATATCAGTTGGGTAATGAATGACAATTTGGTAAATCTGTGTCAGAAGTTTTGGGGCCCCTCTTCCAATCCCCTTATCCAACAATTGTGGAAGCAGATCCCCCCCCCCCACCACGTAAGCTAGTGTATATGGAAGGAATGAAATGATAGGATATTCAGAGACAAAGGGCCCTATGTGGAAACGGTGTTTGCTCGGTTCCTCAATCTGATTCTTGAGAACATCTATGTTTCTAAAACTTGGATGATGTCCAATCCCCCCTCTACCTAGGACTAGGGAATTGCCAGATGCTGGAACCTCCCCCCCCCCCCCTCATTCTCTCTTGTTGACTCCTCTAAGAGACTTCTAAGACAGTGCATGATTTGGTTCCCCCCGATTAGAAATTTTAAACTCAATTTTGATGGGGCTACCAGGGGGGCTAGCTATTGGTGGTGGGGTGGTCAGATCCCATCTGGGGGCTCTCGTTGCTTCTTATGTAGGCAACCTAAATGGTCATTCCTCTAATCAGGCTAAAGCGATGGCCTTAGCTTGGGGAATCCATATTGCTCTCTCCATGGGAATCAGAATTATGGACATTGAGGGGGACTCTATGCTCATCATTAATGTTGTCAAAGGGAAAAATAAGCTTAATTGGACAATTGAGGGAACCATCAGGGACACCTTGAGGCTCATCTCCAGGCTTGACTCATTCAGAGTTATGCATATCTACAGGGAAGGGAATTGCATGGCGGATGCCATGGAAACCATTGGTCTAAACCTCTCAGGGCTGAGATGTTGGAGGAGTCACAAATCTCTCCTAAATAATGTTAACTTCCTCCTCCAAGAAGAGAAATCCAGAATCCCCACTAATGATTGAGTGGCTGCTAAATGCTTCCCTCCCCCTCCTCTTTTCCCTCAAGACTGTCTGGAGGTGGTGCTCTCATAATTCAAATAATGGGAATATTTCTTAGATCCCTTCTGATGAGGTGGTGACTCATTCGGCCAGGCTGGTGATGATGCACGCATTGTTGTGCTGACATTTCACCTGGGATTGCAAAGCCATGATGGAGTACGACTAGTCTAGAAATGTGTTAGCTACCACCGGTATTTGTTGGCTCTTAATGCCTCGTAACCAGCAAATCATTACTAAAAGTAACTTCTTATTTTCCCATGTGCCCAACTTCATTTCTCATTTATTGACACTGGGCCCACACATTCCCCATTTTCTCTTCTTGGCTTGCTTCTCAAAGAGTCTCTACAAATTCCTCTATTTCATGACTAATGAAGCTTTGTTGGTGGATGAAATGGGGAGCGATAGAGTGAGATATGAACTGGACAATCTGGATGATTTTAAAAATGACCCTCTCATCTGGAATTGCTGGTTTTATGGATTGCCTGAAGGGCCATAATGAGTATATCTCGTTGCTTTTGCCTCATCCTAGTCTAGGAGGCAGGTCTCTGTTGGTGGCATTGCCTTTGATGTCTCTGAGGAGACTATTGCCCAAGCTACGAAGCTAACCCTAGATGGTCGTCGCTCGAAGCGTAAGTCATGTTGCAAATAGTGAGTGTTTGAAACAGTTTTTCCGTAACCACAAGGAACCTGTCAAGCTGCAAGGTGGGTTTGCTCAGGAGGATCTCAATCACCCATGGAACATGATCTACCTCATGATCATGAAATACTTCACTCTCGAAGGCAAGTATAAGGTATTATACTACTACCATTTTCCCCTCCTCAATCACTTCTGCAATAATGATTTGCTTTGTCTGTCGTTTTATTTACTGCACTCTTTAGAGAGCTCTATTAAGGACACTATGGACCCTAAGAATGGGGATAAGCCTCCATTCCTCCTTCACCAGGGTCTTATATACAGGTTTTATAAATTCCACGAGGCTCTCTGCCCCCCAACGAATCTTTTTCTCTCTCAACCCCCCATGCTAACTCCCCAGCAGCTCACAGCCCTATCTTTGGCTTTCCCTAGATTCTTCCAGAAACCCCAAGAGGGCTTTGCCATGGCCATCATGTCCCTGCCTACCTATGCTTTGGTTGTTTCTCTATCAGCAATATCCCCTAGTTTAACTCTCCCTACCTCCCCTAGTGCTTCTCGCTCCTTGTCCAAGGGAAAAAGCAAAACCCCCGCTAAATGCAAATGCATTATCTATGATGAAAATTCTTCCTCTGAGGATGCTGAGAATGAAAACCCTTCCACAGATTCAGAGGTTAAAAGGAGATCCTCCAGACTTGCTTCCAAAGGCCGTAGGAAGAAGACCATGGTTATTGAGAATCTGGACTCTGAGGAGAACCCCATTGGGATGCTGCCAATGTTAATATGACTAGGGACCCCATAGTCCCGACCACTGTTGGTGTTGTTGACATGACTACCGCTGAAAGAAAAAACCAGGAACTAATTGATGATAAAGATACGACTCCTATGAACATGAACACTAAGGGTCTTATGGGTGTGGAAATCCCTAACAACAATTCTCTGGATCCCGAAAATTTGGATATGGATTTAAACTTGGCTGAGCACATGATGCATTCTATCCCTTTGATGGACCTGGTTGAGGATACTGATAACTCCATTGCTGGTGGCGAGGCCAAAGAGACTACTAAAACTATTGATGACTTGGATGCTGAGAATGCCCGGGAGGCCCCTACTCTACAACAAATGGAAAAGCTGAGCACGGATGTGTTGGACATCACACAGAGAATTGAAAACCTTGACCCTGTTCTCGATCTGTTGTCTATCAAGGAGGAGGTTAAACAACTCAAGAACAAGATGGAGCTTGGGAAACCCAAATGGTGGGCTTGAACAAATTCCATATGTAGGTGTTACATAGCTCCACACTCACCCTCTCTCTATTGAGGGAACGCTATGCTAACGCTGAGGAGGACAAGTAGGAGGCTAGGGACCTCTACAAATTCCTGTCTAATGAATGGAGCAGTACTATGGAGGCCACTAGGGTGTGCAAGGCACCCCTATAGTTTGTTCTATTTTCCTACTGTTGTTTTTTATTGCTAAAAAGACTTGGTTCCTTTTTTATGGTAGTTGTTGTTAATTGTTGTTATAGTGATGTTTCTGCGCTATGATTTTTATAGTTGTTCTATATAAAGGGTCAGTGCCCTTGTTCTCACTACTTTTTTAATAAAAAACAATAGAATGTAATAATAATATAATAAACAATAATAATAAAATAAATCAAAGGCATTATAAATAAATGTTCCAATTAAATATATACCACAAATAATATAAATAAACAAACAATTAAATAATAATATCCTCACAACCACAACTCTCAAGAGGGCCAATCAATAAACAATTAAAATATATTTCCTATCAACCCTTTCCAAAACCCAAGGTAAGAATAATAAAATATTATTTAATTCACTTACCCAATAATTCAACCAATAGAATAATAAGGTAGTAGAGAGAACATATTTATTAACCCAAAATTGTAAAAAGAGAAATAATGATAATATTATAAGAAACCAATGATAAATAAACCATGGGCACAATTAATTATAAAAGTCCATTAATAAAATAACCAAAGGATATAAAGAAATACCCACATTAATATAAAAGCCACAAATAAGTAATATAAACAATCCTTGATATTAAATCATTAAATTAGATATAAAACCAAAGGATAAAATAATAATAATCTCTCATTAAGTTATTATTAAATATTAATATCAAGTATTTAATTTAATTTATTTTAAACTATGTAAATTATTAATTTAATTTAACATTATTAAATTATATAAATTAATTAATTAACTAATAATTAAACTAATAATCATAACACTTCAAAGAAAACCAACGTAGGATAACTCAAGAGACCTCTAGACGCTAAAATATCTCACACCAAAACACCAAACTGACAAGGGTGATCAACTTAAACCTAGAGTATAGAATGGGTTTTCATGTCATCTTTGATCAACTTGCCATTGGGATAAGACAAGCTCAGACCTATGAAGCCAGGTGGAGTCGATGTCTGGTACCTGCAAACCTATCACCACCAATGCATATACAATAACATATGTAATAACATATAACGTAAATAAACAGACAAGTGAAGAGAATCACAACATCATATCATGCTCGCTATGAGTGATATGACATCATCTCTATCACGAATACACTTATAAGACAATCACAAAAATCAAGCATCATCATAGACATCATTGTATCCAATATAATCATAATATAGGGTTAGTGCATCATAAAATATCATCAAATCACCATACACAAATATAAATCATGCATATAAGATGAGTACATAAAGATCATCAAATAAGAGTCCATCATCATCCTCATAAAACCATAATGTCAAGTGCAAATATAATATGTCTATCGCTAATAAAGAAACATCAAAAACATAAGTAAATCCATAAACACCCAATCATAGCATCACAAAATAGTCTAAGCTATGCCAATATAGTCTATCGATGCACAAAAAGGAAAGGCGAATCAGGGAGGGGCACTACAACATCTCTAAGAACCTTTCTACCATCTACCTACATCAACCAAAGAACTCCATATCATTCCTATTTATCCATGAATCCCATTCCCTTTCAAAGTAATTTGGATACCAAGCATAAGATTCATAAGTCTAAAAATTCATATCCATCAAAAGATCAACCCGTCCCATCTAAAAGACATGTCAAACCAAAGAAAAATTTGATCCAAAAGTAAAAAGCAATATCTGAAATGCCACAAAGGCTCATTAAGCAAAATAAAAAATCCAAAACTATGTGGATTCTTAAGTCGTTCATAGAAGCAATGTGTTCCAAAGAACCACAAAGAAAATAAAAATCAAAGTCAATATGGATTCCCATAAAAGCATAATATCCAAAAGAAAATCAAAATTGGCATCTAGACTTGTTGTTCCAAAAGCTTCCTTCAATTGTCCATCTACACATTTGCCACTTTCCAACTTTATTCCTCCATCATTTTTTTCATCCATTTTAGGTCCTTATGTCCCAAATTCTACATCCACTCCTCCATCAAAATCTCAAAAATCTAAAATCTACTTGGTGTTCATCACTCCACCATCCTTCAAGGTGTGTGGCAACATTGATCTTGAAGACATTTCCTTCCATCCTTGCGCAAATCTTCCAACGTCCTATCTATTATCCAACACCTATTTTCCATCCTTTCATCACTCCTATTTGAAATCCTTTACATAAATCATTTTTCATTCCATTCTATCATCCATTTCATTTCCTTTTACCATCACCCTACCAACATGTTTAATAATTCCTTTATTAGCCATGATACAATGTAGCACATGTTTCAACGGTACCATCCAAACAATGATATTCTTGAGTCCTTCATCTCCTATCATGCATCCATTGTCTTCCAAAAATGAAAAATACAAAAAAAAATTAAAAATCTATCAAAATCCAAAAAAATATTTAAAAATTCCAAACAAGTAAAATAATTTAAGTGCGTTGAGTAGAATTTTTCATATATGAAATAGGCATTTGTAATGTTTTGTCATGCCTTCATCCATGCTCAATCTTATGTTCAATCCATTCTTTAGATATATATTCATGAAACACTTGAGAATATGAGGTTGTTCCTCTTTAACACTATCTTTTGGTTGGGATGCTTACTCGATCTAGAAAGAGAACCACTTGTTGTATCTTGATATTGACATCTTTTGATTAATATATCTCACACACTTAATCAAGAGCTCCAAGTCATTGTGATTTCTTAGGTGAAGACATGACAAGTGAAAAATCTAAAATCCTACTTTAACGCTCCTATAATTCTTGAACCCGTGTGAGCTTCATTGCTTACAAGCCAAAGAACAAAAGAATAAATGACAAGAGAAAAAACAATATCAAAAGATCAAAAAAATAATAAGAAAGAAAAGAAAAGCAAAAATGCATGAAATGAAATATCAAAATGCTTGGCTTTGGGAATATGCGAGTAACTCCATCGGGGATATGGACGCCTAGCTCAAAATGGAGCAATATTCATGAGATTAAAACAATAACCTCATTGGATGTATATATGCTTGTTGGTAGTGAGGCTCTCTCTCTAGGATGCTTTTGAAGTCAGGGTAACTCACATAGCTAGTCAAACTGGATTCTAAAGATTACAATGATCATATGTGCTAGAATGAATGCATTTGCACACTCATGGGTAATCAAAGACTAAGTACCTTGATCCAGTTTGGGATTCTTCTTCAGTTTTGAGTATGCTTCCTACTCACTAGATATTTTTGGTTGAATTTTTTGGAGGTTCCAAGTGTGGGTTGGGTCTCTATCTTTGAAATGTTTGGGAACACTTATTCAGGTGGTGCTAGATTTTGTGACGATATCACATATCACCCTTTTGCAAATGGAGACTGTTGGATATGGTTGTGCATTTTTTCTACTAGGATAGGATGTTGTCATTGATGTCAACATATTCCTATAATTTATTCCGATGTGATTGGGAAGATTTTTTGATCTGGTTTGTAGTATTGTTTTGTTTATCACTGTTTTGCAGCGATTAATATTTCCTCTGGTATATTCCAATGTGATTAAACCTTGTGTTGAGAATTTGGTATATTATTTGGGATGGTCTTTTTTATCTTCATTTCAGATGGATCGTGATTTTGTGCTCTGCAAGCTATCTTTCCTCGTGACAGTTGCTAATTTGTTGTGTTCTTGAGCTTTCAGATGTTGATCGATGAAAATTTGCTAAGTGATGTTTGTGCAACTGTTTCAAATGGTTCTAATGTGCTTGTTGGTGGTTCTTAGTCATGTCCTATTTTTTTTGGCAGTCCACATTGATCCTTGTGTGATTTTTTAGTGGTTTCTATCAACCAGTGATCAAGCATGGTATGCGGTATTTCTGGGAGTGTAGCGTGTTGTGGTTGATCTTGGCATAATTTCTAATGGAGATGATTGTTTGGGAGTTTTATGTAGGACCATACTATGCTATGTAAATCATTATATTGGTCAGGTGGTTGATCTTTGTATCATGTGATGTAATTTTTTAATTAAGGGTTGAGGGTTTAGCCGACCTTATTGTCAAGGTTGATGAATTATATATATAGGTGATATAGTCATGTAATTTGGATGTGGTTGTTGTGTCTACATTATTAGAAAGGTATATGTGCAAACAAGTCATTTATCCTTCAATGTTGAGTTTGTGGTGAGATTGGTGTTGCAAGGCAGACATCTATTCTTAACCAGAACTATAATCAGGCATTTGGAGATGTTATTCTTTCAGTTCATTTCTTTCGGATTGTAGTCTGAATCTTATTGTAAGTTAGTGAGACTTCCCTAAGGGTTCTAGCCTTCCAAGCCATTATTATTTGAGCAGTGAGCTCTAGGTAGTGTGACTAAATGCATGTGTATTAACCATTGTAATATTTTCATATGCTATTGTAGAGTATCATCTTACTGTGGGTAGGTTCCCACCATGGTTTATCCCTTAACTAGGTTTTCCATGTCAAAATATTGGTGTTGTGTGTTGTGCTATTAATTTGATTTTTTGACTTATTATTGCAGTTTATCATATCTATGTTTTGTTTATTATTTCGGTGAAGTCTGATTCACCCCCCCCCCCCCCCTCTTAGTCTTCCTTCTTGATTGTTGCTAACAATCGGTATTAGAGCTAGATCCTCTGGTAGAAGCTTAACCACTTGAGGAGATTTGGGATGCCAACTCAAGGTGTAATCTTTAAGAAGGTCACTCTAATATTTGATGGAAGTAACTATGCTATATGGAATGACTGGATGGAAGTGCACTTGAAATGTCTTAGTGAAGATTATTGGAAGATTACAAAGAATGTCTATGTTATTCCTCAGAATGGACCATCTACTCCTGATGAGGTTAAAGAATCAGAACATAATATTAGAGAGAAGGAAGCATTACTTAGTGCCTTGACTGATTCTCAAATGACTAATGTGATGTGACTTCAGATTGCACATGAGATCTTGGTGAAGCTTGAAGTGTTGTATGAAGGTGATAAACTAGTGAAGGTTGCTAAGTTGCAGAGTTGCAGAGTTTGAAAGGAAAGTATGAAACATTGAAGATGGGAGATGATGAGATCATACACTCTTTTATGGCTAAGGTGAATGACCTTGTCCTAGGTATCAAATGTGCTGGTGTAACTATTGAGGAAGTTGAAATTGTTGCTAATGTGTTGATATCTTTGTCTTCTACCTATAAACACAAGGTTGCTGCTATTGATGAGATCTAGAGTGTGACTACTGTGACAAGAGATATGCTGGTTGGAAAGCTTGTTGCATTTGAGATGACTGAATTTGGAGAATCACATGGAAAGTCTGAGACAACATTTAGAGCATTTGCATTTGTATCCGGTAAGAAGAAATATGATCCCGATGAGTGCAAAATATCTAGTTATGAAAGATAAAGAAGAGAGATGGAAGAGCAAGAAAGGGAGCTAGATGAACTTAAAGCTTTTATTGATAGTTCCAATACTTAAATGTAAGTACAGATTCAATAGCCAACAAGATGAGAGGGGGGGGTGAATCATACAAACTTAATCTTCAATAAAAACATCAGATTCAACCTCGGTAACATATACTTCAGTAATATAACCAAAACTGCTAAACATATAAAATCAAAAGCATATAAACATCATAAGCCTCATAACACCAAGTTTAATGTGGAAACCCAAATACGAAAAAACCAGTGTGGGATTTCGGACCCACTAAGAAATATACTCTTCTAGAGTATGCTCAGTTAAAAGCAAATCCTATTAAAGATTACAAACACATTGCTAGATGTGACCCGATTAAGGGATTTCCCTCAAATCTGTTAGGATCTTCACCTTGTTAGAAGTGACCTTTCAAAGACTCAATCAGAATGTCACCTTGCTAGAGGGTTTTACAAATAAGACTATTAAGTCCACTCGATTAAGATATTTTCTGTCACTTTCACAAAATAACAGTAATAAAAATCTATCTGCAACTTCACATGTAAAATGCTAAAGTAGATTCTTATTTGTTCAATACAATCTAGACATAGAACTAATCTTGTCCATCTACTGGGCTTCTATACTCTGTTATTCAAATAGGTCTTCAAGCTTCTGTGCTCGGTAATCACTATGTAGCATCCCTGTGCATACATTGTTTATCAACAGTTCCCTATTTATAAATAATTAGCTAACCGCTTAATCTCCTTGATCACATTTCCCATGATCAATCATAGCCATCAGATCTTCAATCTTGTCTAGGTTCAATGTATCCTTCAATCTGAAAATGTTTTACCTCGCCTTGGAACTTGCATACATTTCTTGGAACTTGTGCTAGGTTATTGCGGTTCAATCTGAACTGTAGATCTTCCTGTCAATCTTCCATTGCCATAGATTCCTAACAAACTATATTTATAGCATACCAATCATTTAATTAGTTCCAGCAAATCAGCTTCCTTCATTAAATAATGCATGTAAACATTTAATGCATTCTATTACAGCTCGGTTACAACTTGGTTACAACTCGGTTACAACTCGGTAAATACTAAACTTCACTCGGTAGACATTCCACCCTCATTAACCAATAGTGATAACTTTAGGGTTTATTGACTAGGTTCTTTGCTTGATAACATAGTATAGTATGAACCTTACAATTTACAACATATGTATGATGTTAAAATAATCTAAACATCATGATCTCATCATTGTCTAACTCGGTAATAGTTGCCCATTGAATACCTTATTCATCCTCTTATTCATCATAATCTTTCCTGTGTCTTTTATCGACATCTTTATACTCTTTAAATCATACTGAATTAGAAAATCAATTTCTTGACATCAATGACAAAATAATAATATCAAGACAGTAAACATCCTTAATCAGTTATATTCATAATCATCAACAACCTTCTCAATATCCTTATTGAAATGCCAACAATCTCCCATTGTCTGTTATAATGTTAAATTGCTAATAATCTCCCCCTTTGGCATTGATGGAAAAACCAATTGATTTGACCTTAAAAGATTCAGATTGTTGTGATTCTGAAATGTTGAAATGCTCTCTTGCTATCAACAGATTTGTCCCCCATACATTAGACTTCTCCTCTTTTCAATCTTCTTTCCAATCTTCAGTCTTCTCCCCTTTCTCAGTTTTCTCCCCCTTTGACAACAATGCCAAAAAGTAAAGAACTAAAACATAATTTCTTCTTGTATGAAGTGAATTCTTGTTGTAATGTGTCAATTCAGTCTCGATTAGAGCATTTTGTCTTCAATTCCTATTCCCTATATTGTTTCCTGTAATATTTCCTGTACACCTTTAGAAAACCTCCTAAAGTGTGTAAATCAACATCAACTCCTAAAATATATTCGATAGAGTCATCGGATTGATGCTTTCACCAAACTCGATTAGTGAGTAGAAGATAGGGGTAGGACCCCTAACTTACTTCTGAGATATTCAAAAGTGTACCATGGTAGTGGCTTGGTGAAGATATCTTCTATTTGTTCCTTTGTGCTAACATACTCCAACACCACTTTCTTCTCTTGAGCTTCTTCCCTAAGATAATGATATTTGATAGAGATGTGCTTTGTCTTAGAGTGTGTAACAGGATTTTTTGAAATGTTAATGGCACTAGTATTGTCACATAATATAGTTATTGGCTCAGTAACTTTCTCATTTATACCTTCCAATAGTTGTTTGATCCATGCAATGTTGGTACAATTCAATGCTGCAACAACATATTCAGCTTCTGTTGTTGACTGTGAAACACATCCTTGTTTCTTGCTAAGCCAACTCACTAGTGTTTCTCCTAAGAAGAAAGCTCCTCCACTTGTGCTTTTTCTGTCATCAATGTTGCCTGCCCAATCAGCATCAGTATAAACTTTTAAATCAAAATCATTTCCTTTCTAATATACTGAGCCATAATCCTTAGTGCCTTTCAAGTATCTAAAAATTCTTTTGATTGCTTTCATGTGTGTTTCCTCAGGATCTGCAAAGAATCTTGCAACTATATCTACTGCATGTGCTATGTCTGGTCTGCTGTGAACAACATATTGTAGCTTTCCAATCATGGATCGGTAAAGTGTCTCATCAACAGATGCAGATTCATCATTCTTTGATAATTTACAGTTGGTAGTCATAGGAGTACTTACTGGTTTTGAATCCTCCATTCCAAATTTCTTCAAGATTTTCTTTATGTACTTGGATTGAGTAATGAAAATCCCATGTTTCACTTGCAGTATCTATAAACCTATAAAATACTTTATCTCACCGATTAATGACATCTCAAATTCTTTGCTCATTTCATTTCCAAAGTTCTTACATAGAGAGTCAATTCCACAAAATATAATATCATCAACAAATATGGCTGAGATCAGTATTCCATTTTCATCATTCTTCATGTACATATTGTTGTTCTCACTTGTCCTTATAAAACCAATCTTAATCAAATAAGAGTGCAATCTTTCATACCATGCTCTAGGTTCTTGTTTCAAACCATATAAAGCTTTGTTCAATTTATATACCTGATCTTTATTATTGTCTTCAACTAATCCTTCGGGTTGTTCAATAAAAAAAACTTCTTCTAATATTCCATTCAGAAATGCAGATTTGACATCCATTTGATATATCTTGAAATTTTTGAAAGCAGCATATGCCAACAATGTTCTTACTCCTTCAAGTCTAGCAACAGGTGCAAAAGTTTCACCATAATCAATTCCTTCTTCTTGAGAATAAACTTTGCAAACTAGTCTTGCTTTGTTTCGAATGACCTCTCATTTTTCATTTAGCTTGTTTCTGAAAATCCACTTTGTACCAATTACATTTTTGTCCTTCGGTCTTGGGGTTAGTGTCCACGTGTCATTCTTCTTGATTTGATCAATCTCTTCTATCATAGCATTTATCCAATCTTCACTGTTAAATGCCTCTTTCACTATTCTCAGTTCAAATTTAGATATCAGACATGTGTTCTATCTCAGTTTGTTCCTTGTCATCATTGGATCATCCTTATCTCCTATAATCTGACTTGGTGCATGATGTATTCTGACATACTTGGCTAATACAGGCTCGGTAGGCTCTATATGATCTTCTTCATCACTCGGTAACTGAATATTCTCTTCATTTTCTTCAACAGTCTTCTCGATAAGACTTGTCGGTTGAACATAGACAAATTCATCATAGTCTTCTGGTTCCTTGGAATTTCCTTCATCATTTCTTTCTGCAAATTCATCAATTTTCACATTTGA
The DNA here is from genome assembly GCF_030272615.1 of Cryptomeria japonica. Lineage (NCBI taxonomy): Eukaryota > Viridiplantae > Streptophyta > Pinopsida > Cupressales > Cupressaceae > Cryptomeria > Cryptomeria japonica. Next base: position 278,242,689 of record NC_081406.1, on the reverse strand, counting down.
ACTTTCTACTATTTTGTTAGATGATTTGATCAGACATTTAAATGCTTTGCTTCTAGAAGAATAACCTAGAAATGTTCCTTCTTCACTCTTCTGATCAAACTTGCCATTTCTATCATCTTTGTGAACATAGCATCTACTTCCAAAGATTTTACAATAACTTACATTAGGCATTTCTTATCATACCAGATTTCATATGGTGTCTTCAAAGTACCTTTCTTCAATTGTACTTGGTTCAGGGTGTAAATTGTTGCGCTTATTGCTTCTCTCCAAAATGTTTGTGGCACTTTCTTTTCAATCATCAGTGTTCTAGCACAATCCACAATAGATCTGTTTCTTCTCTCAGCTATTCCATTCTGCTGTGGAGTTCTTGGTGTAGAGACTTGTCTTTTAATACCATGATCATTGCAGAATAATTTGATCTCATCAGATGTGAACTCTCCTCCTCTATCTGATCTAAGACATTTCAGTTGTCTTCCTGTTTCATTTTCAACTCTTTCCTTGTACCATTTAAACATTTGAAAAGCTTCTGATTTATCTTTTAAAAACATTACTGACATCATCCTTGAATAGTCATCCACAAATAATATGAAATATCTATCACCATAATAACTTTGAACTTTCATAGGACCACAAAGATCAGTGTGCACACGATCTAAAATTCCCTTAGAAGTGTAAGACATACTTGTAAAGCTTGATCTTGTCATCTTACCCATCTGGCATCCTCGGCACATAGCATTCTCAGGTTTTTCAAGACTTGGTAGACCTCTTACTCGGTGCTTCTTACTTATTTTGATCAGATTATCAAAATTTACATGACAAAACCTTTTATGCCATAACCAGGTATCATCTATCTTTGCATACAAACACTTGTTATGAGTTGAGTTGAGGTGAAATGTGTTACTTTTTATTTGTGTCCTGGTAGCAACTAACTTTCCATTCTTGTCATGAACTTTGACAATTCTTTTCTAAAATTCTATTCGGTAACCTTTCACCGGACATGGTGCATCATTACTAAATCTAACATAGCCACCATCATAATCTTCTAATATAACAAACTTGTCTTTATCTCCTATCATATGATGTGAGCATCCACTATCTATGATCCAAGAATCATTAGTATTTATGTGAGATATTAGGGCTTTTTCTTCATACCTTTCTTCATCTGATCCATCTTTGATAGCCACATAAACTACTTCCTCTATATCAATTTCATCTGATTTATCATCGTTGGATTCCTCATCAGCTATTAAGCATGTCTTTCTATCTCTTCTTCTGAAGTCTCAGTGTCCTCTATAATGATTATCTTTCTGTTTGTCATCTCAGTAATCTCCCTTTTCAATAGAATCTTTGTCAAGACAGTTAGAAGCCATATGTCCTATTTTATCACAATTGAAACATTTCAAAGGTAGTTTTCCTTTATACTTACCTTTGCCTCTTGGTAACCTCTTAGCTAATAGTGCTTCAAACTCTTCTTGCTTTCTGATTTCCTCATACAATTTGTGTACTTCTTCCATGTTCTTACAAAATCTTTCACTTGCTCCACTATGATCTCCTTCAGAGTACTTAAACTTTCTTTCATTGTAATCATTAGATTCATCAAGATGAAAAGAACTAAATGTAGATTCAACTTTATTTACCAAAGATCCACTATTATCAAAGTTACTTAACTCAAATGCATGTAGCTTACCAATAGTAGCATCTAAAGAAGCTGGTAGAAGGGTTCTTAACAACTTACTTGTTATTATCCTTTTCTTCAATAGTTCCACCTGCTCCTTTGATTTGATTGACAATCTCCTTTAGTCTTGTACTGTACTGAGTTATGTTCTCACCTTCATTCATCCTAATAGATTCAAGATTTCCTCTTAGACTATCTACTTTTTCTCTTTGAACATGTTCATCTCCTCCATACACAGATATGAGCTTATTCCACATAGCCTATGCATCATTGCAACCTTCTAGGTCATTAAAATCTAAATCGGTCAATGCAGATGTTATTTCAATCATTGCTTGGATATGTTCTTGCTTTTCCTTTATCTCTTCCATTGTCAATGGATAGGTTCTCAGTGTGATGAAATCATTCTCCAGATAGTATACAATATATTCTCCAACTCCTAATAGATGCAGCTTCATCCTTTTTTTCCATGTAGAGAAACTTGACTTGTTCAGCTTCGATGCATCCCTCTTGTACATCTTTGGATCTTTAACTCAAGTGCCTTTAAATTTTTCTTTTGGAGTCCAAATCTCTGATACCAATTGATAGTTTTGATACTTAAATGTAAGTACAAATCCAATAGCCAACAAGATGAGAGGGGGGGGTGAATCATACAAACTTAATCTTCCATAAAACCATCAGATTCAACCTTGGTAACATATACTTCAATAATATAACCAAAACTGCTAAACATATAAACCCAAAAGCATATAAACATCATAAACCTCATAACACCAAATTTAACATGGAAACCCAAATAGGGAAAAACCACTATGGGATTTCAGACCCACTAAGAAATATACTCTTCTAGAGTATGCTCGGTTAAAAGTAAATCATGTTAAAGATTACAAACACATTGCTAGATGTGACCCGGTTAAGGGATTTCCCTCAAATCTGTTGGGATCTTCACCTTGTTAGAAGTGACCTTTCAAACACTTAATCAGAATGTCACCTTGCTAGAGGGTTTTACAAATAAGACTGTTAAGTCCACTCGGTTAAGAGATTTTCTATCACTTTCACAAAATAATAGTAATAAAAATCTATCTACAACTTCACATCTAAAATGCTAAAGTAGATTCTTATTTGTTCAATATAATCTAGACATAGAACTAATCTTGTCCATCTGTTGGGTTTCTTTACTCTGTTATTCAAATAGGTCTTCAAGCTTCTATGCTCAGTAATCACTATGTAGCATCCCTGTGCATACATTTGCCTACATACATTGTTTATCAACAGTTCCCTATTTATAAACAATTATCTAACCGCTTAATCTCCTTGATCACATTTCCCATGATCAATCATAACCATTAGATCTTCAATCTGAAAATGTTTTACCTCACCTTGGAACTTGCATACATTTCTTGGAACTTGTGCTAGGGTATTGTGGTTCAATCTAAACTATAGATCTTCCTGTCGATCTTCCATTGCCATAGATTCTTAACAAACTATATTTACGGCATACCAATCATTTAAACAGTTCCAGCTCATCAGCTTCCTTCATTAAATAATGCATGTAAACATTTAATACATTCTATTACAGCTTGGTTACAACTTGGTTACAACTCAGTTACAACTCGGTAAATACTAAACTTCACTCGGTAGACATTCCACCTTCATTAACCGATAGCCATAACCTTAGGGTTTACCGACTAGGTTCTTTGCTTGATAACATAGTATAGTATGAACCTTACAATTTACAACATATGTATGATGTTAAAACAATCTAAACATCATGATCTCATCATTTTCTGACTCGGTAATAGTTGCCCATTGAATACCTTATTCATCCTCTTACTCATCATAATCTTTCCTGTGTCTTTTATCAACATCTTTATACTCTTTAAATCGTACTTCTCAAGATATGGCAACATCATATTAAATTAGAAAATCAGTTTCTTGACATCAATGACAAAATAATAATATCAAGACAGTAAACATCCTTAATCAGTTATATCCATAATCATCAACAACCTTCTCAATATCCTTATTGAAATGCCAACAATCTCCCATTGTCTGTTATAATGCTAAATTGCCAACATTTATTTCCCTAGAGATTGCCTAAAGGTGCCGATAAGTATGATGGAAAGTTTCCTTTGAAATTATTTTCTTGCAATAAGATAGGACATTTTGCTTCTAGATGCCCAGAGAGAATGGCTAAGTATGAAAGGCATGATAAGTTTGATAAGCATGATAGGAATGATATATATGAAAAGCATGAGAGTTATGACAAATCTTACAAGCCTAACCAAAAGTTTAGAAATCAAAAGAACTGTTATTATGTTGTTGATGAAGGTATTATAGATGAAGAATTTGAAGGAGATGAAGCTGTGTTCCTTTCCATTAAGGAAGATGGACCTATACCGGTTGATTCCAGTAGTTGTACTATTGAGGAGAAAGCTTTAGCTGCTAAGGTTGAAGAGAAAGATGAATGGGTAATTGATAGTGGTTGTTCACATCATATGACCGGTGATAAAATAAAATTTGTGAGTATGGAAAGATATGAAGGTGAAATAGTTAGATTTGGAGATGACAAAGCCTGTGTAATCTATGGGAGAGGCTCTATTTCTTTTGATGGTAAGAATAACATTGATGATGTCTTGTATGTTGAAGGTTTGAAGCACAATCTTCTGAGTGTTGGAAAGATGGTTGATAAGTGTTATGATCTACTATTCAAGGATGGTAAATGCAAGATCTTGAATGCCTTCGGTATAGAGATTGCATTTGGAACTAAGACTGGAGGTAACATTTTTCATTTGAATGTTGGTGAGAAAAGTTGTTTGATTGCTAAGAATGATGAGAGTTGGTTGTGGCATAGGAGAATGTGTCCTATGAATTTTGAGTCAATGATTAAGATCTATTCTAGACATGTTGGTAGAGATCTACTTAAGATTATTAAGCCTAGTAATCTGATATGTAAGGAATGTCAGTTGGGTAAGCAAACAATATACATAAGAAGGAATGCTAGATCGTGTACATACTAACCTATGTGGACCTACAAATGTTAGAAGTGTGAAGGATGATAGATATTTTATGTTGCTAATTGATGATTATTCAAAGATGATGTGGGTTGTCTTTTTGAAGGAGAAATCAAAAGAATTTGACAAATTCAAGATATTCAAAGCTAAGGTTGAGACCAAGTCTGGATTAAAGTTGAAGTGTCTTAGAGTTGATAGAGGTGGATAATTCTATTCTAGTGAGTTCAATTCATTATGTGAGAGGCATGGGCTTAGAAGACAATTATCTACTCTTAGAACCCCTTAGCAAAATGAAGTTGTTGAGAGGAAGAACATAACTATTTTGGATGCTGCAAGGACTATGCTGATTGAAGGAAATGTTCCAAAGATTTACTAGAGAGAAGCCATTAGCACTATTGTTTATACATTCAACAAAGCTCACATCAAAGGTGATGCCGGTAAGACCCCTTATGAGCTTTAGTTTGGTCATGTTCCTACTATGAGATACTTCAGAGTATTTGGTAGCAAATGCTATATCAAAAGAGATGAAGATACAGGTAAGTTTGATGCTAGAAGTGATGAAGGTATTTTCTTAGGATATTCAATAAAGAGAAAGGCCTACCAGTACTACAATAAGAGACTAAGAGATTGTAGAGAGTAAAAATGTGAAGGTGGATGAGAACCTTGGGAAAAAGATTAGAGCATGTGGTTATGATGATGGTCAACATATTATTTTAATGCCTATTCAGTCTAAAGAGCCTAAGAAGAATGATCTAGTAGAGATTGTGAATTTGGATGTTGCTAGTGAAGGAGTGTAGGAACTTGAAAACCAGAACAATCAGAAGACTCTGAGGTATGTAAGATTGAATCATTCTGAAAATCAAATTATTGGTGACAAGAATAAAGGTGTGATCACTAGAAGAAGGTTAGTTGTTGAAGAAGTATGTTTGATTTCCAAAGTTGAACCTAAAGATGTTGTTGAAGCCTGTAAAGATGAGAGTTTGATAAGAGCTATGGAAGAAGAACTAGATCAGATTGAGAAGAATAAGACTTGGGAACTTGTGCCTAGACCTAAGGATAATAATATTATTGGTACTTAATGGGTATTCAAAAACAAATTGAATGAATTTGGTGAAGTTGTCAGAAATAAAGCTAGACTGGTCTGCGAAGGGTATTCACAGCAAGAAGGGATTGATTATGAGGAGACTTTTGCTTCGGTTTCCAGACTTGAAGCTGTTAGAATGTTGCTTGCTTATGCTTCTTATGAATATTTCAAGGTATATCAGATGGATGTCAAATCTGCCTTTTTGAATGGTGATCTTGAGGAAGAAGTATACATTGAACAACTTGATGGATTTTCTCTATCGGATGATGGAGACATGGTATGTAAGTTAAAGAAACCTCTTTATGGATTCAAACAAGCTCTTAGAGCCTGGTATGCTAGACTAGATAAATACTTGTTGAAATTGGGATGTAGTAAAAGTGTTGCTAACAATAATCTATACTTTAAGATAGAAAATGATAACATCCCGATTGTTGAAGTCTTTGTTGATGATATAATATTTTATGGTGATGATAACTTGAGCATGAAGTTTTCCAGTGATATGTAAAAATAATTTGAGAGGTCTATGATTTGTGAAATGAAGTTTGTCTTAGGTTTACAGATTGCACAGACTAGAAAAGGTATATTCATATCTCAAACTAAGTATGTGAAGGAATTGTTGAAGAATTTTGGATTAGATGACTCCAAATTGGTTGCAACTCCTATGGTGACTAGTTGTAAATTATCCAAGAATGATGAATCTCCTAAAGCTAATCAGAGTTTGTACAGATCTATGGTTGGTAGAATTCCATATCTTACATAGACTAGACCGGACATTATGCATGTTGTGTGTATGGCTGCTAGATATCAAGTTGATCCAAAAGAGAGTCATGTCACTGTTGTGAAGAGGATATTCAAATACCTGAAGGGAACTATAGACTATGGATTATGGTATCCTAGGAATGATGATTTCATGTTTTGTGCCTATACTGGTGTTGATTGGGTTGGTGAAGTTGATGACCAGAAGAACACTACCAATGGAGCATTCTTTTTGGGTAAGAGGTTGGTTTCATGGGCTAGCAAGAAACAAGATTTAGTTTCTTTATCTACTGCTAAAGTTGAGTATATTTTTTTTGCTAGTAATTGCACTCAGGTAGTTTGGATGAAATAAATGTTGAAGGATATCAGAGTTATTTATGATTAGCCTACTATTATACACTGTGATAATTCCAGTGCTATTAATATGTCAAAGAATCTAGTGCAACATTAAAAGACTAAACATGTGTTAATCAAATATGATTACTTGAGAGAGCAAGTCAGTGAAAAGAAGGTCAAGCTGGAGTATGTATCTACAAAGGAACAAATAGCTGATATTTTTACTAAACCTTTGCCTATAAATACATTTGTCTATTTGAGAGACAAGTTAGGGGTATCCACCCCTCTTGATGAGAACTAGATGCATTTAGTTGCATCAATCCAATGGATTTCAGAGCTTTATCTCTTTATCCGGATTGGTGAATTGGTGTTGCTCCTCTACTGGAGTAGTATGTGTTTTGGGGTGAGAGATTCATGTTTCTATTTGGTTTTCTATTTTGAGATCTTTCGCATTGTTGTCAAAGGGAGAGAGAGAGAGAGTTCATGTGAAAAACTTCCTTCTAAGTCCTAATCTTAGGGGGAGTTTGTTGGTGATATCTTCTTTTCTTTGCATTGATTGTTTTTCAATTCATATGTTGCCATCAATGCCAAAGGGGGAGACTGTTGGATATGGCTCTACATTGTTGCTGCTAGGATATTATGTTGTCATTGATGTCAACATATTCCTATGATTTATTCTAGTGTGATTGGGAAAATTTTCTAATCCGGTTTGTAGTATTATTTGGTTGATCACTGTTTTGCAAAGGTTGATATTTCCTCTAGTATATTTCGGTCTGATCAAATCTGGTGTTGAGTGTTTGGGATATTATTTGGGATGATCTTGTGTATCTTCATTTTAGATGGATTGTGATTTGGTTCTCCACAAGCTATCTTTCCTCGTGACAGTTGCTGATTGGTTGTGTTCTTGAGCTTTCAAATGTTGATCAATGACTATTTGATAAGTGGTGTTTGTGCAGTTGTTTAGGATGGTTCTAATGTGCTTGCTAGTGTTTCTTAATCATGTCATATTTGTTTTGGCAATTTGCATTGATCGTTGTGAAAATTTTTGGTGTTTTCTATTAACCGGTGATTATTTGTGTGTTATGTGGTATTTTTGGTGGTGTAGCGTGTTGCGGTTGATCTTGGCGTAATTTCTGGTGGAGATGATCATTTGGTAATTTCATTTAGGACCATGCTATGCTATGTAAATCATTATATTGGTCTAGTGGTCGATCTTTATATCGTGTGATGTAATTTTATAATTGAGGGTTGAGTTTAGCCGACCTTGTTGTCAAGGTTAATGAATTGTATATATAGGTGATATATTCATGTAATCTGGGTGTCGTTGTTCTGTCTGCATTATCATAAAGGTATATTTATGATCAACTAATTTATCCTTCAGTGTTGAGTTTGTGGTGAGATTGGTGTTGCAGGGTAGACATATGTTCTTAACCAAAACCCCAATTAGGCATTTGGAGATGTTATTTTTTAGTTCATTTCTTTCGGATTGTAGTTTGAAACTTATTGTAAGTTAGTGAGACTTCCCTAAGGATTGTAGCCTTCTAGGACATTATTATTTGAGTAGTGAACTCTAGGCAGTGTGCCTGAATGCATGTGCATTCCCCATTGTAATATTTTCACATACTACTGTAGAGTATCATATTACTATGAATAGGTTCCCATTGTGGTATTTCCCTTAATCAAGTTTTCCACATCAAAATATTGATGTTGTGTGTTGTGCTATTAATTTTCTTATGTGTCTTATTACTGCATCTTATCAGATCTATGTTTTGTTTATTATTCTAGTGAAGACTGATTCATGCCCCCACTCCCTCCTAGTCTTCCTTCTTGATTTCTACTAACAAAGACCTCTATACATAGGGGCAAGTTTCATCCACTCTATCCTTCCTACTACATCTCCTATTATCCCTTATCCACTGTCCATCACCCTATCTATATCTATCTTTTTTTCCATATTTGATCTTTGAGAAAGCTAAGGATCTTCATAAGCATCAGGCATCTTATTTTCTTTACCTTATCCATACCCTCTAGGCTATATCCCTTATCATATCCATTCCTTCCTTTCATCATCAATTACTACCTATGATCTTTCTTCTCCTATCCATATCATATCTCCATCCATATCTTATTTTACATCTTGATCTTGATCAAAACTATGGACAAAAAGAAAATTGCAAAAACATGGTTTCAAAAATCTCTTGAAATGTCACTTTATGTGGACCAAATTCCATTCAATACACCATGTCATTATCTTAGACAACCAAATCCATTAGCTTGGAAACATGTTATCCATCACGAGTTAGTCCTTGGAAACCAACTCACCTTTGATTCCATAATAAGCTACCTCCACCTTTCTCCTATCCATCTTCACCTCAACAGTTCATTCATCCATTCATAATATTCCTTGCCTTGCTAGACAATAGGGGAAAACAAATACATCTTGCTTGTAATCCAAAAAGAATCAAAAAGTCTTTCGAAATCCAAAAAATTCAAAAAATCTTTCAAAACCCAAAAAAAACAAAAAAATATTTCAAAACAAAAAAACTCATATAAAATCCAAACAAAAATCATAGAAAGTCCTAAAAAATCCATAAAAAACATTAAAAAAGCCCTGAAAATATCCAAAAAAGCATCAAATAAACTCTAAAAACCCTAAAAATTAAAAAAACTATCAAAAACCCAAAAACAATCCATCAATCACAATTCACAATAAATTATCCTTGCAAAGACAAACATTTGAGCAAACACAACTAGAACATCATGCAACAACAAATAAACTACCAAACTAGCCTACAACTTAATTGATCAACTACCTATCATTTTAAGAATCCTTATCACACAATGTACCTTTATAGATACATCATTCCTAAAATAGGCACCTACTAGATATTATGTCCTAATGGATACTATTGGCATTTTAATAGAAGGAGATTGCTGATATTCATTAAGGATATTGAGAAGGTTGTTGGAGATTATTTGATATAACTAAAAAATGATGATAACTATCTTTATAACATTATTTTGTCATTGATGTCAAGAATTGATTTTCTGATTCAGTATGATGTTGCCATATCTTGAGAAGATTGATTTGAAGAGAATTAAGATGTCGGTAAAAGATAGAAAGAATGTGATAAGAAAGGGGAGAAATAAGTTATTCAATCGACAATTATTACTGAGTTAGACAATGATGAGATCATGATGTTTAGACTGTTTTGATATCCTACATATGTTGTTGATTGTAAGGTTAATACTATACTATGTCACCAAGCAAAGAATCTAGTCGGTAAACCCTAAGGTTATCGATATCGGTTAATGAAGGCGAAATGTCTACGGAGTTATGACAGATTGCATTGGATGGATAAAAGCATTATTTAATGAGGGATGTTGATGAGCTGGAGATGTATAAATGATTGGTATGACGTGCATGAAGTTTGTTAAGGATCTATGACAATGGAAGATCGGCAGGAATATCTACAACTCAGATTGAACTGCAATAACCTTGTGCAAGTTCCAAGAAAGGAATGCAAGTCCCAAGGTGAGGTAAAACATTTTCAGATCGAAGGATGCATTGAACCTAGTCAAGATTGAAGATCTGATGGCTAAGATTGATCATGGGAAATGTGATCAAGGAGATTCAACGGTTAGCAAATTGTTTATAAATAAGAAATTATTGATGAACAATGTATGCGGGCAAGTGTAAGCACAGGGATGCTACATAGTGATTACTGAGCATAGAAGCTTGAAGACCTGTTTGAATAACAGAGTAGGGAGCCCAGCAGGGGGACAAGATAAGTCCTTTGACAAGATTATTTTGAGCAAAATAGAATCTGCTTTAGCATTTTAGATGTGAAGTTGCAGATATATTTTTATTACTATTATTTTGAAAGTGACAGAAAATATCTTAACCGAGTGGACTTAACAATTTTATTTGTAAACCCTCTAGAAAGGTAACATTATAAATGAATGTTTGAAATCCTTTGACAAAGTCACTTCTAACAAAGTGAAGATCCTAACAGATCTAAGGGAAATCCCTTAACCGAGTCACATCTAGCAATGTGTTTGTAATCTTTAACAGGATTTGCTTTTAACCGAGCATACTCTAGAAGAGTATATTTCTTAGTGGGTCCAAAATCCCACAGTGGTTTTTCCCTATTTGGGTTTCCATGTTAAATCTGGTGTTATATGTGTTATGATGATTATGTGTTTATGAGTTTGCATGTTTAGCAGTTTTTAGTTAAATTGCTGAAGTATAAGTTACCGAGGTTGAATCTATTGATTTTATGGAAGATTAAGTTTCTATGATTCACCCCCCCTCCCTCTCATCTTGTTAGCTATTGGCATCAAAAATTTACAATTGGTATCAGAGCTTTGGACTCCAGAAGAAAAAATTTAAAGGTACTTGAGGCAAAGATCCAAAGATTTATAAAAGGGATGCACCAAAGCTAAACAAGTCAAGTTTCTCCACATGGCAGAAAAGGATGAAGCTGCATTTATCAAGAATTAGAGAATATGCAACATATTATTTGGAGAATGAATACATACCACCAAGCACCAACCCGATGACCTTGGAAGAAATAAAGGCAAAACAATAACACATTCAAGCTATGATTGAAATAACATCAGCATTGACTGACTCAGAGTTTAATGATCTAGAAGGTTGTAGTGATGCAAAAGCAATGTGGACCAAGCTCATATCTATGTATGGTAGTGATGAACATGTTCAAAGAGAAAAAGTAGATAGTCTAAGAGGACAACTTGAAATCCATGAGAATGAATGAAGGTGAGAACATAACCCAATACAATACAAGGTTAAAGGAGACTGTCAATCAAATTAAAGGAGCAGGAGGAACTATTGAAGAAAAGGATGTAACAAGTAAGTTGCTTAGAACCCTTCTACCTGCTTATGCCATTCAAGTCTCTGCAATCAATGAATTGAGGTCTGTACCTAACATGCCAGTTTCTTTGGATGCTACTATTGGTAAGCTACATGCATTTGAGTTAAGTAATTTTGATAACAGTGGGTCTTCGGTAAATAAAGTAGAATCTGCATTCAGTTCTTTTCATATTGGTGAATTTGATGATTACAATGATAGAATGAGTAAGTACTCTGAAGGGAATCACAGTGGAGCAAGTGAAAGATTTTGTAAGAACATGGAAGAAGTGCACAAACTGTATGAGGAAATCAAGAAGTAAGAAGAGTTTGAAGCATTATTAGCCAGAAGGTTACCGAGAGGAAAAGGTAAGTATAAAGGAAAGCTACCTTTAAAATGTTTCAATTGTGATAAAATAGGACATATGGCTTCTAACTATCCAGACAAAGAATCTAGTGAAAAGAGAGAATACTGAGATAACAGGCAGAAAGACAACCGATATAGAGGACATCGAGACTTCAGAAGGAGAGACAGAAAGACATGCCTAGTAGCTGATGAGGAATCCAATGATGATAAATCTAATGAAACTGATACTGAGGAAGTTCTTTATGTGGCTATTAAAGATGGATCAAATGAAGAAAGGAATGAAGAAAAAGCCCTAATATCTCACATAAATAATAATGATTCTTGGATCATAGATAGTGGATGCTCACATCACATGGAAGGCGATAAACACAAGTTTGTTAAATTAGAAGACTATGATGGAGGCTATGTAAGATTTGGTAATGATGCACCATGTCCGGTGAAAGGTAAAGGATCTATAACACTTCTTGACAATGCTAAATGTGATGATGTATACTGGGTTGAAGGATTGAAATACAATTTGTTGAGTGTAGCACAGCTAAACAATACAAGATACCGAATAGAATTTCAGAAAGGAATTGTCAAAGTTCATGACAAGCATGGAAAGCTAGCTGCTACCAGGACACAAACAAAAGGTAATACATTTCATCTTGACTCAACTCGGAACAAGTGTCTTGATGCCAAAATAGATGATACCTGGTTATGGAATAAAAGGTTTTGTCATGTAAATTTTGATAATCTGATCAAAATAAGCAAGAAGCACCAAGTAAGAGGGCTACCAAGTCTGGAAAAACCTGAGAATGCTATATGTCGAGGATGCCAGATGGTTAAGATGACAAGATCAAGATTTACAAGTAAGTCCTATAGTTCTAAAGGAATTTTAGATCTAGTACACACTGATCTTTGTGGTCCCATGAAAGTTCAAAGTTATTATGGTGATAAATATTTCATATTATTTGTGGATGATTACTCAAGGATGATGTCAATTATGTTTTTAAGAGAAAAATCAGAAGCTTTTCAAATGTTTAAATGGTACAAGGCAAGAGTTGAAAATGAAACAGGAAGACAACTGAAATGTCTTAGATCTAATAGAGGAGGAGAGTTCACTTATGATGAATTTAACTTATTCTACAATGATTATGGTATAAAAAGACAAGTATCTGCACTGAGAACACCTCAACAAAATGGGATAGCCGAGAGAAGAAATGGATCAATTGTGGATTCTGCCAAAACCTTGATGATAGAAAAAAGGGTACCTCAAACATTTTGGAGAGAAGCAATCAGCACTACAGTTTACACCCTGAACTGAGTTCAACTGAAGAAAGGAACTATGAAGACACCATATGAGATCTGGTATGACAAGAAACCTAATGTAAGTTATTTTAAAATCTTTGGAAGCAAATGCTATGTTCACAAAGATGACAGAAATGGAAAGTTTGATCAAAAAAGTGGAGAAGGAACATTTCTTGGTTATTCTTCTAGAAGTAAAGCATTTAAATGTTTGATAAAATCATCTAACAAAATAGTAGAAAGTGAAAATGTGAAAATTGATGAATTTGCAATAAGAAATGATGAAGGAAATTCCAAAGAACCAGAAGATTATGAAGAATTTGTTTATGTTCAACTGAGAAGTCCTACTAAGAAAGCTGCTAAAGAAAATGAAGATAATGTCTAGTTACCGAGTGATGAAGAAGATCACATAGAACCTACCGAGCCTATATTAGCCAAATATGTCAGAAGACATCATGCATCGACTCAGATTATAGGAGATAAGGATGATCCAGTAATGACAAGAAACAAACTGAGACATAACACATGTCTGATATCCGAATTTGAATCGAGAATACTAAAAGAGGCATTTAACAGTGAAGATTGGGTAAATGCTATGATAGAAGAGATTGATCAAATAAAGAAGAATGACAAATGGACACTGATCCCAAGACCTAAGGACAAAAATTTAATCAGTACAAAGTGGATTTTTAGAAACAAGCTAAATGAAAAAGGTGAGGTCATTCAAAACAAAGAAAGACTAGTTTGCAAAGGTTATGCTTAAGAAGAAGGAATAGATTATGGTGAGACTTTTGCACCTGTGGATAGACTTGAGGGAGTAAGAATATTGTTGGCATATGCTGATTTCAAAAATTTCAAGGTATATCAAATGGATGTTAAATTTGCATTTTTGAATGGTATACTAGAAGAAGAAGTTTATATTGAACAACCTGAAGGATTTGTTGAAGACAAGAGTAAAGATCGGGTATGTAAATTAAACAAATCTTTATATGGTCTGAAACAAGCACCTAGAGCATGGTATGAAAGATTGCACTCTTATTTAATCAAGATTGGTTTTGTAAGGACAAGTGAAAACAACAACATGTACATGAAGAATGATGAGAACAATGGAATATTGATCTCAGCCATATTTGTTGATGATATTATTTTTTGTTTTAATGACTCCTTATGCAAGAACTTTGGAAATGAAATGAGAAAAGAATTTGAGATGCCATTAATCAGTGAGATAAAGTATTTTATAGGTTTACAGATACTGAAAATGAAAGATTAGATTTTCATTACTCAATCCAAGTACATAAAGGAAATCTTGAAGAAATTTGGAATGGAGGATTCTAAACCAGTAAGTACTCCTATGACTACTAGCTATAAACTATCAAAGAATGATGAATCTGCATCTGTTGATGAGACACTTTACCAATCTATGATTGGGAAGTTGCAATATGGTGTGCATAGCAAACTTGATATAGCACATGTAGTAGGTATTGTTGCAAGATTTTCTGCAGATCCCAAGAAAACCCATATGACAACAATCAAGAGAATTTTCAGATACCTAAGAGGCACTGAAGATTATGGCTTAGTATATGAAAAGAGGAATGATTTTGATTTAAAAGTTTATACTGATGTTGATTGGGCAGGCAACATTGATGACAGGAAAAGCACAAGTGGTGGAGCTATCTTTTTGGGAGAAAGACTAGTAAGTTGGCCTAGCAAGAAACAAGGATGTATTTCATAGTCAACATTAGAAGTTGAATATGTTGCTGCAGCATTGAATTGCACAAATATAGCATGGATCAAACAACTGTTGGAAGGTATAAATCAGAGAGTTACTGAGCCAGTAACTATATTCTATGATAATACTAGTGCCATTAACATTTAAAAGAATCTGGTAATGCACTCTAAGACAAAGCATCATTATCTCAGAGAAGAAGTTCAAGAGAAGAAAGTTGTGCTGGAATATATCAATTCAAAGGAGCAAATAGTAGACATCTTCACAAAGCCACTACCAAGGGACACTTTTGAGTATCTCAGAAGCAAGTTAGGGGTCCTACCCCTATCTTCTACTCACTGACAGAGTTCAGTGAAAGCATCAATTCGATGAATCTACAGAATATTATGTGTGGATTGATACTAATTTACACACTTTAGAAAGTTTTCTAAAGGTGTGTAGGAAATAGTGAATAGAGACAAGTTGCTCTGACCGAGACTGAGATGATACACAACAAGGCAAATCACTTCACAGAGGAAGAAATCATGATTTAGTTCTTTTAATTTTTGGCATTGTTGTCAAAGGGGGCGAAGACTAAATGGTAAAATCCTAAATGAAGAAGATAACGGAAGACTAATGATAGGGGGAGAAGAATACAAAGGGGAGAAGACTTAATACAAGTCAACATCTCAAAAGCCTAATGAAAAAGGAAGAAGACTTCAGACGATTTTTAACAACTCAAGGATAACAGGAGAAGTCTAACAACAATCTAAATTTGAATCAATTTATAAATCTTGTTAGTATTACCATTTAAAAGTTGGTTTTTCCATCAATGCCAAAGGGGGAGATTGTTGGCATTTCAATAGAAGGAGATTGCTGATATTCATTAAGGATATTGAGAAGGTTGTTGGCGATTATTTGATATAACTGAAAAATGATGATAACTATCTTTATAACATTATTTTGTCATTGATGTCAAGAAATTGATTTTCTGATTCAGTATGATGTTGCCATATCTTGAGAAGATTTATTTGAAGAGAATTAAGATGTCGGTAAAAGACACAGAAAGAATGTGATAAGAAAAAGGAGAAATAAGTTATTCAATGGGCAACTATTGCCGAGTTAGACAATGATGAGATCATGATGTTTAGATTGTTTTGATATCATACATATGTTGTTGATTGTAAGGTTAATACTATACTATGTCACCGAGCAAAGAACCTAGTCGGTAAACCCTAAGGTTATCGATATCGGTTAATGAAGGCAGAATGTCTACGGAGTAAAGTTTAGTATTTACTGAGTTGCAACTGAGTTATGATAGATCACATTGGATGGATAAAAGCATTATTTAATGAAGGATGTTGATGAGCTAGAGATGTATAAATGATTGGTATGTCGCGCATGAAGTTTGTTAAGGATCTATGGCAATGGAAGATCGGCAGGAAGATCTACAGCTCAGATTGAACCGCAATAACCTTGTGCAAGTTCCAAGAAAGGAATGCAAGTCCCAAGGTGAGGTAAAATGTTTTCAGATCGAAGGATGCATTGAACCTAGTCAAGATTGAAGATCTGATGGCTAAGATTGATCATGGGAAATGTGATCAAGGAGATTCAGTGGTTAGCAAATTATTTATAAATAAGAAATTATTGATGAACAATGTATGTGGGCAAGTGTAAGCACAGGGATGCTACATAGTCATTACCAAGCATAGAATCTTGAAGACCTGTTTGAATAACAGAGTAGGGAGCCCAGCAGAGGGACAAGATAATTCCTTTGACAAGATTGTTTTGAGCAAAATAGAATCTGCTTTAGCATTTTAGATGTGAAGTTGCAGATATATTTTTATTACTGTTATTTTGTAAGTGACAAAAAATCTCTTAACCAAGTGGACTTAACAGTCTTATTTGTAAACCCTCTAGCAAGGTAACATTCTAAATTAGTGTTTGAAATCCTTTGACAAAGTCACTTCTAACAAAGTCAAGATCCTAACAGATCTGAGGGAAATCCCTTAACCGGGTCACATCTAGCAATGTGTTTGTAATCTTTAACAGGATTTTCTTTTAACCGAGCATACTCTAGAAGAGTATATTTCTTAGTGGGTCCGAAATCCCACAGTGGTTTTTCCCTATTTGGGTTTCCATGTTAAATTTGGTGTTATATGTGTTATGATGATTATGTGTTTATGAGTTTGCATGTTTAGAAATTTTTGGTTATATTGCTGAAGTATAAGTTACCGAGGTTGAATCTGTTGATTTTATGGAATATTAAGTTTCTATGATTCACCCCCCCTCTCATATTGTTAGCTATTGGCATCAGAACTTTACAGATACATCTTTCCTATAATGGACATCCTATCAAACAATCATCCTATCCAGAAATACTTATCCTTGGCAAGAAGATCAGTATGGTTGTTGACTTGTTTGGTCAAGTTAGTTTTATCTTTTATTTGATTTATCTTTATCAATTTATGGCAGATCATGTTCTTATGCTACTCAAGGATGTCCACAAGTGACTAGAGGAGTCGAGATGGTTGATGATCTTTTTCTTTGTTTGTTGTTTGTGGTGTGAACCGATGAAGTTTTGGGGCAATGGTACTTTGGGTTTCTATGTTGGTACATTCATTTGGTGGGTATCCTATGAAAAAAATGAAAGTCAAGGATAGCTACACTTGTGACAATCACACATACCTTGACCCTTAATAAAACAACCCTAGGATAGATGGATTCACTCCTTGTTTGCTACATGTTTGTTATTGCAATGGGATATCATCTACACCTTGGTTATTCACACCCTAGTGTACAAAGATCCATTGATACATAATAAGGCTCAATGATGAAAATATTATGTTATAATAAAGACACAAGAATTAATGATAGTTTCATTTCCTCATATCAATTGTTCAATCTGTCAAACATTTCTATTTCCTACCATTCTTCAGTTCTTACTAGTCATTCTTTTCTTTCATAATATCTTCACCATTCATCCAACTTTCATCTATCATTTATCTTATATAGGATGTGTCTTTCTTGAAATAAGATGATCATCTATCATTTGTCTTATATAGGATGTGTCATTCGTGAAACCAGACTTGATCTTTATCCAATCAATCCCATCATTCTGATCAAATCAATCTAAAAATCATTCCAACCATCTCTTCTATCCAATAGAACCCATTCATGTCATCAATTTAAACATTCTTCCATCTTTCATCTAACATTCTTCTTCTTTTAAGAGATCATTCATACCTTTAATGCACAAAAAATCTCTCGAGGGGGCATCAAAATCCTACCTCCATGCTTCGACATACTAGGGCATGTTTTTCAATTTGTCTTTGAAACAATGTTACTTCAAACATTGTCTCAAAGAGGGGCAAAATGTAGACACCTTAAATTTTCCCACGCCTGCAAACACCAATTTTACTAATTATTCCTCTATATTAATTACATAATTTTAATTATTTAATTAATCTAATTTAATTCTTCTTAATTAATATTCATCATTTTTAATCACAAACTAATTATTCAATCTCTTTAATCATTTAATCATTTAACCTTCCTCTTCTTAAAATTAATAAAATAATTAATTAATTGTGATTTTATAAATTTAATTAAACAGTCTTTATTATTTAATTAAATTCAATTTCTAAGTCTCCCATAGTTAAATAATTTCTTTAAATTATTTAATTATCTAACTTATTCTTTTCTAATTCAAACATTCAAAAATTCAAACTTTCCCTAAATTCTAATTTCATTGAATGTGCATGTCAATTCATGATTTCAAAAATCAAATCTAAATTAAATTCAATTTCATGCTAAAATCCTAACTGGCACTGACTTTGAGTTCAACTGTCAATCACTTTTTCTGACTATGCAATCAAATCAGTCAACTGGTCAGTTAACTCAACTAACTCTTCAACCACCTTTTCTAACTCCAAGTCAACTTTTTTAAACAGATAGATCTAATTAGTTATCTCCCCAATCAATTTCTTTCAACTAATTAATCTAATCAGTCATCTCCCAATCAATTCAGTTCACTCATTAATCAAATGAGTTTAACTCTCAATTGATTTGATTTATTCTCCCAATCGCTTTCTCTCAAGCAATCTCAACCATCCATCAATTCAATTCTTGAATCAATCTTGACCATTCGAATTTCCTCTCTGAAATCTATAAATTTAGCAGCAATTCCTTCATTTTCTAGAACCACTATCTTCAAATTTAATTAGTTTATTTTTTATGCTTTGTTGATTTTAATTTATACTTTCATTGTGTTTACAAATTGATTTAATTAGATTTTTGGTTTTTAGTGTTAGACCTATAGAATCTGATTAATTGTATCAATTTTCTCTATAAAATAGTTGTGTATCACAATCTCAATATATATCCAAAAAATTGGTCCAAAGCGTAGGAGGACACTTAATGTATATAATGGAATTTAAAGTGTCATCATCAACATAGTACCTAATCACTCCTAAAATATGTTCTTTTTTAGTTTTCCAAATAATTTAATTTCAAGGAGTCCCTCCTTGAGGAGCAATACCATACAAATGTGACAAAATATAATACCAACAAAGTTGTTTCTAGATGTCATCTCTCCAATTTTTATAGTTTTTCCTTTTCAATATGACCAAAGAATAATGAGAATGGATTTTCTACCCTAAATTCAAGCTCAACTTAGACTCAAGAGGGTGCTAATAGGGATATACCTCAACAAGTATTCAAATAAAAAAATATGGACAACTAGACAACTATCACCAAACCCAAATGTGATCTCGACCCCAAATACTATCACTAGGCCAAGATAAAGTAGTTGCATATAACCCATATATAACTAATATGACTATGATCAACATAAATTAATTCTATTAAATTTTCAATTTCGAATAACTCGTTTATACTCACAATCATGGACCTACATAAGAAGAATCACCTAAACTAAACTACCTATAATTTTATTTCTTTTATTTGATCATGTGAGATTTGTCATGTTGATCAAATACTAGTGCCTATCCAATGGACTATAGAGTCATATATATAAAAAAATTATTGGTTAGAGTCATAGATAATTTAGGAAAGAAGAAATAAAAGTAAGTATAGAAGAATTGATTTGGACACATGTGTCATGAAATTTCAAGCATTAGATAGAGAGCATATTTAGTAAAACCAAATTGAATTGCATGAATCTACATGTAATAAGCAAGTGGTTATTATAGTGTAGGTATAAAATCTTATATAATGTTATGAAATCATCAAATGTTAATTATATACATGTTAGCAAGTTTGACAAGAGAAGTCCCCTACAATCAACAAAGATCTCCTTGGAGAGACATGCAAACAACAATTAATACATCCTCTCCACGATATCTATAGCATGTTATTCTATAATTATTTTTCAACACTTCACTCCCTTTCTACAACTAGACATAACGTGATTGAAACCCTTGACTAATTCTTACACATACATAACATCTAGTTGTCACTCATAGAACCCACCTCTCTACAAGAAACTCAAAGCTGAACATATACCTTTGGGTGCCAAACCCTAATGTATAAAATTATAGCACATTCAAATCTATGACTTGAAATGAATCCACCCAAAGAACTTAGGTGCTATAAACATTTCCCCATTGGTGGTCAACATTCAAGGTTGAACAAGGAATGAAGTTCACCTTGTAAGAGGTTCTAGTAGTTTTTGGAACCACCAAAAGCTTAATCTTCTCCATATTTATATATTTTTTCTCAAAATTATACCAAATAAAAATTACATAGAACCATTAATGTCTTTTAGAATATTAACCTTTGAAAATATGTGTACCTTGCCTATATTTCCCTTGTCAATGGTTGGCAGTCATGGTGGAACTAGGAATCTAGTTGAAGCTTCCCATGGTTCCTAGAACAAATTAAATCTTTAATTCCTTTTGCATCTTCCTTGGATTCTTTCACCCTATTAATTTCATCCCTCTGGTCCTAAACATTTCTCTTGTCTTTATCAACTCCTTGAATGGAACTTTAAGAACTCATTGAAGGTTCCCATGGTTCTTCGAACTTGACACATCATTGTTTTTTTTATTTTTTGTGTCTTTACCTAAATTATTTATTGACAATTCAATAGAAACCAAGAATCAAGAAAGAGTTATTGTTTTTCCAAGAACCACCTAAATCTCTAACTTCTCCATACTTAGCCATTTCTTTCCCAAGAACTCCACTACACTAAAACTAGAGGACCTGATAGGCCCTTCTTCAAGATTAACTTTTAAAAATATGTGGACATTACTAATTTTTGGCCTTGTCAACAATTTTGGTCTCATTAGGAACTCTATTAGTTATTTCATCAATAGGAAAAAGAACCCATCACCAATTTCAACCTCTTCAATAACTCCATTATAACTTTCATAGAGAACAATAATAAGAATTTTTGGCAATTATAATATTCTAGGAACAACTGTTGGTTCTTATGGAGGCTCATGAAATTAGAAAAAACTTTGATTGGCCATAACTTTGTCATCTCCAAATTTCTCCAAATTTGATATGGAGATACCCATTCAGCTATTCTATAATATTCAAAATTTGTCAATCATCATACTTAGTGAATTTTTGGATTTTTTACTTTTGAGAAATCGAAATACGATATGAGTGGAACTAAAAGCACATTTTTTACATGATGACCATTATGAAATTTATTAGATCAATTAATGACGAATGATCAAGAAATGTTCAATGCACAAGGAAAAAAAAGGGATTTCACTCAAGCACAAAGGACAATTGAATCCCAATAAAGGCTCTAGTTGGGGATGTGTGCCTCTTGTAGTCACAACAAGAATATATAATATCTAGGTAAACAAAAATTGGAACAATAAGAAATGAAACTAACACATAATGAACAAATAAAATATGTAGATGGCAATATCACAACCTAATAACTAATGAAAACACAAGGAGAATTAAAGAATGATTATGAAATAAAATTTTAACAGAATGTAGGTTAACCCTACGAATTGCCCCTAACAAAGAAAAGTCTATTAAAAGAATAAATTTTCTCAAACTCACAATTATTCTCTTAATATAGCTATACCATATGTAACTTGCTCCTCTCAATCACAAATAGTGATTTTTTTTGTGCAAGGTAACCCACATTATTCTAGAGTAGTCATCAATCAACAACATGAAGTATCTATCACCCTGCACAATTCTCACTCTTGTAGGACCACACAAATTAGTATGCACAAGATCTAATAATCCATTAGATTTATACTTCTTACTCTTAAATGAAATTATTTTTTGCTTTCCCATTTGACATTCTTTACATACCAGATTAGAAAGTTTCACAATTTTAGGCAAATCTCTAACAGCTTGAGTAGAACTTATCTTAATCATCCAATCAAAATTAATATGACACATCCTTCTATGCCTCAACTAAGTTTCATCTATCTGAGCAATCAAAAAACTTTTCTCACTAGCATTCAAGTGAAAGATATTACCTTTAGTCTTAGTCCCTGATGCAATCTCAATACCAAAGGCATTCATAATCTTGCATTTACCATTCTTGAATTGCAAATCATATCCCTTATCAACCATTTGTCCAACACTAAAAAGATTATTCTTTAAAAATTTAACATATAAGACATCATCAGTATTATGCTTACCATAAAAAGAGATAGAAACTCTACCACGAATCACACAAGCTTTATCATCACCAAATATTACTATACCACCATCATACTTTTGCATATTCAAAAATTTACTTTTATCACCTGTCATATAATGTGAACAATTGTTGTCAATTACCCATTCATCTTTCTCTTCAATCTTAGCAGCCAAATCTTTCTCCTTAATAATGCATCTTGTAGAATTCACTGGTATCGAATCATCTTCCTTGATAGCAATAAATACAAATTCATCTTTCAAATTCACCAATTCTTCATCTGTCACACCTTCATCAACTATATAATAACATTTCTTCTAATATTTGTACTTTCGGTTAGGCTTATGGGGCTTATCATACTTATCATGTCTCTAATATCTATCATTCTTATCAAACTTATCATGCTTATCATATCTTGACATTATTTCAGGACACCTAGAAGCAAAATGTCCTATCTTATTACAAGTGAAACACTTCAAAGATAACTTCCCATCATACTTATTGACTCCCTTAGGCAATCTATGAGCTATAAGTGCTTCAAGATCATCCAACTCTCTTTCATGTTCTTCCATTTCTCTCATTTCTTTTTCATATCTAGAAACCCTAGATGAAATCTCTTGGATCATACTTCTACTTCTTGGATACAAAGGCTTTAAATGCGGTCTCAAATTTACCATGTGATTCTCCAAATTCACTCAACTCAAATGCAGCAAGTGGATGGATAAAGTGAATGAACTTGTTATGAACATCGGATGTGCTAGTTTAACTCTTGAAGAAGATGAAATTGTTGCTAACAACATAGCATCTCATACTTTCCTTTCAAGCTCTGTAACTTAGCAACTTTGACATGTTTATCTCCTTCATACAAGGTCTCTAGCTTCTTCTAGATCTCATGTGTAGTCTATAAACCCATCACATTATTCATCTCTGAATCGATCAAGGCACTTAGTAATACTTCCTTACCTCTTATGTTATGTCCAACATCCTTGATCTCATCTGCGGTAACTGGACCATTCTAAGGATTAGTGTAGGCATTCTTTGTAATCTTCCAATAATCTTCTCCAAGACACTTTAAATGATGCTCCATTCGGTCCTTCCATACAGTGTAATTGCTTCCATCAAATCTCAAACTCTCTTTCTTGAAAACATAGGTTGCCATCTCGGATCTCCTCAAGTGGTCAAGCTTCTTCTAGAGGATCTAGCTCTGATACCAATTGTTGACAACAACAATGGAGGAAAAATGAGAGGGGGGATAAATCAGTTTTCACCGGATTAAACAATTTAAACACAACTTCAAATCTGATTAACTGCAACAAGAATAAATATAAACACAATAATAGAAACACACATAACACCAAGATTTGTGATGTGTAAAACCCGATTAAGGAAAAAACTACGGTGGGAATCTACCCACAATAAGATGATACTTTGTAGTAGTATATGTAATATTACAATGGGTGATGGACATGCATTCAAGAACACTACCTAGAGGTCACTACTCAAAATATGATAACCTGGAAGGCTACGACCCTTAAGGAAGGCTCACTGCCTTACAATAATATTCAAACAACAATCTGATTTAGATGAACTAAAAGAATAACATCTCCAAATGCCTGATGACAATTCCGGTTAAGCACAATTGTCTACTCTGCAACACACACTTCTCTACACTCCACATCGAAAGATAAATTTGCTTGTTCACACATACACCACTCTCTGATAATGCCGACACAACACCCATACACCAATTACATGAATATAACACCTATTTATACAAATCATCAACCTTGACTACAAGGTCAGCTCAACCCTTAACACCTAATTACAAAATTACATCACACGATACATAAATCAACCACCGAACCAATACAATATCATAACAACATAGCATGGACCCAAATCAAATCACCAAACATGCAACACCACCACCAATCTCACCAAGATCAACCGAAATATGCTACAAAACTAAAAATGTTGCATAACATGAAGAATATTACCAAACCCATAAGATCTTCAATAACACACACAATGATCAATGCGGACCAGCAAAAAAATAGGACACAATTAGGAAACACCAACAAGAATGTTACAATCATCCGCAATAGTTGCACCAACACCACTTAATCAAATCTTCATCGATCAACACATTGATACTCAAGAACACTTCAACAACAAGAACTAGAACTAGAAAGATAACTCGCAGAGCACCAAATCATGAACCATCTAAATTGAAGATACACATGAACATCCCAAACACTCTTCTAAATCCACAAGATAAGATGTAATAATTCTGGAGCACAACGGATCAAACACCAAAACACTACAACACTGAACACTGAAAAACCATTCTTCATACCGGAATCCATAACCTGATCAAATTACCACATATCATAATGAAATAAATTTTGAACAAAGTATCTCTAGTTGATTAAACATATTAAATAGATAAACCAACCATATCAACTCTCAGGAATCACTAGAACACCAAAACAACTCTCTGCAACACCAGAACACAGGAATATGTTGACATCAATGACAATAACATATCCTAGCAGTAACAATATCCAACAATCTCCCCCTTTGGCATTGATGGAAAAATATGAATGTGAAAAACAATCAATGCAAAGGAATCAACCACCAACAATCTCCCCCTAAGATTATGCACACAAATCTTCCAAGATAAGGTAGTTTTTCACATGCTTCTCTCTCCCTATGACAACAATGCAAAAGACAAATACAAATCATGCATCTCTCCCTCTAAGAAGGACAATCTGTCCTCCTTAGGATAAAATCACATACTGACTACTCTAGCAGAGAAGCAACACCAACTCATCAATCTAAAAAGATAAGACTATGAAGTCCGCTGGATTGATGCATCTCAATGAATCTAGATCTCATCGGGAGGGGCAAAGACCCCTAACTTGTCTCTCAAATATACAAATATATCTGTAGGAAAAAGCTTAGTAAAAATATCTGCAAGCTGATCCTTTGTAGATACATACTCTAATTTGACTTCTTCCTTAGTGACTTTCGCCCTCAAGAAATGATACTTAACTAATATATGCTTTATTTTAGAATGTAGTGTCAGATTCTTGGAAATATTAATAGCACTTGAATTATCATAATATATAATAGTAGGCTCATCATACACAACTCTAATGTCCTTCAATCTGCTTCATCCAGACTACCTGAGTACAGTTGGTAGCAACAACAATGTACTCAACTTCTACAGTAGATAGAGAAATAGCATCTTGCTTCTTACTCACCCATGAAACCAACTTCTTGCCCAAAAAGAAAGATCCATCGATAGTGCTCTTTCGGTCATCAAAATCACTTGCCCAATCAACATCAATATAGGCACATAACATGAAATCATCTTTCTTCAGATACCACAAACCATAATCAATAGTCCCCTTCAAGTATTTGAAAATCCTCTTCATAGCAGTAACATGATTTTCTTTAGGATCAGCTTGAAATCTTGCACAAAGACAAACAACATGCATAATATCTGGTCTAGTCTGATTCAGGTGCAACAGTCCAACAACCATGAATCTATACAAGGTTTGATTAACTTTCAGAGATTCATCTTTCTTAGTCAACTTGAATCTAGTCACCATAGGAGTTCCAATAGGTTTGGAGTCATCTAACCCAAACTATTTCAACAGTTCCTTTGCATACTTAGATTGAGAAATGAAAATGCCTTTAATAGAATGTGTAATCTACAATCGTA
Source organism: Cryptomeria japonica (assembly GCF_030272615.1). Lineage (NCBI taxonomy): Eukaryota > Viridiplantae > Streptophyta > Pinopsida > Cupressales > Cupressaceae > Cryptomeria > Cryptomeria japonica. Next base: position 278,216,226 of record NC_081406.1, on the reverse strand, counting down.
AGAAGAATTATATCTCACCAATCATTGACATCTCAAAATCATTTTTCATTTGATCAACAAACCTCATACTCAAATCATCATCTCCTTCAAAAATAATATCATCAACAAAACCTTCAACAATCAAGATGTTATCATTATCAACCTTAAAGTGTAAATTATTGTCAGTAGTACCTTTACAAAATCCCAACTTCATTAAATGCTTGTTCAATCTAGCATACCAGGCTCTAGGTGCTTGTTTAAGTCCATACAATGCTTTCTTCAATCTGCATACCATGTCTCCTTCATCTGATAATGAAAATCCATCCATTTGCTCAATGTAGACTTCCTCTTCTAAATCTTCATTAAAAAAGGCTAACTTCACATCCATCTGATATACCTTGAAATTTTTATAAGCAGCATATGTAAGAAGTAATCTAACAACTTCAATTCTAGCTATTAGAGCAAAAGTCTCCTCATAATTAATTCCTTCCATCTGTGAACATCCTTTACATACCAATCTTTCTTTGTTTCTAACCATTTCATCGATGTCATTCAATTTATTTCTGAACACCCATTTTGTACCAATCACATTCTCATCTTTAAGTCTTAGAATAAGTTCCCATGTGTTATTCTTCTCAATATGATTCAACTCTTCTTCCATAGATCTCAACCAATTCTCATCCTTACAAGCTTCAACAACATCTTTAGGTTCAATCCTGGAAATCAGGCATATTTCTTTAGTAGTAATCCTTCCCCTAGTCATCAAACCTTTATTTTTATCACCAATAATGTGATTTTATAAATTATTTAATTTTGCATACCTCGGTGTCTTCTGATTATTCTAATTCTCATGTTCTTGAGCTTCTTCACTGGTAGCAGCAATATCTAGATAAACTCGTCTCTACTAGAGCATTCTGCTTCAGGTTCTCAGTTTGCACTTTCTTTGAAATAATATCCTAATCATCAAACTAATATCCACACACTCTGATCTTCTTTCCATGACATTCATCAACCTTCACATTTTCACTTTCCGCTATCTTCTTCAACCTCTTATTTTAACACTGGCAGGCCTTTCTCTTAGTAGAATAACCCAAGAAACTTCCTTCATCACATCTTGCATCAAAATTTCCTATATCCTCATCTCTTTTGATATAACATTTACTTTGACAAACCCTAAAATATCTAACTGTAGGAACATGAACAAACCATAATACATAAGGAGTCTTATTGGAATCACCTTTTATATGCACCCGATTGAATGTGTATACAACAGTGCTAACATCTTCTCTCCAAAAGGTCTTTGCAACATCTCCTTCAATCAACATAGTCCTGGCAGCATCCAAAATAGTTATGTTCTTCCTTTCAACAACTCCATTCTACTGAGAGGTTATAGGAGCAGATAATTGTCTTCTAATTCCATTCATTTCATAAAATGAATCAAACTCACCAGATGTGAATTCTCCTCCTTTGCTATATCTCAAACATTTCAACTTCAATCTTGTCTATGTCTCCACATTAACTTTGAATATCTTTAATTTCTCTAGTGCTTCTGATTTTTCCCTTAGAAAAGTAACCCACATCATTCTAGAGTAGTCATCGATTAACAACATGAAGTATATGTCACACTACACACTTCTCACTCTTATAGGACCACACAAATCAGTATGCACAAGATCTAATAATCCATTAGATGTATACTACTTACTCTTAAATGAAATTCTTGTTTTCTTTCCCATCTGACAGTCTTTGCATACCAAATTAGAAGGTTTCACAATTTTAGGAAAATCTCTAATAGCTTGAGTAGAACTTATCTTAATCATGCAATCAAAATTAACATGACACGTCCTTCTATGCCACAACCAACTTTCATCTATCTAAGCAATCAAACAACTTTTCTTGCCAGCATTCAAGTGAAATATATTACCTTTAGTCTTAGTCCCTGATGCAATCTCTATATCGGAGGCATTCAAAATCTTGCATTTACCATTCTTGAATTGCAAATCATATCCCTTCTCAAGCAATTTTCCAACACTCAAAATATTATGCTTCAAACCTTCAACATATAAGACATCATCAGTATTATGCTTACCATCAAAATATATAGAATCTGTACCATGAATCACACAAGCTTTATCATCACCAAATCTTACTATACTACCATCATACTTCTGTATATTCACAAATTTACTTTTATCACCTATCATATGATGTGAACAACCACTATCAATTACCCGTTCATCTTTCTCTTCAATCTTAGCATCCAAAGCTTTCTCCTTAACAATGTCTCTTGTAGAATTCACTGGTACTAGAACATCTTCATTGATAGCAATAAATACAAATTCATCTTTCAAATTCGCTAATTCTTCATCTGTCACACCTTCATCAGCAACATAGTAACATTTCTTCTGATATTTGTACTTCTAGTTAGGCATATAGGACTTATCATACTTATCATGCTTCTCATATCTATCATTTTTATCAAACTTATCTTGCTTATCATATCTTGATATTCTTTCAAGACAACTAGAAGCAAAATGTCAGGATCTTATTACAAGAGAAACACTTCAAAGGTAACTTCCCATCATACTTACTAGCTCCATTAGGCAATCTCTAAGAAATAAGTTCTTCAAGCTCATCCAACTCTCTTTCCTATTCTTCCATTTCTCTCATTTCTTTTTCATATCTGGAAACCCTAGATGAACTCTCTCCTGGATCATACTTCTACTTCCCAGATACAGAGGCTTTAAATGCACTCTCAAATTTACCATGTGATTTTATAAATTCAGTCACCTCAAAAGCATAAATTTTACCAACCAACATGTCTCTTGTCACAGTTTGGATCTCATCAATAGCAATAACTTTAGATTTGTTTGCAAGAGGCAAAGATCTCAACACTTTAGCAACAATTTCATCTTCTTCAAGAGTTCCACCGACACATCTGATGTTCATAACAAGTTCATTCACCTTAACCATAAAGGATGATATGTTCTCTTCATCTCCCATCTTCATCATCTCATACTTTCCTTTCAAGTTTTGCAACTTAGCAACTATGACATGTTTATCTCCTTCATACAAGGTCTCTAGCTTCTCCCAGATCTCGTCTGTAGTCTATAAACCCATCACATTAGTCATCTTTGAATTGGTCAAGGCACTCAACAATGCTTCCTTAGCTCTTATGTTATGTTCAACATACTTGATCTCAGCTATAGTAACCAGACCATTCTGAGGAATAGTGTAGGAATTCTTTGTAATCTTCCAATAATCTTCACCAAGACACTTGAAGTGACACTCCATCCGATCTTTCCATACAGTTTAATTGCTTCCATCAAATTTCAAACTCACTTTCTTGAAAACATATGTTGCCATCACAGATCTCCTTAAGCGGTTAAGCTTCTTCTAGAGGATCTAGCTCTAATATGAATTGTCGGCAACAACAATGAAGGAAAACTGAGAGGGGGGGGGGTGAATCATTTTTCACCAGATTAAACAAGTTAAGAACAACTTCAAATATGATAAATTGCAACAAGAATAAAGATAAACACAATAATAACAACACACATAACACCAATATTTTTGACGTGGAAAACTCGGTTAAGGGAAAAACTATGGTGGGAACCTACCCACAATAAGATGATACTCTATAGTAGTATGTATAATATTACAATGGGGAATGCACATGCATTCATGAACACTTCCTAGAGCTAACTTGGAAGGAAATAACCCTCAAGAAAGGTTCACTACCTTACAATAATATTCAGACAACAATTTAGTTTAGATGAACTAAAAGAATAGCATCTCCAAATGCCCAATGACAGTTCTAGTTAAGCACTGTTGTCTTCTCTGCAACACACTCTTCTCTACACTTCACACCAAAAGATAAATTTTCTTGTTTGCACATACACCACTCTCTGATAATACAAACACAACACCCATACACCAATTACATGAATATAACACCTATTTATACAAATCATCAACCTTGGCTACAATGTTAGCTCAACCCTTAACACCTAATTACAAAATTAAATCACACGATACATAAATTAACCACCAAACCAATACAATTTCATAACAACATATCATGGACCCAAATCAAATCACCGAACATGCAACACCACCACAAATCTCACGAAGATAAACCGCAACACGCTACACCACCGAAAATATCGCATAACACGAAGAATATCACCATACCCATAAGATCTTCAATAACGTGCACAATGATCAATGTGGACCAGAAAAATAAAATAGGGCACAATTAGGAAACACCAACAAGCACGTCAGAATCATCTGCAATAGTTGCACCAACACCATTTAATCAAATCTTCATCGATCAACATGTCGATACTCAAGGACACTTCAACAACCACAACTAGGACTAGAAAGATAACTTGCGGAGCACCAAATCACAAACCATCTGAATTGAAGATACACATGAGCATCTCAAACACTCTCCCAAATTTTCAACATAATATGTTATCATTCTAGAGCACAATGGATCAAACACCAGAACATTGCAACACTCAACACTGAAAAACCATTCTTTATACTGAAATCCATAACCCGGTCAAATCACCACATATCATCATGAAATCAATATTGAACAAATTATCTCTAGTTTATTCAACATATCAAACAGATAAACCAACCATATCAACTCGTAGCAATCATCGAAACATCAAAACAACTCTCTACAACACCGGAACAGAGGAATATGTTGACATCAATGACAAGAACATATCCTAGAAGCAACAATATCCAACAGTAGAGTCTTCAATTTCTTCTCAACCTAGCAACCCTTTTCACATTTTTTATATCATTCTATCGGTGTGGTTGATGGATGTCAAACTTATCAAGCATAATTCCACTGACAAAAATGAGAAAAAAAGTTGCAAAGTTGTTTCTAATATGCATTAAGCTCACAATTCATTGATGATGGCTAAAGTAACTTCTTCCTTAACAATGGTACTAAATTTTTTTCATGAGTTGATGGGATATCAAAATAACTCAAAAAATGAACTAATACAAACTTATGTTATTGATGTGTTTAAAATGTTTCCACTTTCTTAAGAAATAGAAATGGCTACATCCCTAGCAATAATGTCATTTGTTGGTTCCTAGAACCATGGCTCCACTTCTTATAACCAATTCCAACTCACAATATTAGGGTTTTCATTAGGTGGGTGAAAATGGTTCATTAGTTCTAGAACAATAGAGGGTTTATGGTTAACTCATCAAGATTGGGTTCTCTCCGCTACACTTTGATCTCAAATTTGACCCAAGAGGGTGTTCCTAGGAGTACACCTCAACAAGTATTTAAATTTTAAAAAATTAGTAAAATACAACAACTATGACCAACCCCAAATACTATCACTAACTCAAGATAAATTGGTTCCATATAACCCCTATATATCTAATATAACTATGAAAGCATGACCCACATAAAATAATTCTACTATGTTCACATGAAAATAATTTCTAAGTTATATCGACAATCATGGGTGCATAAGAAGGACCGCTTAAATTAAATTAAATTGATTAATTTTTTGATTTATTTGATGGTGTGAGATTGGATAGATGGACTAGATATTTATGCCTATTCAATGAGCTAGAGAGCCATAGCTAATAGGAAAGAAAATAATGAAAGGAAATAAAGAAGAATTGATCAAGGTATATGTGTCATCTTATTAAAAATATTAGATAGAGATCTACTTAGTAATCCAAACTAAACTACATGAATCCACGTGGTAAACAAATGATTATTAAGTGTACAATGTATTTAATATCTTAAAATATTGTCACATCATCAAATGTTCATTATATAAATGTCAACTAGTGTGAGAAGAGAAGAACTTTACAATCAATGAAGAACTCCCTAGAGACATACATACAGCAATAGGGACATTATCTACACGAGGTTTTTAGTATGTTATTTAGTAATTATTTCAACACTTCATTTCCTTTCTACAACTAGACATGACACTATTGAAACCCTAGACTTACCACTGCAACTGCATAGCCTCTTGTAGCCACCAACAAAAACCCTCCTCTCTACAAGAGACTCAAAACTAAACATGTGCATTTGGGTGTCAAACCCTAAGTAATGACATTGTGGAACACTCAATTCCATAGTTAAATATGAATCTCACCTAAAATGAGCATATCAAATCAAATGAAGAGATTCACAACCAATTTCAGTAGCTAGGATAAAGGATGTCATTAATGTGATTTTGTGGAGCAAGAAGAGGATAAAATGTGTCATTGATCCCCAAAAACCAACAAAAAGCACATATTGTACCAAAATGGGTAACAAAGAAATTTGGCACTAAATATTACAAACCCTCAACAAAGGAATAACAAGACATTGGGGTTCAATCCATTGACCTACTATAAGAAGTCATATCATTCAAGCAAGAAAAAAAATGGAAATTTTTTTTTAGCAAGAAATCTAGAGGGGATAGACCGAAGTTCTATTTCCAAAGGATTTCTACTAGTTTTAGTCTTCTAACCCCAAAGACGGTTCTATTGAGGTAGTTGATTATATTAATTTTCGATCTAGCTTAGCTACTTAGTCAAATGAAATATCATACTCTATATTAGAGAAGAAAAAATGGATTCTTTGTTTTAATATCTCAGTATGTCTTATATCCCTTAGTAATTATATATTAATATCTATCATCTTAGTTCTTAGCCTTCTTAATCTCTAGTCTCTCCTTGATTATATATCCTATCTCCACTTATATCTCCTTCTAGGGTTGCATCCCTTTGGTAATATCTTTCTAATTTATTTTGGTATCACTATTGTTAGATTAAACCCTTATTTATCTTGACTGGTGTCTATAGCCTATTTTGTGATCAACATTATCCCCTCATAAAAACCCTTGACTTGTCCTCAAGTCAACTAGATGTACCTTTTGTGCTAATCTATCTTCATATATGACCTGCAAGGTTTTAAATTGATCATCCTATTGTTTCTTGGTAAACTCTAGCTGGTTAATGTGAATGTGGAGGTCAAGAAGTTGTGTTTCTACTTCACTAAGAGATGTTAGGATTTTTAGGTTATCCTAAAATGTTTGTGCATTAGTTACTAGTCTAGAATTGTGGGAAAGCTGCATGCTAACAAAATCTTGGAGCTACCAGAATCTCCTTCTTCCTTTATCCATTTTCTCTTTGTACTAGTGTTGTTGATAATGAAGGCCCTCAAAGTGCACCTAGATAGACTTTAGCATACTAGGCCATTGTAGGTAGTAGAGATAGACCTCATTGATCTCCATGGAATGAATTTAGTCAAAACCAGTTGAATCTCCAAAGTTGTTTGGGTTGAAGCACATCATTTCCTTGCCTCATCCTCCTTGTGTTTATCAAACTCCTTATGCATCTCCTTTTGAATGCTATCCTTCTAAAATTAGGGATCTTGAAGTAGCTCATTGATTAACAATTTAATATGTTGTAAAGTAGGTTGAGAGGGGTCCCCATTAATCTATAATAATCATCTATGAATATCCTTGTCTACTTGGTCTACCTTAGTTTTGATTTCCTCCTACCCCTTGAGAACCTCTTCCCAAGCTTCTGACTACAGTGTATCCCCCAACTAAAATTTTTGCATTAGTGTAATCCCTCCAATATCTACTCTATCCCCGACCACCTAGATCTTGAAGAGTTGAGCTGAAGTATCTAGTACTTGTTGTGTATAGGTGAGGATCTTTCAGTTTTGTTCCATGGTAGATGTGTTGCTAGATGATCTTGTGGATGTGCCATTGTGAGTCTGTGGAGGTGGGTAATGTGCTATGAGAGGTCCTATTAGCTTCTATGTTTTCTCTTCCTTGCAAAGCTCCTTATAGGCCTTGGTGGGAACTTTTGTGATCTCCATTTGTGCATGTTGTGTTTCTTCCTTTGTTTCTAGTATCAATTTGTCTATCCTTTGCTTGTTCCAAAGTTTGATGTATAATTTTTACTTCCTTCTACAGCTATGGGGGGTCAATCCCAGAACTATTGTATTGATGGAAATTTATTTTAGGTGCTCCTCTTGTTGCTATTCTTTGAACTCTTAATGTGTTATGGATACTATTAGAAGTCCAAGAAGTTTCCTGATGAAATCCTCTATAGTGTAATTTTGAGCACTCCTGTAAGGGATGAGGTCTCTCTCTTTGATGAAGGGTACTCCCCTTATAAACCCAAATAGACAATAACAATAGAGAAATAACCGTAAAATGTAAGAAAGAAACACACGCCTTATATTATCTCAATGAAATCAAATTGCAACATTCAGAAAATAACATGCTACAGCCACATGCGCATTCTCATTACAATAATCTGCAAGCCAGAGCCACAATCTACACTATTGGAACTATCCTTTATAACCCTAGTTATCCCATTTAATAGCACCTATAATTGCCTTAAAATAATCTAGAAAGTGTAACTTTTCTTCTTTTTGGCGCCTATCAATCCATTCATTCATTTTTCTCACCTAGGTGGAATTTCATTGAAACTTGAGTTCTGGTGGCACTGTTTTTGGAAGCCACAACTTTTGACTTGACCATCTAATTCAGTATTGTAACATATCATTTGAATTCTCACGAAGATATATACAACAAAAAATAAATTAAGATCAATTTATCTAGAACTTGAACCTTTTTCGGGCCTCTAAGGCCTTCAAATTTTATTTTTAAGTTTCATTGGAGAAATTTATTGGGACAAAAACTTTTGATATCTTTCAAAACATACAAGATATTAAAATGAATATTACAACAATCATCTTATTTTTCAATTTCACTCTCTCAGGCTAGTTTTCATGTTCATCGACCCCAAATGAGAAAAATTCTTGAAAATAGCGTGTGACTATTTTTGGTTATTTTTAGCTCCTATACATCTTATATAGTGTTGCTATCATAATGGGCTCCAAGAAAACTAAATAAAAACAACAAGACAAAAGGAAAATATAATATTTCTTTATGGGTGATGCAAGATTGCTTCTACACCTTGGATTCTCCATATCAGACACCTAGGGTAATTTGAGAAGTGACCTTGTCACATCTTAGGTGTTCAGAGGAAAAACAAGGTGGTCAACCTCTTGTTTAGACAACCATGATGAATCTTCAATAGGCCTTCCTTTCCACTTGACTAGATAATTCTCATATTGCTTGTTTCCTGTGCTTCTACCCACGCAGCGATCCAAGATTTCTTCTATCTCCTCCTCTAAAGTAGTTGCTAGAATATTCTATTCTACTTTTGCTACTTCATCTTCAATACCTCCTTCATGATACTATCAAATCTGAAATATTAAAGATAGGTGAAATATTAAGTCCAGTTGATAACTTGGCCTCATAAGCATTTCCTAAATCATGTTTCTTCAAGATTATACATGGCCCAATTTTTTTCATCTTTAACTTATTATATGTCCCTATTGGAAACCTCTCTTTTCTCAAATGAACCATGACCTCATATCCAATCTGAAATTACTTATATCTCCTTTTTTGATCTACCTTAGCCTTGTACTAAATATTCATCTTATTAATATGTTTTCTCACTTCTTCATGCAAATTCTTCAGGTTCTCTACAAAGTCTTTAGCTTTGATACTAATTGTTACAAAGCATCCCAGTAGGTTACCCAAACTCCTATTCACCACTTTGGTCTTCAAACTCTTCCTATTGGCAGAATTATTGTATGCAAACTCTTCCTATGATAAAGTCAATTCCCATCCCTTGGGATTATCTCCTACTAAGCATTTTAGTAGGTTACCCAAACTCCTATTCACCACTTTGGTGTGTCTACCAGTCTATGGATGGCGTGTTGAACTGAACTTCAAATCTGTCTTCAACTTTTCCCACAATATCATCCAAAAGTACCCAACAAACTTGGTGTCTCAATCTAAAACTATACTCTTTGGTAAACCATATAGTCTCACAACCTCTCTAAAAAATAACACCGTCACATAAACTATATCATTAGTCTTCTTACAAGGAATAAAATGTGTCATCTTCAAGAATCTATCGATAAACACAAAAATGGAACCATGTCCTCTTTGATTCCTTCGTAAACCAAGAAAAAAATCCATATTGTAGAGTCAAAAATTACATACCCCTTTCCAATTCTACCTACACTTTGTAACCACTTTAGTGTCCATTCCCCTAGCATTTGAGTAGGATCATTTCAGCCCTTGCATCAACCTTGTCCCTCTTAGAATGCTCAAGACACCTTTTCAGCAGCTATCCTTCAACTTTTATTTTGAATTAGCCGCTTGTTTCTCTTATTACTCCTCATCTTTGAGCATGATTCATTTGGATACTAGTGCACTAAGTGGGTGTCCATGCATCGCTCATTCATCCTATAGCATCTTAACATTCAAATGTCAGTTCTATGCATTTCAACACTTGTCACCTACCTTTGTCAATAAAAACAACTTAGAATCTTCTAAATAGACCAGAAATGCTCTTTGTCCCTCCTCTTCTATCATTTAAATCTATTTTTTTCATTCATGTATGCTCTCTTGGTTCTCTCAAACTCTCTCTGGTTCTCTTGTCTCTCGCATCTTTCTCTTTCTCTCTCCTACTTGCTATAATAGTCTTTAGTTTTCTACAACACTCTCAAGTTCTCATAATACTCTTTTGCAACTCTCTTAGCTTTCTCAAGCCTTGCTAGCAATATCTTTGAGCATCTTGGAGATTTGTCACATCCCTTATTTATCAATTCATTTATATTTTTTATTTAAATTTGTATCTATCTATCTAGTTGTTGTGGAGGTGGAAACACCAAAACAAGGACTTGACTAAGGCAAGTCTCCAAACAGCCCCAAACATTTTCCCTCTTCTATATGTGTGCAAGTTTCTTGAAGGAACTAAAACATACAAGGGTTTGATTATAATTAATTATTTATTTTATATTCATTTATATTTATATTTATCATCTAGTATTTGTTGCTACATTTCTAACTCCTATGTTTGGTAGGTCATGTAAAACACAGTCAGTTTTTTGTGTTTTTGAGTCTTTTTTTGTTCACAGTCCATACAAGACTATAACACACCACACAAACATCTATGTGTTGTGCTATCATCCTTGGATGAGATGCTCAAACTTATACTGAATACTCTTTATATCTACTCTTTCAATTTCTCCAATTAGATATTTTCACCAGTTTCACTAGTTGGAGATATCTAAATGTATGTTGTGAAATTGGCTCTCAAGGGAACATAGATCTTCCCTTTGTAGGGTCACTTTTGCACCATGACACATACTGATATTTTTTTCATGGCCTCTCTATTATAGCTAATGGTTTATACAACCTTGTATTCTTCTTGGTGCTTTTTACCATCTGACATACTCTACAACTTTGCACAAACTTTTTAATATGTTGCTACAATTGTGGCTAATAATAATGCTGACTAACAAAAGCAATGGTTAACAATATCAAGTATCCACAATCCATAGCGAATTAATGTAGTTGTTTCTAGATTAGATTGTATAATGAATATTTTACATCAACGTTTCAAATCACACTCCATGATCCATCATCAAGATGATAAAGAGAGCTCAAGGATATAAAAAATGGTCATATCTCGACCAAAGTATCCAACCAACCCTCAACTATTCTTCTCCTTAATTAGGTTTTCTCTCATGAAACTCTTTCAAATGCACAACTAGATTCTTCTAAATAAAATCCCATCTTGGATTATAAAATCCAACCACTTGATCCTATCTAAAGTAACAGGATCCATTGTCTCCAAGCCTCTCCAAAATCAACATCTTCTAGATACAAATTCTTGAGTTCATGAAACCCAACAACTTAGATTTGCATCTCTATCAACCAAATCTACCTTCTACTCAAGGCATCTACAACTCTGTTACATTTCCCAGTCCCATGCTTCAAAACAAAGGTGTAATTCTGCAAAAACTTGACCCATTTTAAATGCCTTTGATTTGACTTTCCTTGGCTATTCAAATATTTTAAAGCTTGATGATTAGTAAATTAAACAAAATCTTTTGGCAAAAGATAACATCTCCACTTTTTCAATGCCTAAACTATAGCATAAAAATCCTAATCATAAATAAAATATTTTCTCATGGCATCATTCAACTTTTCACTAAAATAAGCAATGGGTTTAGCTTCCTAACACATAACAACTCTAATAGAATTGCCACTAGCATCACAATTTACCTAAAATACCTTGTTAAAATTTGGAAGTGCCAAAACAAGTTTCTCTATAACTTTTCTTTTCAACAAATCAAAACTCTTTGTTGCACTTGTAGTCCACTTGAACTCTTTTATATCCCCTCTCATTGTTTCGGTTAGGGGTCCACAAATACTACTGAAATTCTTGATAAACATTCTGTGAAAATTGGCCAAACCATGAAAAGTTCTCACATTAGTAGTACTCCTTGGGGTAAGTCATTCTTGAGGATAGCCTTTACTTTTGGGGGGTCCATTTTAAGACCATTTGTTGAGACAACAAATCCCACATACACTAATTCCTTCTTCACAAAATTGTACTTCTTCAGGTTAATCAATAGCATTTCTTCTCTTAACTTCTCAAAGACCCTATGAAATTCATTATATGCTCTTCCAATGTTTTACTGAAAATTAGAACATCATCCAAGTAAGTTACCCAAAACTTATTTTAATACCTTGTTCATGAGCTACATGAATGTTCTTAGTGCATTGGTTAGACCAAAAGGTATGACTAACTACTAATACAAGCCCTCCTTTTTTCTAAAGGCTATTGTCCATTCATCTCCTTCTCTAACCTATACTTGATAGTAATCTTATTGATAACACAGGAGTATATATACATCCTCCATCCTCTATTTATCTTTGGTGGTAGTTGTTAGAAGTATGTGTTTTTGTGGTTGTAATTGATGTCAAACATGTTGTTCCAGATAGTTGTTGGTCTCAAAAGTCTGTTGTGCAGAGATATCTTGTTGTATTGGTTTTGCAGATATTATATTGGTTAATCTGGAAGTGTTTGGGTCTGAGAACTGTTACTGATGTTGTTTAGTATTATTATCTTCTTTGGTTATGTTTTTGGCATCGTGGATATGTTAGTTTTGTAGTTCAGAAATATCTTTGTGTTCTTCGGATGTTGTTGTATATTTCATAGCCAGTTGTGATATTTAGTGTTAATCCTACCATTTGGTCTAGATATGATTTGTGGAAGGTAATTCAATGTGTCATGGGTCTCACTGTGGCGTGTAGGGATCCAGATAAGACTAATTTTCATTGGAGAATATATTTTGGCTTGTTAATTATCTATATGGACAGATTATATGTTGGTGTATTGTGGGTTATGATTTGGTGTTTGCGGATTAGTGGATTGAACTTAGAAAGATGTGTTTTCATCCCCTCTTTCTCCTAGAGTAGATCAACGTGTGTTTTTTTGGTTCGGAAGGTGTATTTTATTTTAGGCTGACTTGGTTCAATCTTTGATGATGTATATTATATATAAAGAATGTATGTAATTGAGTTATATATAAGCATGAGTGAAAGTGTATGATGTGGATATAGATAGCAAAATTCAGTGAAAGATAGAGAAGAAGAGTTGCGTTCAAATGATATGCAAGTTGTTTGAGACTATGGAAAAAATATGAGACAATGTGTTGACTGATGAGGTCTGAGTTGTGTGTGTTGATGTCAGTCGCTTGATGCAGAGTTCATGAACAACTTCATGATTAGGAGTTCCTTCTTTTCAAATCAATTTGTTGTATCTTTCACTATTGTAGTTAGCATTAGGTTTGCAAGTCATTTTTGTATCTTACCCCAAAAGAAGTTAGCCTTGGTTGACAAGTTCAGAGCAATGAGCTCTTTCATTGTAATCTGATATACATAGTGGATAAATATTTTGTGGGCAGATGCTCACCTTGGTTTTTCCTTGTTTGGGTTTTCCACATAGAAAATATTGGTGTTGAAGTGTTCATTTTGTGTTGTTGATTAATTCTTTATGTGCTACATTAATATTGGTTTAGACTTATTCACCCCCCCACTCTCAATATTATCTTGGGTTCAACAATTGGTATCAGAGCAAGGTTCCTCTTGAGTAATCTTAACTGCTTGAGGTAGATCCGATATGGTGCAAGATGTGCATAATAAATCTCAAATTTTTGATGGCATAAACTTTTCATACTAGAAGGAGAGAATGGAAGCACATTTGGAGGCACTACAAAATGGAATATGATAAATCATCAAAATTAAATACACACCCCCACAGGGTGGTCCTGAGACTCCATGTGAGTTAAAGTTACAAGAAACTAATGTAAAAGCTAGAGATATAATTTTCAGTTGTATAAGTGATTTAGTGTTTATAAAAGTAAGAGGTTTAAAAGAAGCCAAATTGGTATGGAACAAGTTGTGTTTGGCATTGAAGGATATCTAAAGACAAAATGGGCTAGGCTAATGAATGTAAAGTGATGCCCTCCTAAATGGCACAAGATTAGTCCAAGATCAATCAACACAAAACATACAAAACATTAGTGTTAGTCAATCGAAAACTAATCTAAAAAGGCATACCAAAAGAGAGACTAAAAGCATGCAAGCATATTTAACTATCAAAGCAAACATGATGAGGCATCTCCAAATACCTCCTAACATACTCCTAGCTTCTTCTCCCTTGTTCCTCTCCTCTCCAAGTTCCAAAATAGTGTAGCTCTCAGCAGCTTTTTGCACTATGGATGCTTATGGAGGATTGAGATTTATAGAATAGCTCTAAATGTGAAATAAAAAGCTATTTTAATGCTAAAATGAAGTATTTTACCAAAAAGACAAGATTTAGATTGTTTATGCTAAAATGCTCTCTAAAATGTCTATAGCTTAGATGCATACAAGTTTTTCAGGATCTGGATTATGAAGGAATGGGCTCTATTTATAGGAAAAATGGAGCAATGGATGGTTGAGATTGAGTAATCTCAACAAGGTTCAGGATTGAATGATTTCAAATCCATGTGAGGGCTTTCAACCCAATCCCAGGATGACAAGTGTCACTGTGAGATAGGTTAAGAGGAGAGGGAATAAGCATTAAATGCCTGATATGACCTTGGGATTTTGAGTCAAGGTTGGTTGAATGAATAAACTCTTTATTCAAAGAATAAAGCTTTTATCAAATGGATAAACTCTTGTGCAAATGTGAAATGGATGAATATGGTCAAGACAATAAATGTTTGGGGAGACAAGATTGAAATAACCATAAATGGTTATGTAAGAGCCATAAATGGCCATGTAAGAGCCATTAGTGGTCTTGAAAGACTTTGGGGGTTAATTGGTTGAACACACAAAGCATTAAATGTTTTTCAAAGACTTTGGAGTCTTTGAGAAGTGACTCCATTTTGCTTAGGAATGTGACAATAATTAGGGGATGGATTAGGCTAATCAGGAAGGGGTTAGAAGAATCTAGAAGGGGATTAGATTTTGCAAGTGGATTTGGTGGGTGAGGGAAAATAGGATTTTATTTAAAATAAAAATTTATTTATTTCAAAATGTGTGCAAGTTGCATTTGTAGGAAAATGCAAGTGGGGGGGTTTTAAAATGATTTAAATAAATGTTAATTTATTTAAAAGAGGAAAAGGGGGATTTTAATTAAATAAATTGATTTATTTATTTAATTGATTTGAATTGGATTTAATGAATTAATTAAAATAAATTGAATAATTTATTTAATTAATAGAAGAATGTTTGGGGATGAATTAATTAAATATTAATTTAATTAATTGATGGTTAGTGGATTTTTAATCAAATAAATACGAAATATTCATTTAATTAAAATGGACAGATTTATGTGACTACATAAAGCATAAGCATGAATATCTAAGAATGATTGAAGATGAAGGTGTTGAGAACTATATACATAGAGTGACTGAACTTGTTGATGTTATTAGAGTTGTCGGTGGACATTTGGATGAAGGTGATGATGTTCAAAAGATCTTGCCAACCCTGCCAAAATTCTACAAAGCAACGAGGTGTGTAATATAGAAAAGCAATACTTTAAGAAAGTATACCATTTATTAGCTTATCGGTACCTTGTTAGCCTTTGAATTTTTAAAAATGGAGCAAGAGAAAAGAGAGAGGTAACATTTAATGTTTCAAGATATGATGATCTGGAATGCAATAGAGACATGGGTGAAGTTGAGGAAAACTTTGTGGGAAGATTGCAGTAAGGCACTAGAAGATACAAAGGTAATTTACCTCTAAAATGTTTTTCTTGTGGTAGAATTGGACATTATGCTTCTCATTGCACTTACAGGGAAGACTATAGGAGACCGGATGGTGATGAGAAGAAAAATAGAACTAGAAGATGAAACTTTAATAGAGGAGAGAAAAAGGGATTATTTTCTATAGAGGAACACTCATCTTAAGATGAACTTGATGATGACTCAAATGAGGAATCCTTGTTTTTAGCAATTGAAAAAAAGAAGAATGCATCAAAAAAACTAGAAGAGAAAACAATCAAGATTGCTTTGAATGCAAAAATAGAACCAAATACATGGATCATGGATTCCTGATATTCAAACCATATGACTGGTGGCAAAGAAAAATTTATTAATCTCAACAGATATGATGGTGGATCAGTGAAAATTGTCATAGAAGATGGTGCAACTATTCAAGGTATTGTAATTGTTTCTATTGATGGTAATCATAAAAATGATGATGTTTATTATGTTGAAGGATTAAGGCATAGTTTGTAAGTGTGTGTTAGATGTGTAGAAAAGGCTATGAATTTTTTTTTGGTACTACCAGATGTGTAATAAAAAAAGAAAAGACTTGTAAAAGGGTTGCAAAAGAAATTAGAACAAGTGGAAATGTATACTACATCAAGGATAAAAGAGAAAGAAAATGTTTTCTAACATAGAATAATGAATGTTTGTTATGACACAAAAGGATGGGACATGTCAATTTTGATAATATGATCAAAATTTTTGGACCTGAAGCAGTTAGAGACTTACCTAGATTTGTGAAGCAAACTGATAGAGTGTGTAGAGAATGTCAATTGGGGAAGAAAATAGAGAGAAGATTCAAGAATAAGGATTATTTCACTATGAAACCACTGGAGCTAATTCATAAATATTTGTGTGGACCTACAAGGACAAGAGGATTAAACAAAGAAAGGTATTTCATGTTACTTATTGATGATTTTTCTAGAATGACTTCGGTTAAATTTCTAGAAGATAATTCTGAGGCTTTTGATAGATTCAAAGTTTTGAAATCCATGGTTGAAAAATAAGTAGATGCTAAGATTAAATGCTTAAGATAAGATAAAAGAGAATAATTCACTTCATGGGAGTTTAATAATTTCTGTGAAATACATGGGATTAGAAGTCATTTTTCTACTTCGAGGACTCCTCAGCAGAATGGTGTTGTGGAAAGAAAGAATAGGACAATTATAGAGATGGTTGGGACTTTGTTAAAGGATGCTAATCTAGCTAATGTGTATTGGAAAGAGGAAGTACATACTATTGTATCTTCTTAGTAAGGTGTAGATCAGGGTAAATCATACTAAAACACCTTATGAACTATAGAATGGAAGACCACCTACTGTATAATACTTCAAAAAATTTCGAAGCAAATGCTATATCAATAGAGATGAGGATAATCTTGGAAAGTTTAACACTAGAGCGAATGAAGGGATCTTTCTAGGATATGCTAAAAATAGCAAGGCTTACCAATGTTTCAACAAAAGGCTAAACATAATAGTAGAGAGTATGGATGTGAAAGTATGTGAAGAGTGGAATAAGATTGAACCTAATATTGAAACTAGGGTTGAGATTGTTCCAACAACTATAGAGAAGACAAGTGATCTGGAAGAGAACAAGGAGAAGGAAACAAATGAAGAAGAATAAGAAGAAGAGGAAGACACAACAAAAACTCCTACTAAGTATGTTCGAAAGCATTATTCAAAAAATCAAATAATTGGAGATAAGACAAAAGGTGTTCATGTTAGACATGTGTGAATACTATTGTCATTGATGTGAAACCTGCTATCTGGTTTGGATGGGACAAGTGTATGTAGTTTGGATGTTGTAGATGTTATGGATTTTTGTATGCAATCAGACAAGTGTATGTTGTCCGGATATTCATCTGGATGTTGTGGATGGTATGGATGTTTTGTGCGATCAATATGTACAAATTTTGTTATTGTCATTAGAAATTATTATGCAACATAATGGAAGTAATACATTTTGGATAGCTCCGGATGATGACTTTCAAGGTCACATTGACTTTCTTTTGATCTCGGTATCTATTATGTGTCTCGGTGTTGTTGGTTTGGTCAACTCCTGTAGTATCTTTTTAAGCTTTGTGTTGTGGTCATCTTGGATCATGTGGAGTCTACTTTTTGGAGATATTGGGCTTGATTATGTGTCAATGTTTATCTTCTTGGGCCCGGATGATCTTGCCCCATTCCTATAATCCCAGTATGTGTATTGGTAATTGAAATATGTAAACGAAGTATGTAGAATCCTTGCAGAGGCTGACATGAGCTTATTGATAATGTGTTGAGGATGGGTGACATGCTATTTTGTATTTGTATCCTCCAGTATATATATACTCATACATATGTAGTGGCTAAATCAATTGAACAAGAGAGAGAACAAGGAAGAAAGACAAGAATAAAAAAGGATAAGTGTGAAGGTGTGTAGCAGCAAAGATAGCAGTGTGCGGAGTGTGAGTTGCGGACAACAGAGGTAGACAGTGTTGCAGTAGTCCTTTACCAAACTTGCTATAGGATAGTTGCATAGAGATCTCTAACTAGATTTGTTGTGAAGTTTGAGATTTGAAATCTGAGCTTAATTGTAGAACTAATCCTATGCATTTAGAGATGCAATCTTTTTCAATTCAACCCTTTTAGTTGCAGTGAGCATTTCGGCAGTTTTCCAACTTCTTTTGTATCTACAAGTGAGTAGTCTAGCAATGAGTTATTTTAAAATCTGGCAATGAGCCACCTCTTTTTGTAAACTCAAATATAGTTATTTATATTCTCTTGGGAGTTAAACCTTTCCGTGGTTTTTCCCATTTGGGTTTTCCACGTATAAAATTAGTTGTATATCTTGTGGTTGTTCTTTTCATACTTATTCTACATTATCTACTTTAGATCAGTTAAGCTTAGCTGGTATTTATTGTGGAAAGTTATATTTGTGAACAAAGTTTTAAATCTATAGGAATATTGATTCATGCCCCCCCTCTTAGTATTCTGGTGCTTTCAACCTAATCAACAGTTCAGACAAGAAGGAAATTGTAGAAGCACAGGAACAAGCCAACTACTATTTTCTGTCAATGATTGAGTCGAAGACTTGTGAGGAAGAAAGTAAAGATGAAAGTTGGGTAAAAGCAATTGAAGAAGAACTAAATTAGATACAAAAGAACAAGACTCGGGAGCTAGTACCTAGACTAGTGGACAAGAATGTTGTAGGAACTAAATGAGTATTCAGGAACAAACTAAATGAGAAAGGAAAAGTCACAATAAATAAAGCAAGACTGGTATGTAAAGGATATTCTAAGGTGAAAGCCATAGATTTTGAAGAAAATTTTTCTTTGGTAGCAAGGATGGAAGCTATACATATGTTTCTTTCTTTTTTGCCTACAAGAATTTTAGAGTTTATCAGATGGATGTCAAGTCAATATTTTTAATGAATACCCAAAAGAAGAAGTATGCATTGAGCAATCGGATGGGTGCATATTGTTAGAAGATCTAGATATGGTGCGTGAAATGAAGAAAGAATTGTATGGGCTCAAACAGGCACCTAGGGACTGGTATGAAAGACTAGATAGGTATTTTATAAGACAAAATTTTAGGAAAGGTACAACAGACAGTTGTCTTTATTTCAAGGTTGATGGAGATAAGTTACTGATTGCTATAGTGTATGTTGATGACATTATATTCGAAGAAAATAATAACTTATGTAAAGAATTTGATAAAGAAAT